>NW_008334861.1:3310048-3404181 GCF_000622305.1 Nannospalax galili | reverse complement strand
GTTGAATGGAATAAGAAACAAAACCCATCTTTTTGTTACCTGCAAGAATCTCATCTCACTTTCAAGGACAGGCACTACCTTGTTGGGAGCTATTAATCCATTATGTACATTGAGCTGTGGTAGGCTTGTTTGTTACTTAGAGATTGTGTTTTGCACACTAGTACCTAATCTGCCAAGTCAGAAGGAATGTGTTTATATGGCGGAGTTCACAAGTATTTGACTGCTCCTTGACCCTCAGATACAGGTGGAAAAACAGCTGTTGAAACTAATTGAGCTAAGCAAACGGCGGCTGTCTCTGATGTTCTTCTGTATAAAAAGGAGGAGCTAAAATAAACCCGGGCTGCAGTCTCTACTGACAGTCCTCCCAAGTATCTTTTCTCTGTCTCTTATTTTTTCTTTCAATCCTCACTCTCCCTTTCAGGTACAGTCCATCTTGGCCGGCTGGTACCGGCAGGTACCCAGGTCCAAAAGCATCTCAAGAGATCATAGCAATGGTCACAGGGCAGCCCAAAAGGCTCTGGCAAGAGGACCTCGGGGCTCTAAGCAGGTGCCTCTGGGCAGCCCAGACTCCTAAGCCATTTATCAGGGACATGGTGTCTTCTAGTCACTGACTTTTCCTTTGACCTGTTCACTTATCCATTTGATTTGTGGAGGATGTGCCAGCACTGTGTTCTACTAGTGAATAAGAAATGCTTAAGCTGGAAGATCCTATTCAATATTGGAGGGTATAGGCATCAGACCCCTGGGGTCTAGAATTGGAGCAATCCTGAAGTAAATGAGTAGATGACATGAGCTTTCTTCAAAAGTCCCCTGTATAGCTCATGAATGGTGATGCGTATCTGTAATTCCAGCACTCAGGAAGCTGAGGCAGGAGGACTGTGAATCTGAAGTCAGCCTATACTACATAATGAGACACTATTTCAAAGAAACAAAAAAAGTCCCCATTTCAGGGCTGGTGAGAGGGCTCAGTGGGCAACCTGAGTTTGATCCCTGGGACTGGAATGACCTCCATGCATGCCATGGCACATGTACACATACATATACACACATTTTAAAAGGCACTTTGCCAGGCATAGTGGTGCAGGTCTTTAATCCCAGCACTCGGGGGAGTAGAGGCAGGATGATCTTTTGAGTTTAAGGCTAATCTAGTATACATAGTACCAGGCCAGCTGGGGCTACAGGGAGATCCTGTCTCAAAAAAAAGAATGTAACTTTTGCTGGGTATGGTTAATCCCTAGCAGAGGCAGAGGCCAGAGGTAAGTGAATCTCTGTGAGTTGGAGGCCAACTTAGTCTATATAGGGAGTTCCAAGCCAGCCAGGGCTACAAAGTGAGACTCTGTTTGAAAAAAAACAAAATGAAAGAACAAAACAACCACACCAAACCAAACCAAACCAAAAGACAAATATATATATATAACTTTTGACATTTGCATGTACTTCCTCATATATGACTGTACTATCTTAGAATGAATACCAAGACAGAGTAGATAGTCACAGGTGTCTCTGGCAGTTAAGTAACTTCTTATCAGTCTCACTATGCTGTACTGGAACTCATTATGTAGACTTGTGTGGCCTCAAATTGGTGATGATCATCCTGCCTCTGCTTCCCAAATGCTGAGATGACAAGTATGGGTCACCAAGCCTGGGGTTGTTTATCTTAAGTCAGGGCCTCATGAAGCCTAGGATGGCTTGACCTCCTGATCTTCCCACCTCTACCTCCCAAGTTGAGGGTTGCAGGTGCATGCCACTATGCCACATTTCACCTCTGGATGCACTGTAACAGACACCCTGAAGACATACTCTCTCCAATCTAGAGTTGGGGTCATTTCCCCCTGAAGTTTTATTTTTAAAATACTTAAAACTACAGAAGAGTTACATGACCAGTCTGATGAACCCACATCCCTTGTACCAGAAGCTTTGCATCATGTCTTCTAGTAAGTTGCAGAGAGGACTGTGATCTGCCTCTGTACTGACATACCTGAAATGAATCTAAGGGAGAGACAGCCTCTTCTGGATTCCTCGTATATGTCACACCAATCGCACCCAACACAGATAGAAGACTGCCATCTTAGAGTCTCTTTCAGTGTAGGGACTCATCAGCTAAGCAGCTTCTTCCCACACTTCAACCCATTTTCTCCTTGGGATAGGGTCTTAGGCAAGTGTTTAAATTTGTCAGAAACAAAAATGCAAAATGGAACTGGAACACATCACAGACTTTAGACCAGAAGTGGCCTGTGAGGTGCTGGAATGGCCGCCACTGTGTGAGTTGATGGTCACACAGTTTGAGGACCACAAAGCCCAGGCAGGAGAGAACGCCCAAGGCTAAGTATCTGGCTGTGTAGACACTGCCATACTGCCTGTGGGTGTGAAGGGCCTCCCCAACAACAGCCACTATATGAGCACCCAATGCTACCTCAAACCCCTGCGGGTGCAGCAGGGCAAGACCATAACTGGACAAGGAGAGACACTCAACACAGAGCAACAACCAGGGCGTCCAGCCTCTGTGTAGGGAGAGGCACCAAGCCCCTGGCCATGCAAAGATGGGCAAAGTGAGCCACTGGTCAAGCACTGCAGTGGAGTGTGTCTGGGTCCAGATCCGCAGCCACTGAACAGGGCCATAGATCAGGGCCATGCTGGCAAAGACATCCTTCAGGTAGCGAACCCTCCATAGGTCTGTGGGGTATTGAGGGATGCTGGCATTTCTTTGTAGCCAGTACACTCCCAGGAGCATGTAGGCCAAGTTAATGAGCGAGTTAAAGGGCATGGCTAGGAAGGTGGGCAGGCTGACCACTGGGGCTTCGGCATAGTGCTCATAGCCCACTTCCACAAAGACGCTGTCAAAAATGCCCATACAGATGGTAGCCACACAGAGGCACGTGGCCATGGCCACATGGAAGAAGGCCTGCCCCCACTCTGGCTTCATATTTGGTGGGGGTAGAGAGCTTAGAAGAATGGCCATGGTCCTGTTCTTCTCAGATTCAGATAAACGCCCTTGTAGAGTACGTGTGGACGTCCCAGCTAAGCCTGCAGGAAGAGGTCCCTGTGATTTCCGTAGATGCTGTGACCTTGCCCCAGAGTGGCAGCAGTATGCTGGTTGAAGGCAGGAGTTCTCCTGATTGGCTGGTACGAGGATAGGATTGGTGTGCTTTTCCTTTGTGGTTATAAGAAGAATGTGGTTAGAACAAAACATCCAAAAAAGAGCCTCCATCTTCCCAATTCTCAGCCTCAGGATCCACCAACAATTTTCACCAAAAAAAGAAAGTAACCAAAAGTGAAACCCTTCCACAGTGTTTTCACCTTTTTTGCTCAGGGCTTCTTGAAGACTCTGGAAGTTCTGGCTTCCTAGGTACTGTGTATCTGTCTCTCCTGGCTCCTAAACCAGTCTTTTTCATCTATGGACTATAAAATTCTGCCTATGGTCCTAGTTGCTTTAAAGTTACTACGTGTGAAACCCTCAACCTTTCCCAGGTCCACATTACAATTTAGCACAGTCCCCTTTGGTGGGATTCCAAGTGTGAAAGTTTCCAGGCTGGCCTCAAGGCCTTTTTAAGCCAAATACCACTGGATATAGTCTGAGTTTGGGAATCTTGGCCACAGCGGGGAGGACAGTGAGAATTTTCCCCCTGTCATTCCCAAAGGGCTGAGTCCCAAATGACCTACTTTCTGGGCCCATGACAACACTTCCACTTCCTTCAGTCAGAACCTGAGGCAATGTGGGTTTTTTGTTTTGTTTTAAATTTTGTGAGTGTGGCGCTGAAGACATGGCTCAGTGGTAAAGAGCACTGGCTGCTGTTACCAAGGTCCTGAGTTTGATTCCCAGCACCCACAGGGCAGCTAACAACCATCTGTAACTCAGGTGCCAGGGGAATCCCACACCCAGTTTTGACCTCTGCAGGCACTGCTTGACATGGATGCACTTACATACATGCAGGCAATCCACTTATACACATAAAAAAGTAATTATAATCTTTTGGTCTTTTTGAGACAGGGTCTCCCTGTAGCCCCAGCTGGCCTGGAACTTGCTATGTAGACAAGGCTGGCCTTGAACTCACAGAGATCCGCCTGCCTCTGCCTTCCCGAGTGTGGGGATTAAAGGCATGTGCCACCATACCTGGCTTTAAAAATTATTTTACAAATAAATAAATTTACTTATTGTGTGTTTGCATGCACACACACAGAGTCAGATGCAAGCTTGTGGGAGTCAATCCTCTCCTTCTACCAGATGGGTCCAGGGATTTAACTCAGGTCATGGGGCTTGGAGGCAAATGGTAAGTCATCTATCTCACCAGACCTTGTTCTTTTGTTTTTTTACCTTTTATTTATTCTTTGACAATTTCACACATGTATACAATGCATCTTTTTTGGTTTGATTTTTTTTATTTTGATTTTTTGAGACAGTTGCCCTGTATCCCCAGCTGGCCTGGAACTCACTCTATAGGCCAGGCTAGCCTGGATCTCACCACTCCCAGTTTATGCAAATATCTTGATCATACCCACAGGTCCTTGTTTTGATTTTTGTCAGGTTCTCACACTGTAGCTTAGAATGGCCTGATAAACTCACTGTGATCCTCCTGCCTCTGTCTCCCAAGTACTGGGACTATAGGCTTGTACCACCACTCCCAGTGAGAAATGAAAATGACTCACAGTCAAGAGATCAAAAACATGGGGTGGGAGATGGACTCAAGTTCACTGTACCCTGATGCCAGGTTATGTGCATTCCAGCCCTGGCTCTCCCCCTTACCAGCCATGTGACCATGGGCCAGAACCATTGGAGGTCTCAATTTTCTCACTTATAAAATGTGGTGGCTCAAGTCTTTAATCTCCACACTTGGGAGGCAGAGGCTGGCAGATCTCTGTAAGATAGAGGCCAGCCTGGTCTCCATAGCGAATTCCAGGCCGGCTATGGCTATAGGGAGACCCTGTCTCAAAAAGACAGAAAAAAAAAAATGCAAGCTGGCAGCTCTTGTTTGAAGCATTGCACCCATGTCTTTTCCTTGGTTTTTGTTTCTGTGTTGGTGGTGTTTTTGTTATTGTTGGTTTTGTGGGATTTTTTGTTTTGTTTTTGTTTTTTTGAGACACTGTCTCGTTTTGTAGTCCAGGCTGTTCTAAAGCTCATTATATAGACCCGGCTAGCCTCAAACTGTGATAATCTGCCTGTACCAGTCTCCTGAGGTTACAGGCATGAGCCACCATGCTCAGTTTTTTTTAATTTTATTATTATTTTTGAGACAGTCTTACTGTGTAGCCCAGGCTGCTGGCCTCAAACCTGCAACAATCCTCCTGCCTCAGACTCCTGAGTGCTGGAATTATACATGTGCTTCCAAACTCAGCTTATTATTTATTGTCCTTTTCCTAACAGCCACATTGTCACCTCCTCTACCATGGCCCTCAATTCTGCACTGTGTATGTGCTATCTCTTATCTCTACTTAACAAACTGCAACTTGAAAAAAAACAGCCTAGCCTCTTGGTTCATACCTATAATTCCAAAGAACAGGGAGGCTGAAGTGGACCTGAAAACGGAAGGCCAATCTGTCAGTGAGAACCTGACTCAACATAAAAAACCCAAAACTGGAGATGTAGCTCAGCGGCATGATGTTTTCCTAGAGTTATATGAGGCCCTAGATTCAATCTTCAATAATGCAACAATAAATAAAAACATAGATAATAAAACGTGGACACTAACAGTGCCTTGTTGTGTGTATGGAACTGGTCCAGGTGTGACTGGCATTCGAGGCCTCGTGCATCCATGCTAGACACGTGCTTTATCACTGAGTTGCACTCTCAGCCCAACCACAGAATGGGTTCTCATACATTAGAATACTTATTACTATATAACTATATAGTTTGTTTGTTTCTAAGACAAGGTCTCCCTATGTAGTCCAAGCTATTATCCGACTTACCATCCTCGTGCCTCAACCTCCCAAGTGCTGGGATTATAGTCATGAGCAAGTACTGTGCAATTTTGAGGCCCAATGTCCAATGAAGTTTACAGTAGGGCACACATGAAAGCTTTGATCCTCTTCCAATGTCCCCCAAAGAGAGCTGCTAGTTTCCTCTAAGTTGTAGCTCCACACAGAGCCACTGCTTGGCTTTTATTCTCCTTCCATACCCTCTCGCCAATCCCATTTGCTCTTTAACTTCTCTGACAGGCCTTGGAATCCTCCTGGATTTTCTGGAGACAGGGCTGCTGGGCCTCAGGCCAAACTTGCTTGCCTTGAGCATCTGTTGCTGAGGAGAACCACCAGTTCCAACATCTGAGGGGCCCACTGCCTTCTCAAACCCATTGCCACCAGGGAACTGAAGCCATCACCCTGAATCTGCATCCTCTTGTTTATCAACATAGGGCACCTTGGACTCTACCCACCTCTGTTCTCTTCTCCCTAGCTAGGAAGTCTCCATGTCTGGGAGCCAGCCCTGCTCTGGGCTTCTCACCCTCAAGCTACTGCTAATATGGTCTATGCTCTGAGGGCCCCTGAATCCCATCATATCCCTTCCAGCCAACCTTTTGGCTAGATTCAAAGTGCCATCCACATGTATCCCTGCCAGCTCCTTAGAGCCAGCTCTGTCTTCCTGCCAGAATGAGATTCTGAATTGGGTGTGGTGACACACCCCTTTAATCCCAGGCAGTCAGGAGGATGTCTGTGAGTTTGAAGCCAGCCAGGGCTATGAGACCTTGTCTCAAAATGTAGAGAATAAGAGACTAAGGTGTCTGTGTCCCTGGATAGGACTCCTATATTAAACCTGTACCACCCAGGGCTCAATATGATTGTGAAAGAGAGGACAGAAAGACTGTAAGTGCCAGGGGTGGTGGAATGATTACAAGGAAACAGTATTTTCCCGGCAGCTGAGAACTTGATCATATCAACTTACAACAGTGGTGACAGCAAGCACAAGACCCATGCAATTTTTCAAAAAAAAAAAAAAAAAAAAAAAAAAAGAATAGAAAACAATTTTAGTATACAGAATGAGATTCTGTGGTTCTAGAAGTTCTGTGCCTTCTGCTCCTGGCCATTGCATCTGGCCTGCTCACACCCTCAACACGGCCATCATTTCCTCATGGGCACTTTCCCATTCAGATTCTGGCTGCAGCTGGGATAGTAGCTGTGATCCCACCTAGTGTCTCTACATCCTTCCTTGTACTCATCTGGGACCCCCCATGCCACCCAAATTAGCCTGACTCTTCTGTTTTCCAAGAAGCAGAGTTATGAGCTGGGGACACGAGTCACACTATCAAGTGGATAAAGGAGGAGATTCAGGAAGGGTGTGGAAAGCAACTCTTCTTTCCTGCTATAGGATCAGAGTCCACTTGAGTCCAAAATGAAAGTGACATGCAATAAAACCAACTTCCCAAGTCCTCCAGGAAAACCAGGTTGGTGACTGTGCAGCTTAGCTCCCTGTAGTCCTGAACTGCTATGACTTTGTTTCCTGATCTACAGTCTTTCACAGCTTCCTCTTAGTACCTGGCAAGGAAGGCTCACAGCATTGGCTCTTAGGTTTTGGGTCTTTTGGGAAAATCCTGCAGAGTGTGACAATCTATCCTTGCCTCTTCCTCCCTCCCTTCTTTCCTCCTTCTCTGACAGGAACTAGCTATGTAGCCCAACTTGGCCTCAAATTTATCTTCCTGTCTCTACCTCCCAAGTGCTGAGATTACAAGCATGCACCACTACATCTGGCTACAGAGCTTCCTTCATAAAATGTGTTCTTTACGTGATCCTATTCCCTGCGGCTATATAGATTTCAGCAGCAGCCACTGTCACCTCTAGGCAGTGGAACAGAGGTAGTGGTTTTTGGCCTGCAGCATTTGGGACAGGTGTTTGTTGTGCCCTATGACCCTCCCCTGCTATCTTCTTGCAGATATGGAGACATAACATGATAAACTCCCAGAAGATTTGGACAGCCTACACCACCCTCAAGCCCAAGCATCCCAGAGGAACCAGTGGTTTCTGAATTTGAGGGGCTTGGGACCAGAAAAGTGACTGACCAAGGTCATACAGCAGTTGGTGGCGCAGCCATATAAGCAGGCACTTTTCTCTGGCCTTTGCCAAAGAAGTAGTTACAATTGAGTAAACTAAGGCCAAGAATTACTAAATAAACACGTGGAAAGAGGATTATTACATATTTTTGGAAAAGTGTAAGCTGGTCATATGCATGCCTTATTACTAATTTCAAGATCTACTGGCTGGTTCAATCCAGTAACATCAAAGTTCTAAGTATTCAGACTGGGACTGAACAGATGGCTCAGTGGTTAAGAGCACTGGGTGCTCTTGCAGATGACACAGTTCGATTCCTAGCATCGGCATGGCAGATAACAACCCTCTGTAACTCCAGCTGCAGGGAACCTGAGGCCCTCTTCTGACTTCGGGCATTGCACGAGACTGGTGCACTTACATGCAGACAATGCACCCATACACACAAAATAAAAAATATTTTTTTAAAAGTATTCAGGCTGCCAGTAAACCTTGTAATTTAATTTCTAGACCTGTAAAACAGCTACAGGATCTGTAACGATCTGTGCATTTCCTTTGATGACAAAGTCATAGGTGTGGCTAATACTTTGTGCCCTGCTCCTTACATATGTAATTACAGGAAATTCTAAATTTCCACTAGAGGTTAATGAAACTAAAAATGGAATAAAGATAAACTAAGATGGAGAAATCTGCTTTTGATACAGACTCTGGAACATCAGGTTGGGACCCTTGTGCTACATTCTGCGTATGTCAGTGACGACACTGCGTTGCCTCTGCGGCCTCGTGGGAGACTCTGAATGTGGGGGTGATGCCGACAACCCTCCTTTCAGAATTGTTATGTGAACTTACAATATTGGCGCGAAAAGGCCAGCGCTCACCATCCGGGTATTTTGCTTCTCCTCGCTAGGCTGGGGGAAATTCAAATCTTGAAAAAGGGCGGACCCGTAAGGCAGCGGTGCGCCTGCGCAAGGGCGGGGTGTGGAGCCCTGGGAAGCAGGCGGGCCGGGGTGACGCGAGGTGACGCGAAGGCGCAGGCCACTCCTACGCTCTCCGGGCTCGGGTGCCCGCAGCTTTCCTATTCCGCAGGGCTGGGGCTTCCAGGCGCGCGGCAGTCCGGAGCGCGCAAAGCCTCTAGTTCGCTAGGATGCGGGCGCGGGCGCGGGCGCGGGTGGAGGCGGTGGCCCCTGAGGGCGGTGCTGGCAGGCCTGGGAGCTTGGGAGCCTGGGAGCCTGATATGGCTCCGCCCCTGTGCGTTCTAGACGTCACCGCCCATTCCCTCCCCTCTTCCCCACGTTTGGCCGGGCTCCAGAGGCGGCGGGAAAACATGCCTCCCAGCCGCAGGTGCAATCGCAGTGTATACCCTCCCTGCCACCCTTAACGACCATGTGCGCCTGTGTTCACCGCTAGTTAAAAACCAACACTCGGCCATGTGTTCCTATAGCGGCCCGGAGGACAGTTCCCAGGAGGGGGGGCGGGGCAAGCGAGGCTGAGGGAGTTTGCTTTCTCATCCGGGCATCCCTAGATGCCGCCGCCATCTTTGTTTTGTGCTGAAAGTCAGTATTGACGCCCGCAGACGGCCGGGCGTGGGGAAGTGGCAAGATGGCGGCTCCCAGGGCGGAGGCATGGAAACGCGGTGACGGGAGGGGGACGCAGGGTGGGGCGCAACTGCACCTGACCCGAACTCAGCTCGAGTTCTAGCCTGCGCAGAAGCGCCAGCTTGCCCGCCACCAGACAGCGCAAGGTTTCTTTAAGTAGCTTTCCTTCTTTACGAGACTTGGATCCTTTAAGAGGCTTGGACCCAGAGGCGGAGCCGGGCGAGGGCGGGGTGGTGGAGTCACTTGACTCCACCCTCTCGCCCGACCGCCGCCATGTTTAGTTGTTACTTCTTCACACAAGATGGCTGCTCCCAGGGAGGCGGCATGAGCGCCCTGCCGTTACCGCTCCTCCTGCCGTACAGTTGTCACTGCAGGGCTTAACTCTGACTCTTTGCAGTGGCTCCTGTGGGAAAGAGTCCTAAAAAGGGAAGCGAGGATCGGACGCTGCCTTGCGTTAGGTTTGCTCTGGAAGAACTGATCCAGGAGGAAGAGAATAGGGGGGAAGGGGAAGCTAGTCTCAAGATGGCGGCTCCCAGGGCGGCAGGCGCAGCCTGAACAACTGAGGCGGACTCGAGGGAGAGGTGCGAGGCTCCACGGGCCGTACGGTGCGGGGCCCCCGACCAGCCCCATCCCCACCCTGAGAATTCGAGCAGGTTCCACCAGCCTCTGACGTGCCTTTATTTCTTAGGAACGTTGGGGCTACTCTGCAGTCGGTGCTGGGCGGGGAATAGGGACGGTCGCAAGATGGCGGCTTCCACAATTGTGGTCTGAGTGCCGGCGGGTCTGGGACGATCGCGGCGCTGGTGGCTCTTTTCCACCCGCCCCGGAAGCCAGCCAGCGCTAGGCACTTGGGGGTGTGGGAACCGGGCCGGGGCTCCGCCATTTCCGGCGGGGGAGGGCTACGATTGAGGAAGGGAGGAGAGAGAGGCGGCTCAAGATGGCGGCTCCCAGAGCCTCCTGCCCGAGCTTCTGAGCGAGAACACCCGGACAAATAGTTAGGGGAGCGGCACTCAGTGGCCTCCAGCTTCTCGGGCCTAGGTGCTCAACAGTGCCGAGCAGCTTTTAAGGAGGCGAGTCGAGTGAGTAGGAGGAGAAGAGCCAAAGGGAAGGAGGGTAGTTAAGATGGCGGCCTCCATAGAGTCGTCCACCGCTGTGTGAGGAGCCGCTTCTCTAAGAGACCTGCCTTAGACGAAAGGGGGTGTGTGAGGAATTAAGGGTCTCCCTCCCGCTCAGAGACACCTTCCCCTCGCACCCTTAGTCGGAACTATGGCTTCAGCGGTGTCCCCCGCCAACTTGCCAGCGGTGCTGCTGCAGCCTCGCTGGAAGCGAGTGGTGGGCTGGTCGGGTCCGGTGCCCCGACCCCGCCACGGCCACCGTGCCGTGGCCATCAAGGAGCTCATCGTGGTGTTCGGAGGCGGCAACGAAGGCATAGTGGACGAGCTACACGTGTACAACACTGGTGAGTGCAGAGCCCGCGTAGTCCTGCGAGCCCCTCTCCATCTCGCTCTCCTTCCCCTCTCCGCTCTCCTCCCTATCGTCTGCCTTGCCCCCCCCCCGTGTGTGCTTTCTTTCCCCTCGTGTTCTGCCCGTTCTCCCCACTCTTCTGCTCTTCTCCCCCGTCTACACCCCCGGACTCTCCTGCGTTGAAGGTGGCTGCGTTACTTAGTGAAACCCCGGAGTCCGACGGGAGGGGGAGGGGATATCGCCGGCGACGGTGACTTCAGACGTACACCGTTAGCCGGCGGGCTGGGGCTGGCGCGGCAGCGGATGTGTTCCTGAGGCACAGGCGGAGTGCTCTCCCCGCCCGCCCGCGCCTAGTCCGCTCGTCCCCATCCCTAGAGCCCACAGAAATGACAATGTTTAGATCACCCATCAGGTCTCTGCCCCTAGAGAGGGAAGTAACCGGGTGGGGCAGAGTTTGAACAACCTTAGAGACCCTAGCGCGGCGGACGGATGGCACGGTGGCTGCACGACCCCCCACCCTATTCCCCGTATTCTGATATTTACGTCTACGAGCGTTCGTTTTCGTTGATTTTTAAAAATCGCTTCTAGATATGCTGCTTTCCAGTTGAGCAGCTGAGTTTTGTCCCGCAGCAGGCCTAGCAGCTCGAGTGAAGGGTTAACCTGCCCCTTCTCGTGCCTACCCCCACCCAAGCCCTTACAAATTGGGAGGAGCCTCTCTGCAGGTATGGCTGATGTGCGCGCTGGCCTCGGCCCCCTCCCTTCCGGGAGCCACATGTTGTTCCTCGCCGGGGTACCCTTGCTGTCTCTAGGGCGGACGGCTTCGTCGGTACCCGTCCCCTGTGGCCTTCTTGACGCTGCACGCCTAGCGCCTATCTTGGACTTTAGCTTGGCTGAGCTGCCAGTTGACGGCTCGCTGGCCCCCAGAAACCTTTATATAGCCTTGCCTTAAACAAGAGGAGCTCGGACGTGCTGGGCTGAAGTGCAGCTTGTGTCCAGGTGAGAGCCTGGAACACGAATGTGGCCGGACAGCTGGCCTTCTGGCCTGTGGTAGGCTGAAAACTGCCCCCTGCAGCAGGAGGTGCATCCTGCAGTGCTTCCTCCTTGCCAACTTCTCAGCACCTCGTCCTTACGGGGGCCCCTGGGTATCTCCTCTTGGAACGGAGGGTAGACTGCATGGGTGCAGCAAGCCCATTTTTTTGACGCCCCCCCCCCACACTTCTTCCTTGCTCTGGGGCTATAGGAAGCAGACAGGACAGCTGGATCTGGGGTCGTTTGTGGGACAGGGGTTGAAGCCAGGCCCCTGGTTGGTAGCCTCCCCCGCCTCCCCCAACACACCTCTGTCCTAGTCCCCCTACCAGGTTGATTTTGAAAGGATGGTAGGTTGGTCATGACCCTCTGTGTTCCTTGTCGCACAGCACCTGTTGCCTCTAGAGAGCCGGGCCTTCTCAGGGCCCCTGTAGGGGTGTTAGTGATGCTTGCACCAGTCCAGGCAGCTGCAGTGGCAGGAATTAGCCCAGTAAGCTAAAGCCAAGGGCAGTGGTGCATTGTAGCCAGTAGTAGGGCTGGTTTTAGAGATGCCCTCGACAGGAGCAGTAGTACCTTATCCATTCCTTGGAACAGCTTTCTCCTAAGGCCTGGAGCAGGCTTTCTGGCAGGGAAATATAATTTTAGAAAGTAGGGCAGAGGCCTAATTACAGTCAGCTCCAAAGTCCACTGCTGGCTACTGCCTTGGCTTCCTGCGGCCTCTACATATTCACTAGTTTATTGTAGCCAATTGACAACTTTGGTGTTAATTTGTTACCGCCATTCTGCAAAGAGGAGTTGGATGTTAGCAGGTAGCCAGTCTTGCAAAGACTGCCTACAGCAAAGCCCTGGAGTCTTTCAGGGGAATAGTTTAGAAATTGTCAAGATCGATTTCTTAGATGATTTCTTGAGACAGCAACTAGCAGACCCTGCTTCCCTGGTCCCCACCTAAGAGTAAACCCACCGCATGAATACCCAGGGTGACATCCCACATTCTAGCAGTCCTGGTGCTCCCCTGCTGCTCATTCTCCTCACAGCTGCCTCTTCTGCTTGCCTCTGCTTCTGGCACTTTGCTTCTTCAGGATCAGACCTCAGAACGACCTTTTGAGGAGCAGGCTGGTCTGGAAGCAACCCTCTTTGCAAGGACGGAAAAAAATCAAGTGCGTGTGTGCACTTGGTTGTTTTGGTCAGCTATGCAGCAGGGTGGGGGGGGTTGTATACTATTGAAGGGTATGTGTGTGTGTGTTCAGAGAGAGTGAGCACATGCACACATGGCCTTACCTCTGGTAGGAGCCAGTGCAGGAGCTGAGGTTCCCTTTACTGGCCTTTGGTAGGTCTTGAGGTAGCTGTTGTCCTGGTTCTCGGGGAATTTTATTTGCTTGAAGAGAAGCAGATTACTCAGAGGCCTCAAGCCCAGGGATCCAGAGCCTGTTTGGGGTGGGGTGTGTTGCAGCTGGGTGTGTGAGTGCTCCCTTGTCCAGGCTGCTTTTGCTTCATGGATATTGGGTGTCATAGACTTTTTTTTTTTTTTTTACAGGGCTGGGGCTGCAATAGGCCCTTCCTTGTGTGTGCTAGGCAAGTGCTTTGCCACAGAGCCACATCGCCAGCCCCTCCGTAGGCTCTTTGGGAGGAATTTTGGGAAATATCTAGTGGGACTTCCTATTTTCTGCACATGAGGAAATTGGAGTCCAAGAGGGGAAGTGGCAGGTCTAAAAGCACAGCACTAGCTAGTAGTAGAATTGGGCCAGAGTACAGACCTTAGAGTCACTTACTGATTGGTCAGTTAGTTTGACTGCTCAGGAAAGCCTGTTTGCTCCTCAAGGCTCTGGCTCAAATGTTTTCTCCAGAGAAGCCCTCTTCAGTTGTGCCCTTCATTACCCTTGTTGTGCTCCCAAGTGGGCATGGTTCCAGGCCCTTGGCAGTTTTCTTCCCATCACTGCAGGAAGAGTGCACAGCCTCCCTACCAGATGAGAACTAGGAGACAGGCTGCTCTGTGCCTCCCAGCACAGGGCCTGCCACCAGAAATGATGGTTCTGGTGTGACAGAGCAAACTGAAAGGAAGGTGAACTCTGCCGTGTTGTGTTCTCTGCTGCATGAGCATCCGTCTCTTAAGTAGTGATGGGGAGGCGACAGCTACAAATGGAGTTGGAAACTCCTCAAGAACGGTGGGACAGCTGACATCTGTTTTGCTGAAAGGGAAGGTAAAGGGCATCTCTCTCACATAGGAACCTGCAAACAGATGGGTCCCCCTTGCCCAAATTCCCCTCTCCTGGGAGGGCCAGGGACATGCCAGAGTATATCATCCTGAATGAGGGCCCCAGGGATTGGCTTACATGATACCCCACTGCATGATTGAGGGGCAAAACAGAGCAGCTGTTAGATTTATAAGATGCGGAGAGCAGAAGTGGAACTCACATGCTTGTTCTCTCTCAGGGTGGAACCGAGATTTGTGGGTGAAATGAGGAGAAGCAGTGTTATCTCCATACTAGAAGCTGCACTCCCTGACAGACTCTCTTGATGGGAGTTGGGGAAGGCCCCTGCCTTGCAAGAAACATTCTAGAATCGGATCAGTCACCATAGAAGGACCCAGTAGTCTCCATAGCCCAGGAGTATCACAGTTCATTTCTGGCCCAGCCAGCTTGGGTGTATAAGCTCTGCAAAGTATGATAGGAAAGCTATAGGAGAATCCCATTTCCTGTTAGCTTTTGCCCAAACCTTGCCTCGTGGCTACCTGCCTATGTGCCTTACACAAGAATTCCCTGTTGAGGGAGGGACTGGGTGTTCATATCTCTGTTGGTTTTACTTTGACCTCAGGTGAGTAATTTCCCTTCCTGACCTGTGCAGGTCTGTTTGTTTGTTCGTTGGTTGGTTGGTTGATGAGTGGGTGGGTGTTTTTCGTTCGGGGTTTTTTGTTTTGTTTTGTTTTGTTTTTTGAGACAAGGTCTTAATATAGCCCAGGTTAACCTTGAGACTATTTCTCCCAATTTGTACAAGATTGATTTGCCTCAGTGTTGAAAAGTCCTACGTTTCTTGGTTCAGGTTTGAACTCTGAATGAGAACGAGACCAAGAGAGATATGAGAGAGGCTGAGGCAGCATCTGGGTGTGTGGACACATACGCACTCATGTACACAGGCAGTACAAGCTGCACTGCTCCAGAAGGAAGATGGCAGAGAGGATGGGGATTGGGGAGCCCAGTATCCAGGTGCACATTTTATCAGGTGGGAGCTAGAGAGGCCCTCCTCCCCTCAGGCATGGCAGGGTACAGTCGCCTGTTGAGCCTTGTGGCCTTTTATGAATGGGGGGGGGCTGACACCTTTCCGCAAGTGTATTGGAATAAAGGAAAAACAAAACAAGTATTTTTCCTCTCTTTTACAACACTTTTGGTTTCCAAGTCAAACATTTATTCCTTACTCTGTCACAGTATCCTATCTTCTTTGTGTGGGGGAATCTGGTTGAGAAACAGTGAGTAGCCTAGACTCTGGTCCACAGAAACCTCCTATGTTCTCTCCCCCAATGCATACCCTGACCTCCCATCAGTTCCCAGAGGGACCAGTCCTGACTTTGAAGCCCTTTCCCTAACACAACTGCAGCCCCCTGCCCCAGAGCCAGGGCTTTAGCTCCTTCCCACTACCAGTCTTAGATCTCACTAGACTGACATGCACAGGCAGCAGATCTACCTCTGGGCCTCAATATGGGCTTTTTGGTGATAGGGGAAGAGGGTGAGGTTTGTCCCTTAAATAATTTTGTCATGACAGGACATTTTTCCCTGTCACATTGCAGGAACTCCTGGCACTGCAGTTATGAGGGACACAAGAGCCTAGGTGAATGGCAGGCTGCTAGGCAGTCTGGGGAAGGGCGCCATCCTAGCTGTAGGTTGGACAGTCTTATACTGTCCTAGGTGAGGTCCATTTTACCCTTTCTTGGTGACCTCCTCACCTCACCTGACCCCTAGCTAGACGTGTGAGGGGCTTTTGAGAAATTTCTGTCATAGAAACTGCTGTGGTTGCCACCTCGAGCTTGAGAATGTTCTAGGTTGATGTAAGTGTGGGGAGGGGAGGGGCACTAACTCTGCCACGTAGTGTATGGACCATCACCTAGGAGACAAGAGCAGTCAGGCAGAGACAGCAAGGCCTGGGTGGTCAAAGCAGAGTCCAGTTCTTGCCTCTAGCTCTCTCAACCCAGCAAGCTGGGATTGGCTGTGTACTCCATTCCTTGTCTGTCAGCTGACTGCATAGAAGAGAGCATCAGCTGTAGCAATCTCTGTTTCTGGGACCACTCACTGGTGCAGCTGTGGGCTCTGGCTGTCTTGACCCGGTAGTGCATGGGACTGTGGGCCTAGAAGACATTTTGGGTACAGAGGTTTGTTTGTGATGATCCTGTGAGCAGTAGGGGAAGGAAGTCAGCCGTCAGATTCCCAGAGGCTGATGAATTATCTTGGTGGTGACTTACTTCCTGCCTGCTGAGGTGACCTTGATGAGAAGCATTGCAGTTGTATATTAGTCTGAAAGCCAGGGCTCTGCAGATGGCTTGTCTAGCATAGCTGGAGATATGGGGTGGTAGCGCTCCCAAGGAGTATGCTGGTGCAGCCTCTCCTTTCCTGGCTGCATTTGAAGACTAGGATAGGAGTAGGGGGCATAACACTTGGGGAATAAGAAGAATAGGGAGCAGGGCTCAGGTTCTAAAAGCTCCTGGGTGTTTTGACTTTTGTTTCCTTTGGTTTTTCAGCAACCAACCAGTGGTTCATCCCAGCTGTGAGAGGGGATATCCCTCCAGGGTGTGCAGCCTATGGCTTCGTGTGTGACGGTACTCGCCTGCTGGTGTTTGGTGGGATGGTGGAGTATGGGAAATACAGCAACGACCTCTATGAGCTGCAGGTGATAACATAGATCCTCTGTGGGCCTGGGTTCTCATACTGCCTTGGGTCCCTTGGGACTTCCCATAGTGATCCTTGTGATAGTAGGTTAAGGATTAAAACAAAGGAGAGGCAGTGGAAGGGACCAGTCAACAGTCTTGCCGATGCTGTTCTGAACTTGGGATAGCGTCAGAGGAGAGAGTAGGGCCAAATGTCTTTGGCTAGGCCTGCTCCAGCAGTGTGCTCCCTTGCCCCAGACAGTCTCATCATGTCACAAATTGCCCCAGAAACCCCACCCCCTCCCCCACCAGCAGCCTTCTCATCTTGGGAGTCAAATCTCTAAGTCTTGGTTTTGCAGGCAAGTCGCTGGGAATGGAAGAGACTCAAGGCAAAGACGCCCAAAAACGGGCCTCCCCCGTGTCCTCGGCTTGGGCACAGCTTCTCCCTTGTGGGCAACAAATGCTACCTGTTCGGGGGTCTGGCCAATGATAGTGAGGACCCCAAGAACAACATTCCGAGGTAAGGTTTTATCCTTTCTCTGGAGAACCCCATCCGGGTGGGTCTGCTTGTCCCAGGCACAAGGCTTACTGGAATCCTAAAGTTGGATGTGCCAGCCAACCCCACTACAGCCATGTTTCTCTTCTATGCTGGGATGCCAATGAGAGAATGGCCTCAGTCCTTTCTTAGGAGGTTCCCAACTTTGAAATCTGAACCTCTGAGTAGGCCTTGGAGGAAGAAGCTGGGCAGCAGGTAGAAGCCTACTTTGTCTTGGCCTGGTCCCTGTTCTGAGACTCAAATTAGAACTAGTTGCTTCCTTTGCAGCCTTTTTTGCCTTCAGGTTTCCTGATGGGTATTTTCCAAGGCCTGTGGCCAAGGGCCTTGCTGTCTGGAGGTAGTTCCAAGCTGATTCCCTCTTGCCCTAGGAAGGCCTGGGTATAATGCCTGGCTTTGTGTGCATGGCTGCCTGTAGGGGCCTGCACTGAGTCTGAACTTGAAGCTACCATTATACCTTTACACATACTCTGCTCATTGCTCCCATTGGACTCATCCTGGCAAACTTCTAGCAGCCCTTTCTTCAGGGGCAAGGGTAGAAGAGTATGGAATTCCCATGACCTTTGCACTTCCCATGCTCTGGCGAGTCCACAGCTTGCTGAGTTACCCAATGAGGCCTCTGGTGCATGTACTCAAGGCTTACTATGACTGATTTTTCTTCATCAGGTATCTGAATGACTTATATATCCTCGAACTACGACCAGGCTCTGGAGTGGTAGCCTGGGACATCCCCATCACTTATGGGGTCCTGCCTCCACCCCGGGAGTCACATACTGCTGTGGTTTACACTGAAAAAGATAACAAGAAATCCAAGCTGGTCATCTATGGAGGGATGAGTGGCTGCAGACTGGGGGATCTCTGGACCCTGGACATAGGTAAGAAGCTGCTGCTGGTCCAATATCTCCAGAGCAAAGTAGGTCCTCTGAGTAGCTGGCCTTAAGACTGACCATCATTGCCTGGTGAGATGGGGCCCATGAGGACCTTGTATCCCACTTATCTCTTTCTGTTCTTGATATTGGATAGGAAACAAGATGATTGAAATGATTAAAACTGATGGGGGTGGGAGTAGATCTTGGTTATGTTGCTCTGTGGATCAGCACTCCCAAACATTTGAGCATGAGTGAAACGCCAGTAGCACAGTGTTTCCTAAAGTGATCTGTCCAGTGCTGAGTGGTATGGGATGAAATGCTTTATGGGAAGTAGAAGTGCAAAGGAGTGGCTGGGGTGAGCTTGGCATCTCTCCCTCATTTCTGGGGGCAGTGCTGCCTTAGAGCAGGTGCCTGGTACATTTTAGAAGAAATCCTCTTGCCAAGATCATCCAAATAAGTTGAGGAATGCTGAAATCTGGCTGCTAGGGCAATGAGCAGAGTGCCCGCTGAGAGCTGCAAGGAGACATGAGTGCAGTTCTTATGTCGTTGGTTCAGAGCCTGCCTTCCCCAAGTTCTAAGACCATGATGTCTGATCTAGCATGGGTAACCTCTCTATCTCTGCAGAGACGCTAACATGGAATAAGCCCAGCCTTAGTGGGGTAGCGCCCCTTCCTCGAAGTCTCCACTCTGCAACCACCATAGGAAACAAGTGAGTGCCTGCTCTTCTCTTACCTGGCCCAAACTGCCCCCCCACCATTGAACGGTTCTCATTCACTTTCGTTGACCATCCCTGAGTCTCAAAGAGGCTACTTTCTGGCAGGTCTAGTATTCAGCCCCATACTACACCTTATTATAACATAGCTTAGTTAGATTGAGGGTTGCGGGGACCCTTCTGGGCATGCTAGGCTCTATCCCATCAAGACCGTAGACTCCTGTAGATCCTCACACAAATGGTATTCTTTGTAAATGCCAAGGTCTGGGGTCCAGGGAGATTCAGGTGCAGCTTAGACGAGTCTTAACAGTGCTTTCCTGCCATACGATGACACAGTTCCTGTGATGACTTGAGACATCAAGGCATGTCAGAAGCCTTTCATGCATCCACAGGGGACCCCTAGGACCATCTACAGAACTGAGCATGTTCAGAAAGTTCTGGGTGAAAGAGAGAGATAGCCTCTAGCTTGGTACTTCTCTGCAGTCCTCTCTTGCTTTTTCTTTATCTTCCCAGAATGTATGTATTTGGTGGCTGGGTGCCTCTTGTCATGGATGACGTCAAAGTGGCCACACACGAGAAGGAGTGGAAGTGTACCAACACGCTGGCTTGTCTCAACCTGGGTATGGCTTAGAGTGGTCAGAAGGAGGGGTGGCCCTCCTGGGTCCAAAGAGCTTTGTGGGGTGTGTGAGAAGCCAAGCTGTGCTTGTGGATCCTTCTAGAATCCACAGAAGTAGTCAGTGGGTAGAGAACTCTGAAGCAGTGCTTCTTTTGATTTTTATTTATTTTTTTGAGACAGCGTCTCCTTGTAGCCCCAGCTGGCCTAGAACTCACTATGTAGACCAGGTTGGCCTTGAACTCATAGAGATCTGCCTGCCTCTGCCTCTCAAGGCTGGGATTAAAGGTGTGCACCATACCTTGTGCTCCTTTTAATTTTAATAGGCTCTTCATGCATGCCTGACAACCAAAAGTGCAAAAGCACAAGCGATGATGAGGTAGTTTCTGGTACCCTTTGCAAGGTCCCTTTGATACAAGCAGTAGCTCTGCGATCTTAGTCTGCCATACACAGGACCATCTGGCCTTTTTCACTTATAACTTTGGAGGGCATTCCACACCGCCCTTCCACAGTGAGGCGCGCAATCTTTCCTATGGCCTACACTTTTAATGTCTGCGCTCAGGAGGCCCAGGCAGGTAAATCTCTTTGAGTTCAAAGTTGGCCTGATCCACACAGCGAGTTCCAAGCCAGCCAGGGCTACAATAGCGAAATACTATCTCAAAGCAACAAAACAAAAATACAAACAATGTTGCTCTTACCTTGAGGGTGCATGCTTTTTCTTAAGGTCCCTTAACTGATTTTTCCCAAAAACTGTTTCCCCTTTGGATTTATCATTTTATGTGCAAGGTTAAGTTAAACCTTGGGCTATAAATATTTTTTTTTACAGTTTATGGCTCAATTTTCCTTTTTGCCATATTTTTGTTTGGTTTTAGTTTGGTATTTTGATAACTTCCTGGTTTTAATTCCCCATCCCTGACAATGAAAGAACAGGGCAACTTGGGAATCGAGGAGATAGGTTGTTTCTGTCCTTCCTGCTGACCTCCAGCACCTGCCCACCTCTTAGATACCATGTCCTGGGAGACTATCCTGATGGACACACTCGAAGATAACATTCCCCGTGCTCGAGCTGGCCACTGTGCAGTTGCCATCAACACCCGCCTATACATTTGGAGTGGGCGTGATGGCTATCGCAAAGCCTGGAACAACCAGGTCTGCTGCAAGGATCTGTGGTATCTAGAGACAGGTAAGGTGCTACACCACTGACATCACCGTTGCTGAAGCCTCCCCATTCTCTATCTTAACCAATTGTGTTGTATTACAGAAAAGCCACCACCCCCAGCCCGTGTACAACTAGTACGAGCCAACACCAATTCACTGGAGGTTAGCTGGGGTGCAGTGGCAACAGCCGACAGTTACCTTCTACAGCTCCAGAAATACGACATTCCTGCCACGGCTGCTACGGCCCCCTCCCCCACTCCCAATCCAGTCCCATCTGTGCCTGCCAACCCTCCCAAGAGCCCTGCGCCAGCAGCAGCTGCACCTGCTGTGCAGCCACTGACCCAAGTAGGCATCACACTCCTGCCCCAGGCTGCCGCTGCACCCCCAAGCACCACCACCATCCAAGTCTTGCCGACAGTGCCAGGCAGCTCCATTTCTGTGCCCACTGCAGCCAGGACTCAAGGTAAGCCCTAAGGAATAAGGACATTTGAAGGTAGGACCTACACCCAAAGACATTGAGTTTCTGGATTGGGGCTGCTGCTTGGTTCATTTGTGGGTTTTAGCTTCGGGGTTATTGGTGAGGAGTGGGAAGTGAGAGTGCTCTGTTCTGTTCATGGGGACCATGCTGAGGTCACAGATGAGCCACACAAAATCACAAGCAGGTCAGGGGGTCAAGGAGTGGCTTAAGTATATGCCTACACTTGGCAGAATGGCAAGGTACCATGGAAGAGGACCTGATGGTCAGCCTTCTTTTCTCATCAGGTGTTCCTGCTGTTCTCAAAGTGACTGGACCTCAGGCTACAGCAGGAACCCCACTGGTCACCATGCGACCTGCCAGCCAGGCTGGAAAAGCCCCTGTCACTGTGACCTCCCTGCCTGCCAGTGTGCGAATGGTTGTGCCCACACAGAGCACCCAGGGGACGGTGAGGAGCTGTCATTGAACAGGGCTTTCTGGCATAAACAGAGTTCTCATGTAGTCTTTTGAAAAAAATCTTCTGTTCTGGGACTAGAGATGTAGCTTAGTTGGTGGGGTCTTGCCTAGCATGAATGAATCTCACCAGCTCCTGTAGTGTATCATGTGTCTTTGTTGTTTATAAGGTACTGCTGCATTGAAAATAAGTTAATGCCTCAAAAAGGCCTAACATTCCATGCGATCCTTGGGGTATTTTCAATGTGAACTTTCTGGTGGGGGTACTGAGGAGAAGATGAGTTTAGATGGGTCTGACCCAGGTGTATGAGAATGAGCTGTATCTGATCCATTGTGTTTGCGTTTTGTTTTTTTTTGTTTGTTTGTTTGTTTTTGACACAGGGTCTCAATCTATAGCTGTTTGTGCAGGGTTGGGTTTTTTAAGTATACACTAAATTATATCCCTAGCTTTGACTCTGGTCTTTCTTTCTTTATCCCTGCAGTGCTAGGGATAGAACCCTGAGCCCTTACATGTTAGGTAAACAGTATACAGACTGAACTACATCTCCAAATTCTAATTTTGAATCATGGTCCTACTAAGTAGCTCAGACTAGCTTAGAATTTGCAATCTTCCTACTTCAGCCTCCTGAGTAGCTGGGATTACATGCATATGCTAGGCTTACCTTGACTGTGGTCCAGCTTAAGGAAAAATCTGTTCTAGAGTTACAGGTATAGCTCAGTTGATAGGATGTTTGCGCCTAACATACATGAAGCCCTAGGTTGGGAGGCAGTAAGTAGCTCCTCTATAGTTCACATGCTCTGTGCCCACCACAGGTGATTGGCAGCAACCCCCAGATGAGTGGGATGGCTGCATTGGCTGCTGCTGCCGCTGCCACACAGAAGATCCCTCCTTCCTCAGCACCCACAGTACTGAGTGTTCCAGCAGGTACCACCATTGTCAAGACTGTGGCTGTGACACCTGGCACAACTACCCTTCCAGCCACTGTGAAAGTGGCCTCCTCCCCTGTCATGGTGAGCATTTATCTGAACTGGCTCCGAGTCAGGTTCTGAGCCTGCAGCTGTGGGACCTGTAGCCTCTGGTCACCATGATTGACCAAGCAGTGGTCATTTGTTCCAGGCTTTGAACCAACCCTTCAGGCAAGTGCTTCATAATCGGTACTGGCACAAGCTATGGAACATGCAGTTACCTTTTAGGGCCTATCAGCCTTAAGTTAGACCTGCTTTCTTGCTCCTCAGCCATCCAAGCTGTCCAGTAGAGCCACAGCCATTCTGTCACCATCATGCTCATCACTCATTTTTGCTTCTCCAGGTGAGCAATCCAGCCACTCGCATGCTGAAGACTGCAGCTGCTCAGGTGGGGACATCTGTGTCCTCTGCTGCCAACACATCTACCCGACCTATCATCACAGTACACAAGTCAGGGACTGTCACAGTGGCCCAGCAAGCCCAGGTGGTAACCACGGTGGTAGGTGGAGTCACCAAGACCATCACTCTTGTGAAGAGCCCCATCTCTGTCCCAGGAGGCAGTGCTCTGGTGAGTGACAGGCACCATCTGGCTGTATGCAACTGCTGCCAGGCTAATGCAACTGCCACTGGTGACTTGCTGCCCTGGGCTAGGTCCAGTAGTCCCAGCTCAGGCCATGCCCTTGTTTGGTTTTCACATCACTGCCTGCTCCATCCCTTCCTTTTTAGATTTCCAATCTGGGAAAAGTGATGTCAGTGGTCCAGACCAAACCAGTTCAGACTTCAGCAGTCACAGGCCAAGCATCTACAGGCCCTGTGACTCAAATCATCCAGGTGAGCTCTTACTCTGCTGCGGAAGTTGTCCCCAAACTCAGGCCCTCAGTTATGAATGGGTATCAGGCCATGAGGACAGAAGATCCCATGTACAAGATTGGCTCAAAGACCTGCTGATGCCATATCACTCAGAGTATCCAGAATACTCTGAGCTACTTAGAGTATCCGAACATAATGTTCCTTTCTGGCAGTTTCTGTTCATCTATAACTTCTCCCTTTCAGACCAAAGGGCCCCTGCCAGCAGGAACTATCCTAAAGCTGGTGACATCAGCAGACGGCAAGCCCACAACCATCATCACCACTACACAGGCTAGTGGGGCAGGAACCAAGCCCACCATCCTGGGCATCAGTAGCGTGTCCCCCAGCACCACCAAACCTGGCACAACCACCATCATCAAGACCATCCCCATGTCAGCCATTATCACCCAGGCGGGCGCCACAGGTAAATACACAGCTTCCTGAACACCCCTGCTGTTGAGTGAGGAGATGAAAGTGGGGAAGAGATATGGAGGCTGGATGTAGTATGGTCCCTATTTTTGTTTTCCGTTCTCTTCACCTCCTGACCTTTTGTTTTTTAACATTTGTAGGGAGCTGGTGGGAGTATGGTTCTGATTAGTAGTGTTTTGTTCTAATATTGGGACAGCAGTGGTAACTGCTTTAAAAAGGATCCCAATGGAAATGAGGAAGGTGGGATGCCCTCAACAGGCCTTGTCTTCTGAACTCTTCCCCCAATGCAGGTGTTACCAGCAGTCCTGGCATCAAGTCCCCCATCACGATTATCACCACAAAGGTCATGACTTCAGGAACAGGAGCACCAGCCAAAATCATCACTGCTGTCCCCAAGATTGCCACTGGCCATGGGCAGCAAGGGGTGACACAGGTGAGGCACAATTTGGCCCCTCTTCACCTCGGTCTGTAGTGCAGTCCATTCAGCAGGCCACATGCACCCTCCTAAGAAGCCTGGGAGGGGGAGCACAGTCTAGCCAGCCTGAAAGTGACATTGGCGGGGCTTTGCTCTGGTGTTCCAGGTGGTGCTAAAGGGGGCCCCTGGACAGCCAGGCACCATCCTTCGTACTGTGCCCATGGGCGGCGTTCGCCTGGTCACCCCTGTCACCGTCTCCGCTGTCAAGCCAGCCGTCACCACATTGGTTGTGAAGGGTACCACAGGTGTGTAGCCCACAGGCCAGGTCCTCAGCAGCAGCTGGGCTCCATCCCTCCAGTTTTCCTGTGGCCACCACCTCTAGCCTGGCTGGGGGAGGATGGCAGGTGCTCTCCAGAGCCTTCTGTCCCTGGTGGCTATACTACAGAGCTCCCAATTCCCAGCCCCTTCCAGAGATGCTGGAAAGCAGGTGACAGCAGCAGATCTCATTCTACTTCTGCTTCTCCCTCCCTTTAGGTGTCACAACCCTAGGCACGGTGACTGGCACTGTCTCCACCAGCCTTGCAGGAGCTGGGGCCCACAGCACCAGTGCCTCCTTGGCCACACCTATCACCACCTTGGGCACCATTGCTACTCTCTCAAGCCAGGTGATCAACCCCACAGCCATCACAGTGTCTGCTGCACAGACCACACTGACAGCTGCTGGTGGGCTCACCACGCCCACCATCACAATGCAGGTAGGTGGGTCCTGAGGATATGCCACCGGGAAAAAAAAAACCAAAAAACAGCATTCCCACATGAAAGCAGGGAAAATTGGGCCCTTCTCCCCTCTCCAGATGCTGTTCTGCTACTGCATGCAGCTGTGGCGTCTTTCCGACACATGGTGTGACCTCTGTCACATTGTCTTGCTGACACATTATTTGAGCTGTGTTCAGTTTTCACACACTAGGATCTTACAGTGCTATAGGAGGCGATAATTGAATTTCATGTGCATATACTATATGTTCTGTCATATTTTTTTTCTCAAACTGGACTAGAAGTGATAAGGGATCTATTACTGCCCTTTTTGCATTGTCAGGAGTTCTGTTCCTGACCAGAGCTTGGCAGTAGTAGCCCACCCCCCTCTCCTGCCATAACTACCTAACAGCCCCTCCACCCTCATCTCTGAGCAAGTCATTATCTTGGGATCACAGGACAAATGAAAATTAGGTTTGCAGGTCCGGTTAGCAGTTGGTGGTCCTAGCCAGCATGGATGAATGTAGGATGGTGTGAGAGACAAAAGAGAAGTCAAAGTTCTGGTACTAACTCCGTTGTTCTGTGTCCCCAGCCTGTCTCCCAGCCTACCCAGGTGACTCTGATCACAGCACCCAGTGGGGTTGAGGCCCAACCTGTGCATGACCTTCCTGTGTCCATTCTGGCCTCACCTACTACAGAACAGCCCACAGCCACAGTCACCATTCCTGACTCAGGCCAAGGTGATGTACAGCCTGGTACTGTGACACTGGTGTGCTCCAACCCACCCTGTGAAACCCATGAGACAGGCACCACCAATACAGCCACCACCAGTGTTGTGGCTAACCTTGGGGGACACCCTCAGCCTACCCAGGTACAGTTTGTTTGTGACAGACAGGAGGCAGGTGCTTCTCTTGTGACCTCAGCTGTGGGACAACAGAATGGTAACATGGTCCGTGTCTGCTCAAACCCTCCCTGTGAGACCCATGAGACGGGTACCACCAACACTGCCACAACAGCCACCTCCAACATGGCTGGGCAGCACGGCTGCTCGAAGCCACCCTGCGAGACTCATGAGACAGGCACCACCAGCACTGCCACTACGGCCATGTCCAGCATGGGTGCTGGGCAGCAGCGAGATGCTCATCGTGCCTCCAGTACCCCCACTGTGGTGCGGATCAGTGTGACTCCTGGAGCGTTGGAAAGAGCCCAGGGTACTGTGAAGTCCCAATGCCAAACCCGCCAGACCAGTGTGACCAGCACCACCATGACTGTGCAGGCCACCGGAGCCTCTTGCTCAGCTGGCCCACTGCTTAGGCCAAGTGTGGCGCTGGAGGCTGGGGCCCACAGCCCTGCCTTTGTGCAGCTGACCTTTCCAAGTGGGAGAGCTGGGCTGAGTGGCCCCAGCAGCAAAGACATGCCCACAGGGCACCAGCTAGAGACTCATCATACTTACACAACCAACACCCCAACCACAGCCCGCTCTATCATGGGCTCTGGGGAGCTGGGTGCAGTTCGAGTGGTCCCCACATCTGTATATGAGAGTCTCCAGACCAGCTCTCCCAGCACCACCATGACTGTGACATCCTTGGAGGCACTGCTGTGCCCCTCAGCCACCGTGACCCAAGTCTGCTCCAACCCACCATGTGAGACCCATGAGACGGGCACCACCAACACCGCCACTACCTCCAATGCAGGCAGTGCCCAGCGAGTATGCTCCAACCCACCCTGTGAGACTCACGAGACGGGCACCACCAACACCGCCACCACTGCCACTTCCAATGGTGCAGGCCAGCCCGAGGGTGGACAGCAACCTGCTGGTGGCCGTCCCTGTGAGACACACCAGACCACTTCCACTGGCACCACCATGTCAATCAGTGTGGGTGCCCTGCTTCCTGATGCCACCCCATCTCATGGGACCCTGGAGTCTGGCTTGGAGACAGCAGTGGCTGCCACATCTCAGGCTGGTGCCACATTGCTGACTCCCTTCCCAACACAGAGGGTTTGCTCTAACCCTCCTTGTGAGACCCATGAGACAGGTACCACACACACAGCCACCACTGTCACCTCCAACATGAGCTCAAACCAAGGTAAGTGAAGGTGTCAGTATGGTGGGGTACGGATGTGCTGTCTGTGTCGGTCATGTATAGGGGTTTTCCAGGAAACCTGTGGTAAAGGTAAGTGGAAGCCAACCCATCTCCCCTTTGGTTCCTCCCTTACCCCCACAGACCCTCCACCAGCTGCCAGCGACCAGGGAGAGGTAGAGAGTACACAGGGTGACAGCCCAAACATCACCAGCTCCAGTGCCATCACAACAACTGTGTCTTCCACGCTGCCACGAGCTGTGACCACTGTGACACAGTCCACACCAGTTCCAGGCCCTTCTGTGCCGGTAAGAAACCTGGAAGGTCCCTTCTGTGGCCTTCTGTCGACTATGCCTTTGGTCTGTGCTGTTCCAGAGTTGGACACCAGGTGTCACCCTTGTACCAGGCATGGTGTTACTCCTGGTTCTTTTTCCAGACCATAAAAGGGCAGCCTTGGTGCCTAGGAGGCAGGAGGCAGAAGGCAGACAGTCCTTAGAGGTGCCTGGGTGTTTTTTCTTCGATGCTGGTTCCCATCCTGGCTGTTGCCCATTGTTTGTCTCCACGGTGAAGCCTCTGAGCATGAGTTGCACTTGACCCAGGGGGATCTCAAGGGTCTCTCCTTTTGCCACACCCTTCATGCTGCTCTGGGACCCACCATCCCCATCCACATTTAGTATGGGCTCAGTGGACTATCACAAATGGTACCATAGGTCTACTAGGAAAAACAGGCCATCTTCCTTTTCAGCCCCACTTCCTGGTTCTGGTCTCCATCTCCTCTTCTCTGATAGGGGCTTCTCTCCCTTTCTAGAACATCTCATCACTGACTGAGACTACCCCAGGGGCTCTGACTTCCGAAGTCCCCATCCCGGCCACGATTACAGTGACCATAGCCAACACAGAAACTTCTGACATGCCCTTCTCTGCTGTTGACATCCTGCAGCCCCCAGAGGAACTCCAGGTCTCACCAGGGCCTCGCCAGCAGCTGCCGCCACGGCAACTCCTGCAGTCTGCCTCCACACCTCTGATGGGGGAATCCGCCGAGGTCCTGTCAGCCTCCCAGACCCCTGAGCTCCAGGCCGCCGTGGATCTGAGCAGCACAGGGGACCCATCTTCAGGCCAGGAGCCTGCCAGCTCTGCTGTCGTGGCTACTGTGGTGGTCCAGCCACCCCCTCCCACCCAGTCTGAAGTAGACCAATTATCACTTCCCCAAGAGCTGATGGCCGAGGCCCAGGCAGGCACCACAACCCTCATGGTAACAGGGCTCACTCCAGAGGAGCTGGCGGTGACTGCTGCTGCTGAAGCAGCTGCCCAAGCTGCAGCCACTGAAGAAGCCCAAGCCTTGGCCATCCAGGCTGTGCTCCAGGCCGCACAGCAGGCTGTCATGGGTAAGTGCCAGTTGGGAGCTTGGAGGGAAGTCAGGCCCCTTGGGATGAGTGATGGCCCTACCAGGAGGACTAAGGGATAGCCTGAGAAGAGAAGGCCTACTTCCTGTGAGAGTGCAAAGAGCCGCAAAGGAAGCCTGTGTAGATCAGGTGGGGGTCTGGGAAGGAGACAGTCTCTGGGATAGACTACATGTCTCCATCTGGAACACTATTTCTGTCCATTGGGGCAGGCGTACTGGTATCCCTTTTGAGTAGTAGTTTTCTTGGTCCTGGAGCAGGCACTGGAGAGCCCATGGACACATCTGAAGCGGCAGCGGCTGTGACACAGGCAGAACTGGGTCATCTTTCAGCCGAGGGCCAAGAGGGCCAGGCCACCACCATACCCATTGTGCTGACACAGCAGGAGCTTGCAGCCCTGGTGCAGCAGCAACAGCAGCTTCAGGAGGCCCAGGCCCAACAGCAGCACCACCTCCCCACTGAGGCCCTGGCCCCAGCTGACAGCCTCAATGACCCTACCATCGAGAGCAACTGCCTCAATGAGCTGGCTAGTGCTGTCCCCAGCACTGTGGCCCTGTTACCTTCGACAGCCACTGAAAGTAAGCAGGTCTACTTCTTGGCAGGGGTTATTTGTTGCTAGAGTTGAATAGATGGGAGATGGACACAGTGGCAAGGGTGACCTGGAGGTGCCAAGGAGGCTCCTGCCTACCACAGAACCCTTTCCACCTGACAGTTTGTTTCTTCCCAGGCCTGGCTCCATCCAACACATTTGTGGCTCCCCAGCCTGTTGTGGTAGCTAGCCCAGCAAAGATGCAAGCTGCAGCTACTCTAACTGAAGTGGCCAATGGCATCGAGTCCCTGGGTGTGGTGAGTCAGGTGCACTAGAGCCCAGGGACAGGGACAACACTGTTTCTGGTCCCTTAAGAACGTGATGTCATCTCATTTCTGTTCTCCAGAAAGCAGACTTGCCACCCCCACCCAGCAAAGCCCCTGTGAAAAAGGAGAACCAGTGGTTTGATGTAGGTGTCATTAAGGGCACCAATGTAATGGTGACACACTATTTCCTGCCATCAGATGATGCTGTTCCATCAGATGTAAGTAACTGGTACCTTAGGTGGGTGGATCCTGCCCATACGGCAACTATTGTAGAAGCAAACTTAGCTCCCTCTGAGAGCAGGCTCACAGGAAAACTACTTTTGTGCCACATGAAT
The DNA here is from genome assembly GCF_000622305.1 of Nannospalax galili. Lineage (NCBI taxonomy): Eukaryota > Metazoa > Chordata > Mammalia > Rodentia > Spalacidae > Nannospalax > Nannospalax galili. Next base: position 3,374,363 of record NW_008334861.1, on the reverse strand, counting down.
GAATAGGAAGTGGTAGGGCAGCCCGTTGGAGACCACCTTCTCAGGGAATAAAAGTGTTTTGGGCACCGGGCGTGGTAGTGTGCGCCTTTAATCCCAGCCCTTCAGAGGTAGAGGCAGGTCAATCTGTGACTAGAGAGACCCTGTCAAAAAACCAACAAAAAGAAAAAAAGCGTTTTGGTTCTTCCCTGATAATACCCAGCTTCAGTCAACCTTACCATGTCCCTCGTGCTTTGCTGTAAAGGGGCACCTATTGCTGACCACCTTCCTCTTGATCCTATAGTCGCTGTGTACCTACAGTGTTGCCAGGTTGCAGCAGCTCTTTGTTTTGGTTTTGTAGTACTAGGGGTGGACCCTAGGACCTTAGCTGTTTTGGATAAGCACGCTATCAGAGTACAGCAGCCTTCATGCTGTTTTCTTCTACCTATTTTTCCATCTCTTTCCCCAGGATGACTCAGGCATGGTCCCAGACTATAACCAGCTGAAGAAGCAGGAGCTACAGCCAGGCACAGCCTATAAATTTCGTGTTGCTGGCATCAATGCTTGTGGCCGGGGGCCCTTCAGTGAGATCTCAGCCTTTAAGACGTGTCTGCCTGGTTTCCCAGGGGCTCCTTGTGCCATCAAAATCAGCAAGGTGAGTCTCAACTATGGGCTGCGTTTCTGTTCCATATTGGTCCTGTTGGTCCTTGGTCTGCCCTGGGGAGGTGCATATGACTATAAGGCGGTGGGGGGGCTGGTCCAAGAAAGTGGCAGATATGGACAAAGCAGCCACATCCATGCATGGAGGACAGAGGCTATGTGCCATGTTCTCCACTGGTAGGTGCACCGGTAGTCAGAGAGCATCCTGTGGTTCGTAGAGCTCGAACTCAGTGAGGTTTGGCAGTGGGTGCCTTTAGAACTCTACCACCAAGCCATCTCACTGACCCCTGGAATATTTATTGTGTTGGGGAAAAAAATAATGGTTTGTGAGAGGTATTAGTGGTTCTAGAAGTTTCTAGCTTTCTTGCTCTAGGCACAGGTAGAAGTCACAGTGGCTGAAGAAGACAAGACTTGACTTTTTGTCCTGCCTTCTAGAGTCCAGATGGTGCTCATCTCACCTGGGAACCACCATCTGTGACCTCTGGCAAGATCATCGAATACTCTGTGTACCTGGCCATCCAGAGCTCACAGGCTGGTGGGGAGCCCAAGAGCTCCACCCCAGCCCAGCTGGCCTTCATGAGGGTGTACTGCGGTCCCAGCCCCTCCTGCCTTGTGCAGTCCTCCAGCCTCTCCAACGCCCACATTGACTACACCACCAAGCCTGCGATTATCTTCCGCATTGCTGCCCGTAACGAAAAGGGCTATGGCCCAGCAACACAAGTGAGGTGGTTGCAAGGTGAGTGTGCTATTCAGTGGACCTCTTAAGGTGATGTCTAGGGAAGGCACAGGGAGCCAGGCCCAGCAGGAAGTTGGCACTGACTGGCTGTAGGAATTGTCTCCATTGGAGACCATTCACACATGCCCCTTGTCATCTTGACCATCCTGTTCTCCCCTGGTCATTCCTGCTCAATTGATAAACTCAGCAAGTGGGGCAGGGGGATTTAACTATACTAGGGAGGTTTGCAAGGTACATGGTGCTATAGAGGGCCTTTCCTTACTCTCAGGGTGCACAGATGGCACCCTGAGTGAAGTGAGATGGGATGGGGAGGGCCCATAAGAAAGCAGACGCTTTCTGACTCAAGAACAGCACGTCCCAAGGCCCCAGACTGAGGCCAGAGCCCAGACTGCAGTGACAGCAGGCAGCTGTGGGAAGAGCAACTAGAGGCTAGAGCTGAGCTGAGAGAGCTTCTGACCACCACCACCGCCACCCCACCCCCGCCCCCCAGGATCAGGAACCCAAAGGATAACACAGGGTCAGAGGATGACACAGGGTCAGGATCATGGTGCTGTGCTGCTCACTATCCATCTTGTTTCTTTCAGAAACCAGTAAAGACAGCTCGGGCACGAAGCCGGCCAGCAAGCGGCCAATGTCATCTCCTGAAATGTAAGCAGCAAACCTTTTGTCAAACTTCTGTGGCAAGGCTTAGAGTGGGGATAGTGGGCTCAGCCTATCAATAGCTGCTTGAGGCTGTATTCACACAGGGCCCTTCATCAATGCTTTTAGGATGCTATTGGGACCCTTCCTAATATCCCTTCTCTTTTTCACAAGGAAATCTGCTCCAAAGAAGTCTAAGGCTGACGGTCAGTGAGAAAGCTGGCCAGCACCTGGATGCTCCAGACCCCTCTGCTTCAGGAACAGCCCTGTAGGGCCTACCCTCCCACCCTGCCCACCTGGCCTTTGCACTTCGCCCTCACCAGCCACTGGCCACCATTCAGTCTCCCCTTTTCCCTCTGTTTTTACAATAAAGAAAGCACATTTTAACCATTGCTGTTGGGAGGAAGCAGAAGGCAGACTGGAAAGAGCGGTGAGCAAACAAACGAACGAGTGAGAGTTGTGCTCCTTCTCCCCACCGTGTGCCCTGCCTGGGCAGAGTGAGACTGGACAGTTCAGAGACCTTGGGAAGAGAAATTGAAACTGAAAACAAAGGAGATAGCACCCACACTTAAGCCTGCACTTGTTTGTGGTTCATTGCCCTTGGCCTGAGGGGCAGCCAAGGGCTGGGGGGAGGGTGTCCCCCAAGTCCCCTCAGAGAGGCTTTCCCAGGTAGGTGCCCCATCCTGGGTGTCTGTCTGGTTCTGTTTTGTTGTGTTACTACCCTTGTGTTTCCGGCCACCTCCTGTACCTTTTTCAGGCTTAGCCAGCCGTATCTCACCCAGCAAACCCCACAGGAAGGTTACACATCTCAGCAGCCTTTGTGCTCCCACCTTCCCAACTCCCCTTCCTCTGCAAAGAGAAAAAGAAAAGAGGGAAAAGAAGGAGCAGAGCCTTGGGTGGTCTGAATGGTGGCTGTGAAATCTTCCTGATAGGCAGAGTGGACCCCAGCTTTGGCCCACCTGGCTTGAGCCTGGAGGCCACATCACCAACTGCTGCATTTGTTGTATTTTTTTAGGTTGAAAGTGATGAAGTTAACATTTTTATTGTAATTTTAGCCTTAGCGTGTGGGGGTTTATCCCCGTTTTGTTAGCTGTGTACAGACTAACTAGAAATGGAAACTCTTTTTGGTTTATTAAAATTTCTTCTTTATTTTTTTTTTTTTTTTTTTTTTTTTTTTTTTTTTTTTTTTTTTCCTTTTCGGCTTATCATTGGCAGGGATCTTCCTGGGGGAAAGCTGGGGCAGGAGATAATGGAGTGTCCCGGAGGGTGGCACCTGGTACTCACTGCTCAGCCCAATTTTCCTGTTACCAGTCCCTGCCTGCCTCTGGAACAGAGTGTGAGACATTGGACCTCACTCCCTGTGGGTTAGCACTTGACATGTACAGGCTTGGACTTGAAGGTGGATTCCACCTCCGTCACCATCAACTATTGCAGAGACTTGATGCTGAACACCACAGCGGGGGTAGGGAGCAATTGGGCCTAGCCCTAGCCTTGGAGGCATCCCAGAGTGGAGGTGAGTATGCAGTGTCCCAAAGAGGCTGGGGATAGGTATCAGACACGATTTCAAAATGAATTTTTGTACTCCCCCAGACTCTGGATTTTTCTCCCTGGGACCCAAGTTTTCCACAGTGAGTCATGTCTATAAGCAAGTTACTAAGGATTTAAGTGGACAGCCAATGTGTTCAGCCTCTCTCCACTGGCCTAAACCCTCGGGGCCTCTGGTTTATTGTATTATATTTCTCTGTGGAAAATGTCACGTTTAGTCAAGTTGGAGCCCATTCGCCTGATCCCTTTGTTTTCCCCATCCCTCCCAAGCGCCCTTTGATTTCTCCTGAGAATAGTACCACCCATTCATCTATACTTGTAGAGTAACCCCTGTGACTCAATATTACCATAGTGCGATGTTGTTTTGTGCTATTTTGAACAATTAAAAAGACTTTTTGAAATAATCATCTGGTGTCTTCCTCCATGTCAGGATGTCTTTAAATCTTTGGAGAGGAGAAGCTCAGACCTGCCCAAGGCTCTCTTGAGCCTCTGGTGGGGGGTGCACTTCTTAACATGATCATAGTTGAACAATTCTTAATTGCCTATAGCCGTGGTCCCTTACTGGCCAAAGGCTGAGGGACCTCATGGGCATTTGCTGGTGACTCTGGTATGGAGGCCAGATCACCTTTTCTTTCACTAGGGGACAGACAGCGCCAGGGCAAAGGCCTAGCTGGCCATTGGCAGTCAGCTTCCTTAGAAATACTGAGGGTGAGTCACAGCCTCCATGTGCTTTGCCACCACAAGCTCAGGAGGCTCAGTGTCAGCTCCCAACAAGATAGGTATGTCTTGCACGTGGTGGGCAGTCTGCTGCAGGACCAAATCTCTGGCTTTCAATGCACAAGCCAGGTTTCCAAAGGAAGAGGCACAATTACAGGCCCCAACTGACAGCTGCCAGGTTGGGCAGTACAACTAGGATTAAATGATGTAGTACTAATTGGGCAGGAGGATAAGAGAGGCTGACAACTCAGTGAGGGTATCTTGTTGGCAAGAAGAGTGAGGGAAAGTTCCACTAGCCTGCCCCAAGCCTAGGGAAAGGGGTGAGAAGCTGTCCTTCAGATAGAAGCTGTAGGAGCAATGCCCAGGGAAAGGAGGACATGGGCTGGCTATGTTCAGTGTTCCATTGGGGTTGGCCCCAGGAGGGGATGGAGAGGCCTGTGCAGATTTGTCAGATGTGGACACTTAGCCTGCCAGGAGTGCAAGAGTTCTTCCTACCTTACTCCTGTAGCCAGTACCTGTGGGGTCACCCTTCTACCTCCCCTGTGTTCAGATGCTTATCACACTCAGAGGCAAGGCTGGAGAGATGGCTCAGTGATTAAGGGTGCATACTACTCTTGCAGATTATCCGAATTTAGTCCCCAGCACCTATATAGGGCAGCTCACAACCCTAACCCTAACCCAGCTCGGATATCCAACACCTCTGGCCTCCATGGGCACCTGCATGCCTGTGCACATAATACACAGAATCTTTGTGTGTGTGTGTGTGTGTGTGTGTGTGTGTGTGTGTGAGAGAGACAGAGAGAGAGAGAGAGAGAGAGAGAGAGAGAGAGATGTGGGCCTGGAACTCACTATGTAGACCAGGCTGGCCTCAAACTCAACAGAGATCTGCCTGCCTCTGCCTCCCAAGTGCTGGGATTAAAGGCATGTGCCACCATGCCTGGCCCTCAAAATCTTTGATTTTTTATTTATTTTTGTCTTTTTGAGACCGGGTCTCCCTGTAGCTCCAGCTGTCCTGGAACTCACTATGTAGACCAGGCTGGCCTCGAACTCACAAAGATCGGCTTGCCTCTGCCTCCCAAGTGCTGCGATTAAAGGCATATTCTACCACACCTTGCCAAAATCTTTTTTTTTAAAAAGGAATATTCCAAGGCTGGAGAGATGGCTCAGTGGTTAAGAACACTGGTGGTTCTTGTAGAAGACCCGGGTTCGAATCCCAGCACCCACATGGCAGCTAACAACTGTCCATAACTCCAGTCCCAGGGAATCCGACAGCCTCTTCTGAACTCCTTGGGCATTGCACAACATGGGTACACTTACCTACATAAAGGCAATACACAAATACACATAAAATAATAAAATTTTTTTAAAAGGAATATTCCAGTAGTCCTTTAGTACTCATCTCAAAATACTGGGCTTGAAGCGAAGTGTGGTGGCACACACCTGTAATCTCAGCAGTTGGTAGATGGAGTGCAAGGTCATCCTGGGATACACAAGCCCCTGTCAAAAATAAACCAACAAGGGGCTGCAGAGACTGCTCAGCAGTTAAGAGCACTGGCTGTTCTTGCAGAGGACCTGGGTTTGGTTCCCAGAACGTACATGGTGGTTAACAACCACCTGTAACTCCAGTTCCAGGGGGTCCAGTGCCCTCTTCTGACCTTCGTGGGCATTTCAGGACACGGGTGCACTTACATACATGCAGGCAATACATAAAAGAAAAATAATAGAGGGCTGGAGAGATGGCTCAGCGGTTAAGAACACAGTTTTTGCAGAAGACCCAGGTTCGAATCCCAGCACCCACATGGCAGCTAACTACTGTCCATAACTCCAGTTCCAGGGGATCCGACAGCCTCTTCTGACCTATGTGGACCTTGTACAACACGGGTACACTTCCTACATGCAGGCAATACACTCATACACATAAAAATAATATTTTAAAAAATACCTTCAAAGAAAGAAATAAAATATATATTTTTTAAAAACCAAACTCAGCTTGAGGACAGAAAAAAGCATCATAGCCTTGTCTCATCCTGTTCCCATGAAACCCAGGGCTAGTGGGACCCACCCATAGGATCATACCAAGGTTTGTCCTTGGTTGGACATGAGGGGAGAGAGACTGGACACAAATGGATACCACATAAGTAAGACACACAATCAAGCTTTGCTGGATACAGAGCCAGGGTCCCCCAGACATGAAGTAACCTGAGGGTAGATATGAAAGCAGCAGCTGCAGTATACACCTACCTGCCTGACACGGGGATCAGGCTTACTTCCTGGGGAAGTAAGGGGAAAATGTTTCAGTTTGGAAGATTGTCAGCTCACAGGCCTGCAGCTCAAGTCAGCAGCCATTGCCTGGAAAGAGGGAGCACTCAGTAGAGGGAGCCCAAGATCAGCACCATGCCCAGGAACGTTATTATCTGTTCTGGCCATCTCTCAGAGCCCATCAACTAGGCCTACTTATGCTCCTGGGCTGCAATCCATCCTTCACAAAAGGTTCAAGCTCCCCAAGGTACCTCAGATATTATGACTCCTGGAAGTCTCCTTCCATAGAAGTCTGCTGAGCAATGAGGGTAGCAAGAGGATAGCTCAGCCAGCCCACTCCAGAACATCTGATAGGGTCAGTAAAGAGCAACACAATCCATACTGGGCAGCTGAAAGGCAGGCCCAGAGAGCTGAAGGAAGTTCACTCTGCCCTGCATGGTTATTGTCTATTCTTCCAGAAACTTCCTTTGGGGTGAAGACATCAGGGCCAATGGTTGTGAGTTGCTGAACACTGACAGCTGAAGCAGCTAAACAAATTGGTAGCGAGGATTTACCCACTATATGGGGTCATAGGGTCTCAGGATTCAGTTATTTCCACCTGTACCCCAACCCCACATTTGCTGGGACCACCAGCCTCAGTTACCAGGCCCAGATCCAGTACCCCCTCCTCCCTTTCCATTGGCAGACTGTCATGTTCTGCTGGCTTACCCACTTCCCACCAGGGCATCTGGAGCCTGGGTGCTCAGCCCAGGCCAAAATGGGCAGAGGGCAGATTCCAAACCCCGCCCTCTGTCCTGGCCACGCCCCTGGCCCTTGGGCGCCCTCACGATGATCGGGTGGGTGGGGCTCAGCTGGGTCAGCTGAGTGACAATCACGGGATCTCGACCAACTCTGTCTTCCTGTTAGAGAGTGTGATGGACTGGGGTCTCAGAGTGCTGCAGGCCAGTGGTGGGGTTGTTAGGGGAGGTGCTGTTCTGAAAGGTCCCAGTCGACGGTGGGATCAGAAGCCCAGGGCAGAGGTGGGAGGGGACCCTTGGCTCAAGGATCTATGGGGGCTCTATGGGAGGCAGTTCTGGGGCCCACTTAAGCTGGTTAAGGAAGTTCCTGTGAGGAGCTGTACTTCCAACCCCTGAATCTCTCCTCAGGACATGGAGAAGGAACAGGAGACACTGTACGCCTGGAAGAAACGTGTGGGACAGGAGCTCGACAGTGTGGTGGCTTTCTGGATGAAGCACTCCCATGACCTGGAACACGGGTTTGGTGCCCCGCCCGCCCAATCCCCTATCTCACTGAGGCAACTCAGCTCTGCTGGCCTCAGGAAAGGAGTGAGATTGTAGGAAGGTGTGCAAAGCTCCTTCCCAATATTTTAAAATCCTGCATGTCCCACAGGGGCTTCTTCACGTGCCTTGGACGAGACGGGCAGGTGTACGACCGCCTCAAATATGTCTGGCTGCAGGGGAGGCAGGTAGGGAGCAGCCAGTCCTCTCCCTCAGTCCGCAGCCACAAAGCTGTCACTCAACACTTTTTCCCACAATAGAAGTCCTTCCCACGTAGAACTTGAATTTGCCCTCACCCCACCTGCTCTCCTTTAAACTTTGTTACCTCACAGGTATGGATGTACTGTCGCTTGTACCGCAATTTTGAGCGTTTCCATCGTACTGACCTTCTGGATGCGGCGAAAGCAGGTACCCTCTCCTGTCTCCGTATCCCCAGGAGCCTCATGGGTCCTGTCTTTCTGTATTCAATGGATCTCTCATTCCTAGAAGGGTCTAGAACATGAAAGAGACTGGAGAGTTTTCCAGAGGCAGTACATGTAGAGTCCTCCCCAGAGACCTAGCATGCTTGCTCCCCAACTACCAGGTGGCGAGTTTTTGCTGCGTTATGCCAGAGTGGCACCTCCTAGCAAGAAGTGTGCCTTTGTGCTGACTCAGGATGGCTGTCCAGTTAAGGTGCAGAGGACCATCTTCAGCGAGTGTTTCTATACTATGGCCATGAACGAGCTCTGGAGAGTGACAGGGGAGATGCGTTACCAGGTGTGTCAGAGGGACTGCCATAAGCTGCTGGGTCTGAGCGCACTCTGACAACAGATTTAGGAACCTGCCACAGCTCCCATGCACCCCTGTCCTACCTCTGAGTTGTGACCCCCATGTCTGTTCACCTCTCTCCTACTTCCTATACCTACCACCACAGGATCCTGGGCAAAGAATGCTCCATCCCTGTGCCCAACCAGAAGGGGTCCTTTCCCTCCTTCCCTGGGGATGCCAGACCCCAGGCTCCTCTGCTTGAGAGTAGCCTGCACCCCAACGCCCCCCCCCAGGCAGGGTGCGGGTGTATCTGCTTGGCCTCCAGTGCTCAACTATAGGGTTTTCCCTGAGAGCAGGAAGGGGAACGGGTGTCCTTGGAGTGGACACAGCACTCCCACTACAGGCTGTGTCCTGAGTCCTGCTTGGACAGGGCGTGCAGCTTCTGCCTGGCTTCCCCACAGAATGAGGCTGTGGAGATGATGGATCAGATTGTCCACTGGGTGAGGGAGGACCCGGCTGGACTGGGCCGACCCCAGCTCTCGGGTACCCCAGCCACAGAACCCATGGCGGTGCCCATGATGCTGCTCAGCCTGGTAGAACAGCTCGGGGAGGCAGACAAGGAACTGGCCAGCAAGTACTTGGAGCTAGGGGACTGGTGTGCCCAGAGGATCCTGCAGCACGTCCAGGTGGGCAAGGGCCGGAGGACAAAGTGAATCCCATTCTCCCATGCCACAAGGGCCCCTCTGCCTGCAGCCACCTGCTCACCAACTTTCCAAACTGGTGGATATGTGGAAGTTTATTCCTTTGAAATGCAGCCCAGGGGCCTCAGGAAGGTGAAGCCCAAGCTTGTTAGGGCAGGGTTGGGTAAGGGCCCAAGGTTAGAGGAAGAGGCCATAGCGCCAGGCACATCCTGAGACCTAGAAACTAGACTCTGATCTTTGTTCCTCCCTAGCCTCTGTGGGCATTCAAGTCTTCTTGGCCTCCCCATTTTAGCCACCCCCTACCCCCAGAAACCCAGGCCTGAAGGAAGAATCAGAACATCCTAGGCCCATGGGAAACAATTAATCCTTCCAAAAATGTTCCTGTGGAGCAGGGTGTGGTAGCATATGCCTGTAATCTGTTAACTTGGGAGGTGGAAACAGGAGGATCTGGAGTTCAAGGTCACCCTTGGCTACACAGTGAATTCTAAGCCTGCCAGGACTACCTGAGACTCTCTCAAAACACATACATATACACACCAAACCAAAAATGCTCCTCTGGGCCCACTGAGCAAGTGGGTGGCTGGTGCCAAGGGGGAAAGGAGATTTTTTTAAATGTTTTAATTTGATTTATTTTTATTTTATGTGTATGAATGTTTTCCCTCCATGTATGTAAGTGCACCTGTGCATGAAGGCCAAAAGAAGGTGTCTGATCCCCTGGAACTAGAGTTATGGACAGTTGTTAGCTGCTATATGGGTGCTGGGAATCAAACCCTGGTCCTCTGTAAGAGCAGCCAGTGCTCTTAACCACTGAGCCATCTCTCCAGTCTTGGAAGGAAAGGAGTTTTGAGGTTAGATCATTCTGGTTGGATGGTTCAGAACTGGCAACAGCTGTTTCTTGCCTCCTCCCTGGCAGCGGGATGGACAAGTTGTGCTAGAGAACGTATCAGAAGATGGCAAGGAACTCCCTGGTTGCCTAGGAAGACACCAGAACCCAGGTGAGGGCACAGTATATGCTGGGCCTGTTCAGAAAAAGAAAGCATTTAGCCTTGAGATTGGGCCTCAGGTGGAGGGAGGGGCTGCCTTCCTTCCATCAAGGAGCAGGCAGGAGGAGACTGGTATCCCAAGGCTGGGCATTGGCTACAGGAGCTTGAGTGTGTGTTGGGGGCCTCTTTGCAGGAGAGTGGGTGTTTTGACAGAAAGATGGAGCAGCTTTCACTGTTGAGGTGGGAGGAAGGGAGGTGGCAGGGGCTCAAGACCCTGATTCCTGGGGAAGGATCTGATTTCCACCCTGGATCCTCACTAGGCCATGCACTGGAAGCTGGTTGGTTCCTGCTCCAGCATGCCATCCGGAAAAGTGACCCCAAACTTCGAGCCTACATTATTGACAAGTTTCTGTTGTTGCCTTTCCACTCTGGCTGGGACCCGGAGCATGGAGGCCTCTTCTATTTTCAGGATGCTGATGATCTCTGCCCTACCCAGGTGGGAATGCTCAGAGCAGCTTACCCAAAGTTCCAACATGTAGAAGGGGAATTTGGGTCTGAATTTGAACCTAGAGCCCAGTTCTCAAACCCACATCCTGCTACAGATCCACAGAGGGCGGCTGTGTAACCCTTGGGTAGGAGCAGTGTCCAAGGGGCTTAAAGGTAGCTTGACAAGACAGACAGCATTCCAACTCAGGGGTTAAAGGGAGTCTTCCCCACAACTTGTCCTTTTTATTCTTTCTGAGACAGGGTCTCCCTGTAGCCCTCTAGTAGTCTTTTTAAGGGGCTGCTTTGAATGTCTACAAGTCAGAAAGCTAGTCCCACTCCCAGGGACTAGTCAGACCTCTCCCCGTGTCTCATGATTAAGAACACAGAGACTGAGCCAGGATCAGAGCGTGGGACTGAGTGTCCTAAGGACTGCAGGGATCTCAGCTGCCTGTCTCTGCTCTGCCCTCAGCTGGAGTGGGACATGAAGCTGTGGTGGCCACACAGTGAAGCCATGATTGCCTTCCTCATGGGTTACAGTGACAGTGGGGACCCTGCCCTGCTGCACCTCTTCTACCAGGTGGCTGAGTACACCTTCTGCCAGGTGAGTGCTGTCTCCTTGTCTCCTGCAGGCCCAGTGGGATGCAGAGGATATGACAGGCAGCAAGGGCTGTGCAGTGGGGACAGGGCTAGCCTGACTGGGGTCCAGGAGGCTTTCCCACAATGGGCACTCATCAGGCATTGCCCTCAGCTGCTTTGAGAGTCCTCAGAGTGCCTTTTGTGCACTCAACCAACAAGCCCGAACCTCAAGGAATTCATCTTTCTGGGCTTCCAGACTATAACCAGGTACACAAGCAAATGCAGACAGCAGTGAGCTGTGGAAAACAAAGCAGATGGCAAGTTATAGAGGGACCAGGGAAGACCTTGTGAACATGAGTGACTGTAGCCACTGAGCAAGGATCTGAGATAATGGAGAACAGGGCATGTCTGACTGAGAGGATGGAGACTAGGCAGGACCCAGCCAGGTGGGCTCCATGTGGTAAGAACATGCCTGATGCACCAGGGGTCAGAAAGCCTGAGCCTTGACAGGGAGCCCAGCTGCTAGGCTGTGAGGCTGGTAAAGCAGCATTTGGGGTTTTATAAAGGATTCATTTTTTATTTTATGTGTATGAGTGTTTGCCTGCATGTAGGAATGTGCACTATGTGCATGCAGTGCCTACAGAGGCCAGGTGAGTTTCAGATGCCCCAGAGCTGGAGTTACTGGCAGTTGTGAGCTGCCATGTGGGTGCTGGGAACCAAACTCAGATCCTGTGCAAGAACAATGAGTGTTGTTAACTGCTGAGACATCTCTCCAGCCCCCCACTTTCTGTGTGTGTGTGTGTGTCCTTGTCAGAGGACAACCTCAGGTATTATTCCTCAGGCACCATTCACCTGATCTCTCACTGGCCTGGAACTCTCCATCTAATTCAAATATGCTGGCTGGCCAGCGAACCTCAGGGATCCACCTATCGCTACCTATCCAATGGTAGACTTCCAAGTTTGCCATCATTCCTGGCCTTTTTTTGCATGTGTTCTGGAGATCTAACTCAGGCCCTCATGCTTGTAAGGAAAGCACTTAGCCAACTAAGCTATGTCTTCCCAGAACAAGAGTTGGGTTTCTGAGGCTGTAGTTCAGAGGGAGAGGTCTGGCCTGCCACAAATGTCTAGCTGTCATGAAAAATGTAGGTGACCTGGTCATGGTGGGTCATACCTATAATCCCAGGTCTTGGGAGGCTGGCTGGAACCAGAGGATCACAGCAAATTAGAGGCTAGCCTGGTCTACATAGATTTTAGCCCCAGCTGGCCTGGTACTCACTATGTAAACCAGGCTGGCCTCAATCTCACAGAGATCCGCCTGCCTCTGCTGCCCAATCCCAATCATCTGGTGGGATTAAAGGTGTGTGCCACAAAGTAAGCTTTCAAGTATAGAAGAAGTGAGAATCAAAGCTAGCAAAGGATACTGAAATCATTCATGAAGTAGGAAAGGAATCAAAGTAAGGGCTTCTAGCATGTACTTAAAGATTGGTGGAATGCGTCCAAGGCCACTGCTCTAATGCCAACCCTGTGACTGTAGCAGGGACTTTCACTCTGCGGAAAATGGTAACTTTGTGATTTTGCTGTTGTTGTTGGGTCTCCCTGTAGCCCCAGCTGTCTTGAAACTCACTATGTAGACCAGGATGGCCTCAATTCCACAGAGATCCATCTATCGCTGCCTCCTAAATGTTGGGATAAAGGCATGTGGCACCAAGCCTGGCTAAATTATTTGTAATTTTTTGGGTTGTTTTTTTTTTTTTTTGAAACAGGGTCTCCCTGTAGCCCCAGCTGTCCTGGAACTCACTATGTAGACCAGGCTGGCTTTGAATTTACAGAGATCCGCCTGCCTCTGCCTCCCAAGTGCTGGGATTAAAGGCGTGCACCACCACACCTGGCCCAATTATTTGTAATTTTTAAAGAAAGATGTCTCATGTAATCCAAGCTGGCCTAAAACTCACTGTATAGCTGAGGATAACCTTGATCCTCCTTCCTCCACCTTGCCTTCTGAGTGCTGGTATGCCAGGTGTGTGCCACTACACTTGGCTACTAACTGTGGCTGAAATCTAGCATAGTTTTATTGTGATTGGAAACAACAAAATTTCAGCTGCATCTTTACTGCAATCGCACACAGAGGAGCAACGACTGGAGCTCTCCTGGATGTTCAGCACTACCAAACATGAGGGTCATTACCCTGAATCTCTGCCTGAAAACTAAATGTATTTATCAAGGGCATGGATTAGAGGCTACCAGTTTTAACCATAAAATGAAATAAGAATGTATTTGAACAGGATAGAGATGATATTAAACATATCGTATAAGAGCCAGTTCGTTGGTACATGCTTGTAAGGGCACTTGGAAGCTGAGGCAGGAAGGCTGTGAGTTCAAAGCCTGCCTGGACTACATAGCCAAACTGTCTCCAATACAACAAACAGAAAAATGAGTTACAAAAGTTATAATCAACAGGTTGATCACTATCACTTGATAATGCAGAAGGCAAAAATCTAGATGGCCAAGGAAGCATATTATCTTGTGTCAGATCAAGTAATTAAAAATAAGGATTTGCAAAAATAAAAATAAAAAAAATAAGGATTTGCCAAAGTCACTCAAAGGTTACAATGAATACATACAGAAATAGTTTTACCTCCCATGAAAAATATACTTTATTTTTTTTAAAGACAGAGTCTCATTAGACAGCCCGGGCTCGTGTGAAACTTGTTATGTAGACCAGGCTAGTCGGCCTTGAACTCACAGAAATTCACCTGCCTCTGTCTCCTGAGTGCTGGAATTACAGGCATGAGGCCATCACATGGCTTAAAATTATACTAATTCATATGTCACAATTTAAAGGGACACTTTTTTTGAAACCTTAAGACAGGGTCTCAAAATGCAGCCCTGGCTTGCCTGGAACACACTTTATAGACCAGGCCTCTGCTGCACTACCATGCCAGGCTAAAGGGACTTTTTAAAAAGATTTTATTTTTAGCCAGGCATGGTGGCGCACGCCTTTAATCCCAGCACTTGGGAGGCAGAGGTAGGCGGATCTCTGTGAGTTCAAGGCCAGCCTGGACTACATAGTGAGTTCCAGGACAGCTGGGGCTACAGGGAGACCCTGTCTCAAAAAGACCAAAAAAAAAAGATTTTATTTTTATTTATGTGTATGCATATGTCTGCGAGTAGGTGCCCATGGAGATCAGAAGAAGAGATCACATTCTCTGGAATGAGTAGTTGTAAGCTACCCACTATGGGTGCTAGTATCCAAACTCTGATTCTCTACAAGAACAAGTGCTGTTAACCAATGAGCCTCTTAAAGAGACTTTTATTTTTAGACAGGATTTCACTATGTAGTGCTGGCTGGCCTGGAGCTTACTATATAGACCAAGCTGGCCTCAAACTCACAAAGATCTACTTGCCTTTGCTTCCTGAGTGCTGGGATCAAAGGTGTGGGGCACCAGGTCTTGCCCCCTTAAAGGGACTTTGTTGTTTGCTTTTTGAGACAGTATCTCCCTGTAGCCCAGCTGGCCTGGAACTCACAGAGATCTACCTGCCTCTGCCTCCTGAGTGCTGGGATCAAAGCCATGTACTACCACGACTGGTCCCTTAAAGGGACATTTTGATGGTGGACTTTAGTGCAGCTGATTTGCCCTATAATCCTTCTGAGAAGGGATTTCATTTAACTCTTACCAGTGAGGACAGAAGGTCCTAAGTGAAGGGACCTGTGGAATCCTGACAAGCCTTGGTGGGACAAATGCAGGATGAGGTGTAGTCAGGAAAGAAGGGTGGAGTGTGCAATGGATCCATCCAACCAGCTGTGCTGCTGTTTCCCACATCCAAAGTATTAGACTCACTACGCAGGGTCAAAAGGATGAGAAGCCTGGCATGGGAGTGCACACCTTTAATTCCAGCACTCAGGAGGCAGAGGCAGGCGGATCTCTGTGAGTTCAAGGCCAGCCTGGTCTACATAGCCAGTTCCAGGCCAGCTGGGGCTACAGGGAGACCCTGTCTCAAAAAGACCAAAAAAAAAATTTAATTAAAAAAAATAAAAAGCAAAAAACAAAACCAAACTAAACAAGGACAGGAGTCACATGTCTCTGTGATGCAAAGTAATCTATTCCACCACAGGCCTGTGAAGAGGACTTGAACTCCCCTGAAATCAGTTTAAATTTTAGCTCATGTAAGTTTCGTGGCAGGCTCATCAACCTAGGATTATTTCTTTTTTAGTTCAGTTGTATCGAAGTATAACTTACATAAGCTAAAATTTGTCCATTTTAAGTATTCGAGTCAAAGTGTTATGATAATGCTTACACTACAATCAAAATATAGACCTCCTCATCAAGTGTTTTCCTATACTACTTGCAGCCTTTTCTCCAGTTACACGGTGGGGCAGCCTGCTGCCAACCACCCTCAGCTTTCATCTTTGTCCAGGACATTTTTGGTTAAAATCAATTATGGAGCCATATCGTCTAGGGTCAATTTGACCTCTGACCACCAGTAGTGGTGTGCAGTGGGGCTAGCGAGGGCCCCTTCCTCAGCCCGTGGCATCCAAGTAGGTCCTGTCATTTTCTCATTCCAGTTTCGGGATCCCGAGTTCGGAGAATGGTTTGGCTATCTGAACCGAGAGGGCAAGGTGGCCCTCACCATCAAGGGAGGCCCTTTCAAAGGTGAGTGGGGACAGAGTGAAACTGCAAGGGTTCGTGGCACCCAGCTACCCGTGCCTTCTCAATTTGCATGCCCATCTTGCCCCGCAGGCTGCTTTCACGTGCCTCGATGCCTGGCCATGTGCGAGCAGATGCTGGACGCCCTGCTTGGCCGCCTAGAGCCAGCCCACGCCGCCCCCCTGCCCGCTGTCCCCGCCCGCGAAGGCGCGAAATAAAGCTAAACCTGCTCCACCTGTCCGTGTGTGCGCCTCTGTGGGCCCCGGGAAGGGAGCTACCACTCCCCGCGCAGTCGGCCTCACCCGGCCTTCGCCCCCAGCAGGAGCCGCCCGGCCGCATCCATTGGCTCGAGCGCGCGGTGGGCCCCTTGGTTATTGGCTGCGCCGCTTCGAGGCGGATCCCGCAGAGGCGCACATCCGCCGTCTTCCGGTTGGACCTCGTCGCCCCCACCTCCGCGAGCCTGGCCCCGGCTCGGGCCCCCGTCAATCCCGAATTGCGTTCCCGAGCAGCGGCGGCTGAGTGCTTTCACGTCCCCCAAGGACCCGCGAACCCCGCCTCCGGGATGAACATCCGCAACGCGAGGGTGAGGGTCGGGGCGCAGGGCTGTCTGCGCCGCGTGGCCTCAGGACCCAGTGGTCCTCGGACCCGGCGGCCGCATGCGCATGCTCCCGAGGCCCTGGTGTGGTGGCCCTGCGTGAGGCCGCCAGAGTTTAGGGCTGCACCCGCCTGTTTAGTTGCTTTAGAGTACCCGCGTCCTCCTGATGTCAGGGTTCCAGCAGGTAGCTCCGGGAACCTCCGGGCGCGCACACTCGGTCCTGAAACCAGTGCGCTTTGCGCGGCGCCTGTGGCCAGACTTGAGCAAAGTCAGACAGTCAAAACCCTGTCTAGCCCCAGGAGGGGAGGCCCAGGACACTTGACAGGGAACAGGGAATCCACGTGAATGAGGCCTTCTTAGTTACCTCACCCCTGCAATAACCATGTCCCGCTGTTGTGCAGCCCGAGGACCTCATGAACATGCAGCATTGCAACCTCCTCTGCCTACCCGAGAACTACCAGATGAAGTACTATTTCTACCATGGACTCTCCTGGCCCCAGGTGAGCAAAATTTGAGTTCTGGAGGTAGCGGACAACAGAAACAGAACATCAATCTGAATAGGCAAAGAAGCAGTGAGAAGGCCCTAAGAACCTCGGTACAGTGAAGCCTTGGCTGATGGCAAAGCCAAGCAACTGAAAAGAAGGTGGATGAAGGGAGTGTAGGCTAGACACAGGGTAGTGACAGTATTCGCACCTGTGCCTGCCCTCTTCTAGGTCAAGATGGAACACAGTGTGGATTGGGGACCCGAACCCCTTGGGTCTAAGATCGCCAGGTGTCAAAACTCACCACTTGCAGCTCCAGCTGGCATCTGCCTGCTTTGACTTCCTTTTCCTTTCTGTTACCAGCTCTCTTACATTGCTGAGGATGAGAATGGGAAGATTGTGGGGTACGTCCTGGCAAAAATGTGAGTCACCAAGGGGGAAGAGAGAAGCATAGTGCTGGGGTTGTGGGGGGCAAGGTTTGGAGAAGGGGGTGGGAAGCCATGTCTGCTGGATGCTGCTGTTTGTCTGACAGAGGTCTCACCCCACATCATAGACTGGAGCTCACTGGGTAACTCAAACTTGTGGCAGTCTTTCTGCAAACTCAGCCTCCTGAGTGCTGGGATTATTAACGTGAACCATCATGTGAGTTTTTAAAAATAACATGTCGGGTATGGTGGCACACACCTTTAATCCCAGTGCTCAAGAGGCACAGGTGAATCTCTGAGTTTAAGGCCAGCCTGGTCTACATAGTGAGTTCTGGGTCAGCCAGGGCAGTATTAGTGAGAACCTCTCTCAGACAAAAATTAACAGGTTGTTTTGTAGGACAGCTTAAAGTTTATAGAAAAATTAAGCTGAAGGTACACATATACCCCTTATCCACACTCTTAATAACGTGTGGTACACTTGTTCAAACTGCGAAACCAACACAGGTTTTGTTAAGCAAATCTGTGGTCTTCATTACTGTGCTTCTGGCTGTGTTGCACTCTGAATTGGACAACTGAAGAGTGTTAGTGTCTTCCTTTAGAGTATTCCACCCCTCCCTCCCTACTAACCTGCAGCAATACAGTCACCTTTTCAGAATGCCACAGAGTTGAACCGTAGTCTGTAGCCCTTTCAGACTGGCTCCCTTTGTGTAGTGCCCTGCATTCAGCATTACTCTTTTTTTTTCTTTTTTGGCCTTTCTGAGACAGGGTCTCCCTGTAGCCCCAGCTGACCTGGAACTTGCTATGTAGACCTGGCTGGCCTTGAACTCACAGAGATCTGCCTGCCTCTGCCTCCCAAGTGCTGGGATCAACGGTGTGGGCCATCATGACTGGCTCAGCATTACTCTTTTTATGGCTTGAAGCTACTTTCTGTTTGTCAAATCACTGGGGGATATTCTGTTGACACTACATATATGTGGTAGGTGCAATGTGGGGCCTTGAGGAGGGCAGGACTGGGTGTGATTCAGATGTTTCCAGTTCTCCCCAGCCTGGGTCTGGGGGTGTTATAGGATCAACCTTAAGGAATTTGCACATCTGGTATGCACAGGTACCCAGGGTAGACTGCACCACACGAGACTCCTTTCTAGTTCTCTCCTCTAGGGAAGAAGACCCAGATGACGTGCCACATGGACACATCACCTCACTGGTAAATGGAGCTACTGAAGGTTTG
The DNA here is from genome assembly GCF_000622305.1 of Nannospalax galili. Taxonomy (NCBI): domain Eukaryota; kingdom Metazoa; phylum Chordata; class Mammalia; order Rodentia; family Spalacidae; genus Nannospalax; species Nannospalax galili. The sequence continues at coordinate 3,355,685 of NW_008334861.1, read as the reverse complement.
GCAGAGATGGAGTAGGGTTAATTTGGAGGGGGCACTGAGATCCACCTCCTACCCATCCTTCTCCCCGCAGGCTGTAAAGCGTTCCCATCGGCGCCTTGGCCTGGCTCAGAAGCTGATGGACCAGGCCTCTCGAGCCATGATAGAGAACTTCAATGCCAAATATGTCTCCCTGCATGTCAGGAAGAGGTGGAAGCCAAGCTGAGGGAAGGGGCAATGTGGGGGAGTGGGGAGGAAAAGACACCATATTGCCAGGGGTTCTGGGATGCCCTGCCTTCTGGAGAAGGGAGGTAGGCTTAATGGGAAAGGGGGACCAGGAATAAGAGCAGGACCTAGACATGGCCTGCCAACCTGCCTGGCCAAGTTTGTGCAGCTCAGCAGTGCCTTATTCTCCTGCAGTAACCGGGCTGCCCTGCATCTCTATTCCAACACCCTCAACTTTCAGTAAGTACACAGATTTTTCTAAGTGGCATGATCAATCCAGTTGCTAAGGTGGGCTGAGCTGCCTTCTGGGCAAGGGGTAGAGGTACTCAACATTGCTGAGAGGTCTCTGAATACTCAATGGCTGTTCACTGACAAGCTGACTTGGAGAAGGCATCTGCTTCCTGCCTGTGTGGTAGAGGAGGGGTTCAGTGCATCTTGCTGGGTGGAGAAGGGCTTGCTTGGTGCTGCTGATGCTGGTGAAGGGCAGTGTGGTGAAGAACATACAAAGCTTTTTATTGTCAGTTTGGGAGTAAAGAGGGGTAGGTTAGGGAGTGAATACAGGTTGAGAAGTAACTGGTTCCTGGAAGCATCAGGTGAGAGCAAGAAAAAAAAGGGGGCTATGGGGATGAAGGGCCACAAACAAGAGCAGTGAGGTTGTCATGGTGGCTGAGGACTGAGCTGCTCAGGACACAAGCATCTCCGTGTGACCAGCATGGAAGAGAGGGCCTGGCAGTACTTAGTGCTGCTTAAAAGTGAGGATGGAGTGGGCTGCCTGTGCAGGGCATGCAGAACAGCACTAGGCTTAGAGAGGGAGTGAAGGTAAAGAACAACCAGGGCAGGACAGTGGCCTTCAAGCCAGGCTGGGCTCAATACCCAGAAGCAGGGAGGGAGGGACCTTTGACCCAGGTAAGGATGCCTCGGGTAGGAAGTGCTTCACTTGCTAGTTCAATTCTAGCTGAGTGTGGTGGTGCACCCCTGTTAATCCCTGTACTCAGGAGGTGGAGGATTCTGCCTTAGAAGCCAGCTTGAACTATATAGGGAGTTCTATATAGGGAGTTCCAGATCAGTCTCAGCCATACAGCAAGACCAGAAAAAAGGTAGAGGAGGGGGCTGAGGAGATGACTTAATCAGTAAAGTACTTGCTGTGAAAGTTTAAGGACCTGAGTTCCATCCCCAGCACCCACACATAAAAAAGTCAGGAGTGGGCTGGAGAGATGGCCCAGTGGTTCAGAACACTTGAAATAAGCAAACATACATACACATAAATAAAAAATAAATTTAAAAAATTTAAATGCCAGGTATAATGGCATGCACCTGTAATCCTAGCACTGGAGTGGTAAGATAGGAAGGTCCTGGGACTTACTACCTAGCTAGCCTAGCTGAATGGGCAGGCTGCAGATTCAGTTAGAAGCCCTATCTCAAAAAACAGGAAGACAAGCCGGGCATGGTGGCACACGCCCTTAATCCCAGCATTCCAGAGGCAAGAAACAAGTGGATCTTGATGAGTTAGGCCAGCCTGATCTACATAGCCAGTTCCAGGGCAGCTGGGACTACAGGGAGACCCTGTCTCAAAAAATAAACAAAAGCCAATCAGGTGGAAAGTGATTGAGGAAGACTCCTATCTGCCTCTAGCCTCCATGTGCCATATGCATCCATGTTCACACATACAGACCAATTCTCGTGTCTTAGGCTGGCAAAGGCTTTTCTAGGCATTGAGAGTTTGGCTTCCCTTTGAGTGCCAGAGCTGCTCAAGTGTGCACATACATCTCTCAGCTGTCTGGGCAGTGGCCAGGTTGTCTGGGATGACTACCTGCGTAGAGATACAGCACCTCTTTCCAATGCATGCCCAGTAAATGACTGGGAGCAGGGCAAGGGGAGGGGGAATTGAGGGCTTCATCTTGTAAGACACAAATCCTTGCTAGTTAGGCTAGGGTTAGAGTGGTGGCAGGTCTGGGGGTGGGCATATTCCTGGTATCCTGGATGCTGCATGCTGCTTGGCTTTGCTGGAGAGTGCAAAAGAAAGCCATGATGAAAATGTGGCTATTGGAAGAGTCCATTCAAATAAATAAAGGAAGAGTCCATTCAGGCTAGCCTTTTGCCTCCACAAGAGTCCTTCAGGGGGAGATGACACCTGCCCCAGTAGCCTAGGGACCAGGAGAATTTGCCCCCAGGTGTGTCTCCATCCTACCCCCCAGGATCAGTGAAGTGGAGCCCAAATACTATGCAGATGGAGAAGATGCCTACGCGATGAAGCGGGACCTCACACAGATGGCTGATGAGGTAAGAGTCCAGCCAGACCACCGCAGCAGTTCAGCAGTGGTGGGGATGCTCTACTTGTGAAAGGTTGCTACTTAGGAACCCTGAGACAGGAGGAGGCCCATAGTGGCTGCAGGCAGGACCTGACTTACAGCTACAGTCAGGGAGTCAGGAAGTCCCTCTTCACCTCACTTCCTAAGCTGTCAAGTAGAGGAAGAGGCCATAGGATGTTTTTTTTTTGGGGGGGTGGGGAGGACAATGAAGTTTGCAGGTGAAGTATGGGACAATAAGAGATTTTCCTTTTTTTTCTTTTATTTTTATTTTATGTGTATGCGTGTATTGCTTGCATGTAGGTAAGTGCACCCATGTCGTGCAATGCCTGAGGACGTCAGAAGAGGCTGCCGGCTCCCCTGGGACTGGAGTTACGGGGAGTTACGGACAGTTGTTAGTTGCCATGTGGGTGCTGGGATTCAAACCCGGGTCTTCTGCAAGAATAACCAGTGTTCTTAACCACTGAGCCATCTCTCCAGTCCCAGGAGGAGATTTTTCTGCAGAGGGAGTGAGACAGCCAGGATGGGGGCAGGGACAGGATGACAGCCATGCCCTACCTACTCAGAGCTAGGAACAAACTGGACTGGGAGAAAGGGTCCCTGGGGGCAGGGCTATTCATGGGACACTGATACTCTTTGGGGGCTCCTCGGCAGCTCATTTGAGGACTGCAGAATCCCTGGTATTTTATAGATAAAGCAGGTCTAGAGAGGGGCAGAGCTAAAACTGAAACCAGGGCTCCCTACCCAGTCCTATGCTGTGCTGGCCCTGCCACTTCTGTGTCCCTTCCCCCGGCCAGCCCCAGAGCCTGGCTCTCCTGGCCTCTTGTCTGGAGACTTAGACCTTGTCTCTTTCCACCCGCTTCTACCTGGGCTCCCGGCCACAGCTGAGGCGGCACCTGGAACTGAAAGAAAAGGGCAGGCACATGGTGCTGGCGGTCATGGAGAACAAGGCAGAGATCAAAGGCAACGCGCTTCCAAGCTCAGGAGAGGCCTGTCCTGAGGAGAAGGGCCTGGCTGCTGAGGATAGTGGTGGGGACAGCAAGGACCTCAGCGAGGTCAGCGAGACCACAGAGAGCACAGATGTCAAGGACAGCTCAGAGGCCTCTGACTCTGCCTCCTAGAGCCTGCCCCACACAGCCTCTCCCCAGAGCTTTTACAATAAACCTCACCCTGTGGCCTTGGGGGATTTGTGAATGTGCTTACTGGGATGTGCTTTTTTCCAGCGGTGCCCCACCGCGTCAGGGATGTCAACTTTACAGTCCTTTGGCCCAAAGCCACCTACCAAGCTCACAAGTCAAAGGGAAGTTTTTCCAGGGCTTTGGAGATAGGACACCACCTCTCCCTGGCTACCTTCAGCAGCTTTGGGGGTAGGGACAGACGAGGTGGCTTGGATGCTCTATTGTGCTGCTGCCTTGCTAGCCTTCTGCAGCCTTATTAATGTCTTCACTAAATTTGCAAGGTTTAACTATATGATTCTTGAGACCTTCTAGTCAGCCTCTAGGTTCAAAGACAGCTGTCCCATCCTTAGTGTCTTCTACTGCCACTGCTTTGCCCTTTATGTCCCACTCAGCCCTTTCTCTAGTCATACTTGCTTTCAGGTAGAGCAGTTATTTATCTTCTGGGCCTCAAGTGCCTAAGTTCATTTGCTCATTGAATGCCTTCTGGGCCCCAAATGCCCAAGTTCAATTGCTCATTGAATTTACAGATATTTTAGCTGGATATTGGCCCATTCCAAACCACCACGACCGAGGTCAGAAACTATAAAATAAGCGGTTAGGTCGTTTCCTCCTTCCTCCGCTCCCCTTCACAGTCTCGTGTACCCCAGGGTGGTCTTGAACTTGCTATGTAGCCAAGGCTGGCTTTAAGTCTTGATCTTTATGTCTTGTCTTCCAAGTGATGGGATTACCACGCCCGGCTTTTTTTTTTTTTTTTGAACTAAAAGAGCAAGTGAGTTCATCCTACTCCCTGGACACTGTCACTTGCCTAAACATTCGCTCCTCTTGAGCTTTCTCTAGCTGTAAGGCTATCACTAGGGGTACCCAGTTCGTAGGCGCTTGGACCACCCGCCTTCCGAGGGAACGGGGAAATCTCAGCTGTGAACTATAATAATGTCCCTGTCCCAACAAGTGACACATTGGCCACTAGATTGAATAATTTGTACCTGTAGCTCGGGTCTCTATTTGGTTATACCACTAGAGATCCTTTGGAAACCCGACAAGTAGCGACTAGAAGGCGGGGCCTGGGCTTGCGCACGGATAGTTCCAGCCCGCGAGCTGAGCGAAGCTGCGTTCCAATTGGCGGAAGTTGCGTGCTTTCCTTTGTATGAGTCGGGGAGGTGTTTTGCCCCGCCCACCGTGCCGGCGTCAGTTCCTTCCGGTTCGCAAGCCCGGGACGTATTTAGTTCTCAGGCTCTGATTGGTCCCGGGGCCCAACTCCTCGCGGCGGGGCGGGCGGGCATGCGCGCTGGTTCGGCCGCGCCCCAGAGCTGATGGGACGGAGCTCGCGGAGGTTTCCAAAGCTCGCGCGGAGCTGGCTCGGCCGCCCTCTGCTGTCGGTTCGCAGAGTCACTGGCGGCTGGTAGACGCTGGCCTTCCCCTCCGCCCCTAGTCGGTTAGGTTTCCTGGGCGGAGGTGGGAGCTGCGGAGCGGGAAACCGCAGACCCGCCGGCCTTAGGGGCCCAGCATTTCCCCTGCCTCAGCGGCATCCGCCTCTTGGAATAGGCCACTTGTGAGCTGAGACCGGGAGGCTGACCCTGCCGCCTGTTTCCTATGCGACTATGGGTGACTCCAGGGACGCTCCTACAGAGTGAACTCTCACTGCCTAATTCATGCTCCTATCCCTTGTTTCGCCCAAGCCCTGCCTTAGAGTTGATCTCATCTCTCATACACCCAAGGAATTAGTGTACATTCTTCATCGGGTTTTAAATGGTTTTGCCCCGGGCATGGTGGCGCACACCTTGAATCCTAGCACTTGGAAAGCAGAGGCAGACTAATGTCTTAGGAGTTCGAGGCCAGTCTGGTTTAACATAGCGAGTTCCAGACCAGTCGACACTACATAATGAGACCCTGTCTAAAAAAAAATTAATAAAAATGAAAGGTCCTGCAGATCTGGCCTTCGCGTGGTGGCGCAAGCTTTTAATCCCAGCACTGAGAAGGCTGAGGCAGGTGGATGGATCTCTGAGATCGAGGGCAGCGTGGGCTCCATAGCGATTTCCATCTGGGCTGACTGGGGCTATAGAGAAACCCTGTCTCAAAAAGGCCAAAAAAAAAAAAGATTTTTATTTGTATTTGTGTGTTTCTATGCATCTGCCATGTGTATGTGTGTACAGATGCCTGTTGAAGCCAGAAGAAGGCATTGGATCCTCCAGAGCTGGACTTAAAATCAGTTCGGAGCCACCAGATGTGGGTGCTGGGAACTGAACTCTGATACTCTGGAAGAGCAAGAAGAACTCTTAAGCCACCTCTCCAGCCCCCATCTTTTTTCTTTTTTTCGGGGTGGGGAGTGTTTGTGTTTACTATAGCCCAGGCTGGCCTGGACTTGGCAGTGGTCTTCCAGCCTCAGAGTCCCTTATAACCTGTAGGCTTTTTACTTTTTTATTTTTTGTCTTTTTGACATAGGGTCTCCTTGTAGCCCCAGCTGGCCTGGAACTCACTTTGTAGACTAGGCTGACCTTGAACTCACAGAAATCTGCCTGCCTCTGCCTCCCAGGTGCTGGGATGAAAGGCCTGCACCACCATGCTTGGCTGGCTTTATTTTTATTTGTATGCATATGAGTGTTTTGCCTGCATGTATGTAGGTGCATCCATGTTGTGAAATGCCCATAGAAGCCAGAGAAGGGCTTTGGATCCCTTGGAACTGGAGTTATGGACAGTTGTTAGCCACCGTGTGTGCTGGAAACTAAACCTGGGTCCTCTGCAAGAGCAATCAATACTTTTAACCATTGGTCCATCTCTAGCCCCCACCCCCACTTTTGTCTTTTCGATTCTTTTTTTTTTTTTCCAAATGTGTATGAGTGTTTTGCCCAAATGTGGGTAACTTCACCTGGTAAGTACACCCGTGTTGTGCAATGCCCATGGAGGTCAGAAGAGGGAGTCAGATACCCTGAAACTGGAGTTAAGGACTCTGGTTATCTGCCATGTGGGCGCTGGGAACCGAACCCCAGTCCTCTGGAAGAGCAGCCAGGGCTCTTAACTGGGGAGCCATCCCTCCACCCCTGGCTTTTGGATTCTTGGAGGGGAACAAAAGCCAAGAAAAAGACAGGGCACAGTTTCATTGAGGACTTCAGATGCCAAACAAGTGTCCTAAGCACCAGGGCCAGTCACTTAAGCTTTCTGTTTTGTTTTTCGAATTTCACGCAGTTTCATAGCAGGGTCTGAATGAGGTACCATATGAGGATTTCTGCATCCAGGACTGAGAACATTTGAAAGCTAGTTAAGCAGCCATTTCCTGTCCTTTTAAGATTTGGGCCTGGTTCTGCTGGGTGGGTGAGGGACTTCTGAGGACCAATCAGGGCTCAGATACAAGGGGAGGCAGTTAAAATGGGTTGGATTAGCCAATGGGGGGCATGAATCCCCTTAGCATGAAGCACTACTAGGCTATGTGTTTTTTGGCACAAAAGGGTCGTTCATGGATGGATTATTATTTGAGATCAGCTGCTGGAAGTCCAGGATCTGGGCCTGCCAGGCTGTAGATAGCACCCAGACCTTCCTTCAAGGCTCTATGAGCACAAGCTTCTTAGAAAAAGGCTTTGGTAGTGGGATTGAGGAGAGGTCCACAGCTAAGGATAAGGATGCTTTTTCCTTCTGAGCAAGAGAAGTAATTTTGTACAGTTGAAAGGCTGAAACATTCTCTCCTCCCTGCCAGATCTACAGGTCAAGGTCACATGTGCCTATCTATGCACTTCGACATCCATGCATGCATATACAAACCTGGACTCCCATGCACTGGTACCTTCAAGCCTATCTCCCTAGACACACATGGTGCCTAACTGCCTTGCCTGTCTCCCACCAACTATACCTAAAGGATTTCTTCTTTAAAAAAACAATTTTTTATGTATGACTGTTTTGCATGCACATATATAAGTGTACCATGTCCATGCTGTGCCCATGGAGGGCAGAAGATATTGGATCTCCTGGAACTGAAGTCATTACATTTATTGGCTGGGATGTGGGTTCTGGGAACCAAACCTAGGTCCTCTGGAAGAGCAGGAAGTGCTCTTAACCAGTGAGCCATCTTTCCAGCCCCCTACCCCAGGGACTTCTTTGCTACTAAACTGAAGACAGGAGGCTTGTCACCTGTCTTCTACCTCCCCAATTCATTGGAGAAGCTGAGTGTGGTAGTGCACAGCTTTAATTCCAGCAGTCAAGAGGCTGAGGCAGGAGGGTTGTTTCAAATTTGAGACCAGCCTGGACTATATAACCAGCAGTCTCAGGCTACAGGGTGAGACCTTATCTCAAAACAAAACAAAACAAAACAAAATCAAAGGCCAAGCAGGGTGGCACATGCCTTTAATCCCAGCACTCACACTGGGAGGCAGAGGGAGGTGGATGTTTGTGAGTTCCATAGTGAGTTCCAGGCCAGCTGGAGCTACAGGGAGACCCTGTCTCAAAAACCAAAAACAAAACACCTCAAATTGATTACTGTGTCTTCCCCTATGGCTTATAGGTGGGTAGGAGTGGGGGGAACCCTTACTATCCATAGATAAGAGAGCCCATATGAGTTGCCCCCAGAGTAGCTGAGTCCCCCCAATGTAGGTCCCCGCAGGTGCAAGCTGCAGGGGAAGAAGCAAAAAAGTCTCTTCCGGCAGCAGGAAGTGGTAACCACCTATGGGGAAATAAGACTAGTTCTTTCCTTTGGTGCTGAGCAGAAGGGGAACTGTAGCTGAACCCTGCTCCCTCCCCCTCAGGGGGCCCAGCGGGAACACAGTCCTGCTGTCCTCTGGGGAACTTCCCATCCAGCAGTCTGCACTCCCTTAGGCCCTACTCAGGGCTGTGACTCAGGAACGGGGTGGGGGGCATCTGATGTTCTGGGAGGCTGGGGGGCATGGGCAGCCCAGGGGCATTCCTGGGCCTGAAGCACCTATGGCGCCGTTCTTCACTGGTAACGAGGGCCAGTGGCCATGCGGGTGTGCTCTGGCAGTGATGACTACAGATAGCCTTCTGGAGACGGTGGGGAACAGCAGCAGGTGGTGTCAGCTTACAGGAACCTAGGGTCTCTCCAGCTCTCGGCCAAAGTGGTCTAGGGGCAGGCTCGGAGGGAGGAAGGAGGCAGTCCCCGAATGCCTGGGAGGGGGCCCAGTCCCTAGGAGCCCCACCCGAGCAGCGCCAGACCTGGGTCGCCCCGCCCCTCCGGGGGCCGCGCTGGGGGCGGGGCCGGGCGGAGCCGGTTCTGGGTGCTGGCTGTGGCGTCCCAGGTCCCAGCGCCCGCTGGCTCCGCGCCGCGTGGGAGCATCGGGACTCGACGGTGCTAGCGGCCCGCGGCCATGGCTGCACACGGGAAGCTGCGGCGGGAGCGGGGGCTGCAGGCAGAATATGAGGCGCAAGTCAAAGGTGAGAGGGCGCACTCGGCCTGGTTCCCTGTGGAGACCCCCATGTGCCTCCTGCTGATCCCCCGCGACGCTGATCCCCAGCGACCCCCGGAAAGGGGTGGAAATGGAAGCCCAAGCCTTGCTTTTTGGCGCCTCTTTTGCCTCTACTACTCTCCCTCCCACCTCTGCCCAACTTGGGTAGGCTGCTGCTCACTCAGGCAGCAATGACTCTGGTGGCCCGAGGGAAGGACAGACTAAGAAGCTGGCTTCCTAGCTAGAGTGAAATGGGCCACCTTGACTTTGCTAGTAGCCTAGTACCTCACCCTAACACCACTGGAGTCCCTGAAAGCCTTGGTACCTTCGCCTCCCTTTGGCACTGAGGTGGCATGAAGGTGAGGGTGGTAGTCCCTGGGTCAGGCTTCAAGTGTAGATATAAACTAGAGAAATTCTATGGGACTGGCTATGCAGCTTTACGCTATTAGACCTCTGGATTCTGACAAACACCCTAGTGCAAATCACATGCAAATGAGCTTTGTGAATTCTTACTTGACAGCTTTTATTCAGGGTGTGGTGACTCTTGCAAAGGAATGGAGGCTACATCTAAGAGCTCTGCAGTTCCTGGTTGTCCCAAATGAGACATCTGACTTATCACTTTAAATGGCTTTATTTTACTTATTGTAGAATGAAGCTCAGAGAAGCACAGTCACACAGCACAACAGCTCCCAAGAGATAGAAGGAAATGATCCTTGTTTTCCAACCTGTGGATGCAAGTTCCATTGTAATTACTCAGTGCAAGCAGTTTGTCCCAGTGTCGTGTTAGTGTTGTAGTGATGAGCATGTTTCACCACCAGTATGAGCCCCAGACTTCCTCATCTGAGAGGCTACCTGTATCCAGAGCCAATTTGAGGTGATTGCAAGTCTAGCCTTTATCATTTCTTAGATGGAGACAGTGGTCCGTCCAATCCTACTTCCTCAAACTGTCATGAAGCCCAAGGACCTTAAAAAAGTCTTCATCAGCAAACAAACACAGGCCAGTTAGTTCCCACCAAGAAACTGAAGTTTGGAGCAACAGTCTTTAAAATGTCCTTTGCTCACTCAGGGTGTCCAACCTTTGTGACTTTTATCCATTCCCCTCCCCCCAACAAAAAATAGTCCTCTAACTGTGCTAGAACAGGGACAGTTTTTTGACGCTCTAAATTCTGAAAGGTCAGCATAGTTGATGTTCCAGAGGCCATCTTTTCTTCTGCCCCACTGGTCAGCAAAAGTGAGAGGGGACTGCACAGCTCACAGGAAGTGCTAGAGGGGCCTGGAGCCAAGCTTTGCAATGCAAATGTGTAGGATCTTCATTCCTTTTTGTCAGCTGTTTTTTTGTTTGTTTGGGACTGGAGCTTGCTAAGTAGCCCAGGCTAGCCTTGAACTCATTATGTAACTGAGGCTGACCTAGAACTTGCAGCAGTCCTCCTGCCTCAACCTCCCAAGTGCTGGGATTACAAACATGTGCCACTCTACCCAGATGCCAGCTGTTTTGTTGTTGTTTAGTTGGGTTTTTGTTGTTATTGTTATTTAGTTGTTTTGTTGAGAGACAATCTCACCATGTAGACCAGGCCTCAAACTCAAGAGATCTGCCTGCTTCTTCCTCCTAAGTGCTGGAAATTAAAGGTGTGTGCCACTATGCCCAGCTACCAGCTGTTTTTTTATATGCATCTGTTTTGCCCAAGACTCTGCTCACTGCAAAGGACAGACAAGAGCACACTAGGGTCTAACAAGGGCTGGAGCTTCCTTGGGAGGAGGTCAGGACAGGATTCTTTGAGCTGAGATCTGTAAGCTCTGCCATGGCACAACCTGGTCCCTGCCCTCCATGGACCTCAAATGCAATTGGCTTGCAATTTATAGCTACTTGACACCAGCTAATGTGCATATGCAGATCCAGAGACTATTGCTGCTGCTGGTGGAGAATCCACAGGATGCTGTGGTCTGCTGCTCCACTCAGCACACACTATGCAGCTATAATAGGTCCCTTCCCTGGGGAGCATATCCCTCCTAGAGGGCAGGGTAGGGCTCAGAGGGAAGGGCCTGACTGGTCCTCTTGAGACCTTGCTTGGAATGAATTAAATCACTTTTATTCGGGGCCGGCGAGGTGGCGTGTGGTGGCGCATGCCTTTAATCCCAGAGGGAGATGGATCTCCATGAGTTCAAGGCCTGGTCTACATAGTGAGTTCCGGGTCAGCTGGGGCTACAGGGAGACCCTGTCTCAAAAAAAAAAAAAAAAGAACACTGACTATTCTTGCAGAAGACCCGGGTTCGAATCCCAGCACCCACATGGCAACTAACAACTGTCCGTAACTCCAGTTCCAGGGAATCCAACAGCTTCTGCTGTCCTCCTCGGGCATTACAAGACACGGGTGCACTTACCTACAAGCAGGCATAACACTCATACACACAGGCATAACACTCATACACACAAAATAAAAAAAATAATAATAATAAATAAGATAAAAAAAATCACTATCATTCAAAACCTCTTATCCTCATTCAGTGAAGACCCTTCTGACTGAAGTCAGTGGTATTAGTGTCCACCCTAGCAAGCCAGCACAGCCCACACTAGCCACAAGAGGCGGGTGGCAGTGACACTTGGCATTGTAGGCTCTGCCCTGCCTTGCATTGGCTTCAATGTTGGGAAGTACCCACCCCACCTCAGCTTCTATCTGCCTAATTTGTCCCCTTGGTGGAAATTCAGTCATTCCAGTGACCTGATTAAGGGCATGCTCCAAAGCCAACCCTTGAGGGAGTCCAGTTAGGTAGAGTAGAAGGCTAATACATGGGGCATGTAGGTAGCTGGATCTGGGGCACCTGGAGTCAGGAAAAGAAGTCAGTCCCAAGGCTGGGCATGGTGGTACACACCTTTAATTTCCAGCACTCAGAAGGCAGAGGTAGGCAGATCTCTGTGAGTTTGAGGCCAGCCAGGACTACATAGTGAGACCCTGTCTCAAACCTCCCACTCCCTCTAAAAAAAGTCAGTCCCTTCAGAGACTGGGGTCTGAGACCAGGCAGGGGACATTTTGCAAGAGGAAATCAGGGGAGGAGATGGGGAGGCAAGGGCAAGAGACACCCACAAAGAGAGGCCTTTGGTTTCACTGCCCCAGGGAAGTCACTGGCAAGACAGAAGTCTACCCATGCTGAGCTGTTTACAGTAGAATTCTTTTGAACAGCTACCCTGGGGCTTACCTCTGAGGCTCAGTCCCTGGTCCCCAGCCCCTGCCATCTTCTTGGACTCTACACAGTAACCAGGAGGACCCTGAAAATGAAGAGAGTCTATAAGGGCTCCATTACTTGATTCTTCTCTCTTTGGGGCATCTAACTGGGGATCCTGGACCACAGAGTTTAGGCCATCCGGTCCCCCTCCTTACTGACTTCTCCCGCTTGCTTTTTGTATAATTTCTTTTGAGGCAGGGTCTCATGTACCCCAGGCTGTCCTAGAACTCACTATGTAGCCAAAGATAACCTTGAACTTCTGCAGCTCCTACCTCTACCTCTTGAGTATTGGGATTATATGTGTGTGTTCATCATCTTAGCACCTGTCACTCCTGGTTATTCTACTATGGCTCTTTCCCCTTGCTATCTGTTCCCTCCTCTAGTCAGCAGAGTAGGCACAGTGTCTGGAATGTGGCTATAACAAAATGGATGTGAAGTCACCATTCTACTAAATGGAGAAATCAGTTAGTGTCCCAGCCCAGGGATGTAACTGCAGACCTGTCTATGGAAAGCCTTCTTGCCAGAAGCCAAGGCATGTCTTATATACTCAGGTGCCCCCACTGCCCACCTGGACCCTCGGTGGGTGGCCCAGGTATTGCTAACAGCTTGCAAGACAGGCAGCTTTTGCTTTAGAGCTGAGTGAGGGAAGCAGTATTGCTAAATCAAGCCAGAGATAAGGTGGTATGGGGCCCCTACGGGTGTCTCCCCTGTGGGGTAAAGGGAAAGCCCTGGGGTGGGTGACTGTTAGTGAAAACAGAAGACTTAGGCCAGCTCCTTCTGACCCTTCACTTACCAGCCTTGACTAGCATACTTGGCCATAGCTAGCCCTCACTGGCCTGGCCTGGCAGAGGGAAGGACTCCTTGAGTATGAAGGCCACAAAGTCCCTGCAGACCTGGCCGGAGCCCCACAACAGCCCCGCCCCCAGCCGCTTCTTGGGTCTGTGCAGAAGCCTTAGCATAGAGTTCCCTGCCTCAGGCCCTTCCCGAGTGCACCAGGGCAGCATGCCTGGGCGCCTTTCTGCTGCAGGGCACACTTCTTTGCTCTGCTTTTAGCTCCAGTTTTTAGCCTAGTCAGGTGTCAAGGAGTTTTAGGGGCAGACAGAATGGCTGTCTGCTTGTCTCTGCCTCTCCTACCCCTTGCTGGCTTGTCTGGCCCACGCAGTGCATGCAGGTCAGGCCTAAGCCGAGGTCCCCTTGCAGAGATGCGCTGGCAGCTGAGCGAGCAGCTTCGTTGCCTGGAGCTCCAGGGCGAACTACGGAGGGATTTGCTGCAGGAGCTGGCGGAGTTCATGCGGCGACGGGCCGAGGTGGAGCTGGAGTACTCCCGGGGCCTGGACAAGCTGGCCGAACGTTTTGCCAGTCGCAGTGGCCGCCTGGGGGGCAGCAGCCGGGAGCAGCAAAGCTTCCGGTAGGTACCACACTGGAAGCAATACCTTCAAGGGCCAGCGGTCTAGGCTCACTGGTCTGAGTATCCCTCTGCTGCATGCAGGAAGGAACCATCCCTCCTGTCGCCCTTGCACTGCTGGGCTGTGTTGCTGGAGCAGACACGACTGCAGAGTCGGGAAAGTGCAGCCCTCAGTGAGGTGCTGGGTGGACCCCTGGCCCAACGCCTGAGTCACACTGCAGAGGATGTGGGACGTATCGTTAAGAAGGTAGGGTAATAATCCCGTAACTCAGGAGTCAGAGGGACGTGGATCTCTGTGAGTTCGAAGCCATCCTGGTCTACATAGTGAGTTCTAGGGTAGCTGGGGTTACATAGTGAGACCCTGTCTCAAAAATAAAATAAAATAAAATAATTTGTAAAGTAATATAAAATAAAATAAAGGTAGCATCACAAAAGTTGTAGAAGGCCTAAGGCTCTACCAAGGGAAGTGCTCGGGGGGGCAGGGGTCTATCTGGAAGTGCTGTGGTTGAGAGGTATGGGAAGTAAGGAGGATATTATAGCCCAAGCTGGGCTTGTGCCAAGCTGAGGTGGGATGGGTCATCCCAGGATGGCACTAGTGAGGCAATGCTATAGTTACCTCCCTCCCCCACCTCTAGAGTAAGGACCTGGTACAGCAGCTTCAGGATGAGCTCCTGGAGGTGGTCTCAGAGCTCCAGACGGTAAGCAGGGCCCACCATGTGCTGGTCAGGGGGAGGCAAGAATAGCTCCCAGTCCATTGCATCCCCCAGCTGGAGAGAATGGGTGCTCAGAAGAGACCTGGGTTTGGGGGCAGCAAGTAAGTTCTCCTCCATGCTCTGGGGACAGCGTGGTTAAATGACAACATACTCATATGGGATGGCCCAGCTCTCAGATTTGAGTCCCAGATGGGCTGAGGTAAAGGGCTGATCCTGGCTGTGGCCTTCAGCAGGGGTGCCTTGCCCTGGGCCTCCCTACAGACCAAGAAGACATACCACATATACCACGTGGAAAGCATGAATGCAGAGGCCAAGCTCCGGGAAGCTGAACGGCAGGAGGAGAAGCGGGCGGGCCGGAGTGCCCTGCCCACCATCACTGCTGCCACTGCCACGATCATGACCACTGCCACCACCGCCACCAGTGCCACTGCTGAGACAGGGCCTCTCCGCAAGAGCTCCCTCAAGAAGGCAGGGCGACTGGTAGAGAAGGTGGGCCTTGAAGGCTATGGATGGTCTCTCTGTCCAACTCTGAAGCCCCTGGCCTTTGTCCTTGCAAGTCTTTGCCTGTCCCTGAGGCAGGGTGGGGTAGAGGAAGAGTCACAGGCCTCTAGCAAGGTTCTTTCTTCCTCCTCAGTCTTAGTAGCTCTGGGGCATGGAAAAACAATGCCATGAGGTTACAGGGATTTCAACAGGCCTAAAAGATAGGGGGAAAGACTGTCACAGGGTCCATAATCGCCTGAGGCCATCACCTTATGTTCCAAGCTTGTCCCCTTAACTGCCCTGCTGGCGCACAAAACACTTGGAACTCTCAAGCCTCAGGGACTTTCCCCTAGCTAGTCCCAGAGGTGTCAGAAGGCCAAGAACTCAAGATGTGCACCTGGGTGCCATTCCAGAAGAAGCTTTCAAAGCAATCTCATGGAAAATATGTGGAGGCCCAAGCTAGTTGGGGTTGAGGGCAATGACCTGGGCCCTGACACTTGGGATGTACCTTTTCTTCTGTGCCATCCCTGTGTAGCACCCAAGTGATTTTCTCATTCATCCTCCTACCTCCTACCTCCATCATGAGGTGTGTGTGGGAATGCCTTTTACTTAATCATCTAGTTCCACGTGACCCCCTTCCACTTTTATAGGGAATGGTAGGGCGGCATGTTGAGCACTCAAACCAAAGGAAGGGAAGAGTGCAGGGCAGTGGTGGGGGGATCATCCCTTGTCAGTGGATCAGAAGTGGCCAGTGGACAGATGGGGAATCGAGTCAGGTTCTGGGAGCTGGAGTTGAATGGTACCATGTACACAGTAGGGCTGAGCACTGAGGATTCATCAAGGGCTGGTTTGTGGCAGACTGAAGAAATCCACACTGAGTTTGAAAGGCCTGTGGCACATCAGGTGGAATCTGAAGACAGAGGGGAGGGAAGAGCAGAGATGAGGGGAGACCACCAAATGGGAAACCCTGGTATGCCTTGTCTTGAGCAGCGTCAGGCCAAGTTCTTGGAGCATAAACTCAAGTGCACCAAGGCCCGGAATGAGTACCTGCTCAGCCTAGCCAGTGTCAACGCCGCTGTCAGCAACTACTACTTACATGATGTCTTGGACCTCATGGATGTGAGTCCTGCATGGGGTGGATGGGCAGGCAGGAGGCGGGGTACTAGAGCACCAGTGCCCAGAGCCCTTGGGTTTGGTTCCAGGCCCACAGCAGTGTCTGCTTGCTTCTCTCCAGTGCTGTGACACAGGCTTCCACTTGGCCCTGGGGCAGGCACTGCGGAGCTACACAGCCGCTGAGAGCCGCACCCAAGCCTCCCAGATGCAGGGCTTGGGCAGCCTGGAAGAGGCTCTGGAGGCCCTAGATCCTCCAGGGGACAAGGCCAAGGTGCTTGAAGTGCATGCAATGGCCTTTTGTCCCCCTCTACGTTTTGAATACCAGCCCCATGAGGGTGATGAGGTAAGAGTCACCCTCTTACTACCATGAAGGCCTTCTGCCAATGTGGGTCAGTCACATAATTTGCACTTTGCTTTAAAAAAAATTCCTGGATGCTAGAGAAAGGTTCAGGCCTTCATTCCTCAGCCTCTGGCACATGTGGCCCACTAGAGCAGTTTGCTGCAGCAGCTCACTCAGGGCTACTCTCAAACACTGCACAGCCACCACAACCCAAATGTTCACTGTGGCTATCCATGCACCATGCACTGAAAACTTTACAGCCAGGCATGAAAGCACATACCTGTCATTCCATCACTGGGAAGGCTGAGGTAGGATGAGTTCAGGCAGGAGGGTTACCCTGAGTTCAAGACTGCCTAGGCTTTGTAGTGAGTTCCAGGACAGCTTGGGATACAGTTTAAAACTGTGTCTCTAAACAGACAACAAAACAACAAAAACCAAGAAACAAAAAATACTGCATAATGGAAACTTGGGAGGAAATACATCATGCACCAGTCATTTCTAATTAGACATCTTTGCAGTCATCCCATGAGGTTTTAGGATAGTCTTTCTTCTCTGATGTAAAATTCCATGATAATCTGCCTTGGGGATCCATTTTCCATCCTGGTGCTAGGTAATGATTGTGCTGGTCTGTTTGAGGCTTGTAGAATTCCTTTGATATGTCTTGCCCTTTATTTCTTCTTTGTCTGTTTCTCTGTGTCCCCCACCACTGCCACTCACCCTCATTTTTATAAAATATTTTATTTTATTTTTTATTTTATGTGTAAGAGTATATTACCTGCACGTAGGTAGGTGCAGCCATGTCATGCAGGGCCTGCAGAGATCAGAAGTGGGCGTCAGATCCCCTAGAAATGGAGTTACAGACGGTTGTTAGCTGCCTTGTGGGTGCTGGTGTTCAAACCCAAGTCCTTTCCTCTGCAAGAGGAGTCAGTGTTCTTAACCGCTGAGCCATCACTCAATGCCCCCCCCCCCGCCACTCGATTATTGCATTTGACTGCACAGGTTGATTCTGTAATTTCCTCCTTCCTGTTTCTCTATTAAATTCTACTCTCAGAGATTTCTTTAGGAAAATTCTCCCCTCCCTTCCCGCCCCCTGCCCTCCCCTCCTCTCTCTTCTCTTTTCTGTTGTGTAGCTCTGGCTGGTCTGATAGTCACTGTGCTGACCAGGTCCTGCTCTTAACTTGTTTTCTTCCTGCTTCTGCTTCCTGAGTGGTGGGATTATAGGTGTGCACCACCATGCCTAGCCTACCAATGTTTCTCATTTATAAGAATTTTGTTTTGGAATTCTGTTTAAAATAACTATTTATGGGGCTGGAGATGGTTAAGAACACTGGTTGTTCTTGCAGAAGACCCAGGTTCGAATCCCAGCACCCACATGGCAGCTAACAACTGTCTGTAACTCCAGTTCCAGGGGATCCAACAGCCTCTTCTGACCTCTGCGGGCATTGCACGACACAGGTGCACTTACCTACATGCAGGCAATACATACATACACATAAAATAAAAATATTTATGGCACTGAAATTGAACCTAGAGTTTTGCACGTGCTAGACAAGTACACTAATACTGAGCTACACTTCCATGTCTTAATTTTTTGGAGATAAGAATCTTGCTTTGTAGCCCAGGCTGGCCTCAAACTCAGGACCTTCCTGCCTTAGCCTCCCAACTGCTATAACTGTAGGGACGCACCCCCCAACACCTGGCATCTTTTGGACTTTTGGGAAAATGCTCATTTGCCTGTGTTCTCCCTGCATTTGCTCTGTTTTCTGGCATTTTTTTCAAAAGCTTGCTTTGGTCTCTGTTGTCCATTTTAGAGTCCCCTGAAAACATCTGTCAGTTCTTTGCTATCAGTTCCTATTAAGAGGTACTGAGGGTCACAGTGCATATGTTATATGTGACAGCTTGCAACAGTGTCTTCCTGTAGTGAGAGGACAGGGGCTCAGCTCTTTTGCTGAGGAATCCTGAATATTAGGGTCCTTTTGGCGTTCCTCATGAATAGGCCTTTTCCCCCAGAGGGAGTTCTTCAGACTCTGTGTTCTGTGGCTATCCTTTGAAGGCACAGCTGTAGCGCCATACTCCACAGATGCCACCCTTGGACGGCTCCCTCTGTCCCTCCGTGCTGTGAGCAGATTTACTGCAATGGAGAACTGGTGTGAGGTGGGCATCTCTACACACACACACACACACACACACACACACACACACACCCCTGTTTTTTGTATTTTTGAGACAAACTCTCTGGCTGGTCTGCTACTTAATATATAGCCTAAACTGGCTTTGAACCCATGACAATCCTCCTGTCTCAGTCTCCCAAGTGTTCACATTATAGGCTTGTACCACTATGTCTTTAATTATGTATATGTGTGTGGGTATGTTCATGTGCAAAGTTCAGTGAGGGTAAGCATCACCCTTATCCACTTCCAGAGTGCTCTTTTTTTTTTTTTTCTTAACAAGGAAACTGTCCCGATTAAACACCCAGGTCTCCATTGCTTCCCTTCCAGCTCCTTGGAACCCACTACCCTGCTGCTGCTATGAGCTTGACTCCAACACTGTCACATAAGGTCTCTCGCAGAAGTGGAATCATAGAGCATTTGTCTTGTAGAATCATCCGTGTTGTGGCACATGTCCCTTTCTCCCATGATTTACACTTTCATGCATTCCTTTGTGGTGGCACTTGGGAAGAGAGAGTAGGGTGATTGTTCAGCGTGCTGTAGATATATCTGCGGCTGGGACTGTGCCTCAGTGCTAGTGTGCTTGCCTAGCATACACAAATCCCTGAGTTCCATCCCCAGCAACACAGAAACCTGTTATCCCAATAATTGGGAAGTGGAGGCAGGCAACAGAAATGTGCCGTTTCTTCAGGCCTATCCTCACAGCCTCATTTGAGCTCTGGGCCTGGGCCTAGCCCTTAGCCCCTGGTACTGCCTTTTGCAGGTGGCTGAGATCCAGGTTGAGATGGAGCTGCGGGACGAGATTTTGCCCAGAGCCCAAAACATCCAGAGTCGCCTGGACGGACAGACCATTGAGACAGAGGAGGCATGAGTGGCTCGGCCTTGGGTGGGAACAGGGCCTGAAGACCTCTCTCAGATTTGGCTGTCCTGACAGTGCCTTCCTAGCTGGCAGTAGCCTTTCTTTCCTCTTTCTGCTGACTTTGACTTCCTGCCTCCCACATTGTCCCCTATTTACTGCCCTGATGCTGTGCCCTCAGGTGAACAAGACACTGAAGGCAACACTGCAGGCTCTGCTGGAGGTGGTGGCCTCAGAGGATGGGGACATGCTGGACTCTTTCCAGACCAGCCCTTCCACTGAGTCCCTCAAGTCCACAAGCTCAGACCCAGGCACCCGACAGGCAGGCCGCAGACGGGGCCAACAGCAGGAGACAGAGACCTTCTATATCACGGTGGGCCTGGGCAGGTGGAGCAGAGCCATGAGGGGCAGCAGGGGAAGAGGGGGCAGAACCACACAGGGCAGTAGGGGTAGAGGGGTTTGAGCTGGGGCTCAAAGTAGGGGCTCTTCTTTGGGCTTCCCAGAAGCTACAGGAATATCTGAGTGGCCGAAGCATCCTTGCCAAGCTGCAGGCCAAGCATGAGAAGCTGCAGGAGGCTATACAACGAGGTGGGTCCTGTTCCAGGCCTCCCCTGTCTGGGGCCTAGAGCTGCCCCTGCCCTCTTCTTTACCTGTGTTCCTCCCTGTCCAGTGAGGTTATTTGGCCTGCAGGAACTAACCCTGCATGGGTACTGGCTTCTCACCCCTTGGCCCTCTGACCATCCTGAGTGTTTACACCAGGCCCCCTTTTTCTGGGATTCATTGACAATCCCCAGCCTGAGAGATAGACCCATGGTTTTCCCTTCTCCAGGTAACAAGGAAGAGCGAGAGACATCTTGGTGAGTCCTTCATAAGGTGCTGGTCTATTCAGAGTCTCCTCCATCCGCCCTCTTCTTGCTGCCCAGCTTGGGTGCCAGCACCCTGTGGCCTTAATGTTCCAATTTTCCGAGTGCATTCTGAAATAACTGGAGAGGACCAGGGCCTGGCTGGGTTGGGGGCGGCGTGGGCTGTCCTCTCTATGGCCTGTTCTCTTAAGAGGCAGCTCCCATTCTTAGGACCCAGTGCACACAGAGAAAATTCCAGAAGAGCCGCCAACCCCGTCCCAGTTCCCAGTATAACCAGAGACTTTTTGGAGGTGACTTGGAGAAGTTTATTCAGGTACTCACTTTGCCTCACACTCCAGCTCATTACAGGCCATCCCTGTCCCTTTAGATCTTTCTCCAGCCCTGGGCCACCACTGTGGCCCAAGCAACTGCCTGATCCCAGTGCTCTTAGTCCAGGCCTTCCTGGGTGGACCTCAAAAGTCCCTTCCTGTGTTCTTGTGCAGGCTTTTACCAGGCGTGACTGAGGTCTCCCTGGACTTCCCAGTGGCCTACCCATTAAAGGGAACTCTTAAGGAACACAGAAAACCTGGGTTGCAGCATTTTTAGGGGTGAGGTGTTGAGAGTTCCCCCTGTTACTAGGATCAGCATAAGATACTTACAGGCTCTACTGCTGACCCACATGGCTTTGGTCATATCAGCCAAAAAGGGAAACAATAGAGATCTGAAGGAGCCAGGCATGGTGGCACATGCTTGTAATCCTAGTATTTGGGAGGAGGCGGAGGCAGGAGGAACAGGAGTGCAAGGCCAGCCTAGGCAACATAGCATGTTTGAGGCCTGAGATTAATGAGACCCTGTCTTAAAGGTCAGGGAAGAGAAGTAACACTGTAATTTGCAATGGTGTGATTATGCACACAAGGCATTTATAAGAATCAGGTGATTTAAATGATCAAATTTCAGTTTCCCAGTGTTCCTTGACTGAAGATCAACATCCAGATTTTGATTGACTTTTTATACTGTTGCAACAATTTGCAAATAAAATGTAAAGCACCACTTAAAATAGCACTGGCAAATCATACTCTTCACAGAGACTTCAAGAAACACCACAGTAACACTTTTAGCAGAAAAGTGATCGAATACCAAGGGGGACATGCTGTGTCCTAGTGAAATAAACATGTCTCTGTCCACAGAGCTCAGGCCAGCCTGTGCCCCTGGTAGTGGAGAGCTGTATCCGCTTCATTAACCTCAATGGTAAGCACAGCCTATCTTCTCCTGCCACCCTGGCACTGGGTACCCTGGGGGGAGGGGACTCTACCTGCCAGCTCCTTGTCTTCCACAGGCCTGCAGCATGAGGGAATCTTCCGGGTATCAGGTGCCCAGGCCCGGATCTCAGAGATCCGAGAAGCCTTTGAGAGAGGTGAGGACAGATGGATAGGCAGTGTGGCAATGGGCTTAGCAGGCTCAGACAGCCTCCTCATCCTGCCATTCACCCTCCACAGGGGAGGACCCTCTGGTGGAGGGCTGCACCTCCCATGACTTAGACTCAGTGGCTGGGGTGCTGAAGCTGTACTTCCGGAGCCTGGAGCCCCCTCTGTTCCCTCTAGACCTATTTAACGAGCTGCTGGCTTCTGCAGGTGAGGCCTGAGACCAGCTGGGTAGGAGGGCCGCCCACTGGCACTAGCGGCTATGGCTTCACTCAGTCACTCTCTTGGGTTGCCTTGGCCACAGAGCTGGAGGCCGTGGGTGAACGGGTGGAGCCTATGAGCCGCCTGCTGTCCAGGCTGCCTGGACCGGTGCTGGTGGTCCTGCGCTACCTCTTCACCTTCCTCAACCAGTGAGTGCTTCTGGGGAGCTAGTTGTCTAGGGGTGGAAGGGGTCCCCAGTGCCCGAGCTCCCTGCCCGTGATCTGTATGTTCTTCCAGCCTGGCCCAGTACAGCGATGAGAACATGATGGATCCCTACAACCTGGCTGTGTGCTTCGGGCCCACACTGTTGCCTGTGCCTGCCGGGCAGGACCCCGTAGCCTTACAGGGCCGGGTGAACCAGCTGGTACAGACGCTCATTCTGCAGCCTGCTCGGGTTTTCCCACCACTGGCCATGCTGCCAGGCCCTGTCTATGAGAAGTGCATGGCACCACCTTCTGCCAGCTGCCTGGGGTATGCTCTTGGGCTGCTTTGGTGGGAAGAGGAGAAGGGACTCTAATGAAGGGAAACACCTGCCTTACCTGCCTTGCTCTACTTGGAATATCAGGGAAGTTCAGCTGGAGAGCATTGTTGGGGAGCAGGAGCCTGAGCTGGAAGCTGGGACCACAGCTCAAGAGGATGGTGAGCAGGGAGGCCCTACCCCATCCTCTTCCCTTGTACCCACTTCCCTCTCAGTCAGGCTCTCTCTTCCCTGCAGACCTGGAGGGAATATTGGAGGCCGTAGCCTGCTTTGCCTACACAGGCCGCACAGCCCAGGAGCTGACATTCCAGCGAGGGGATGTGCTGCGGCTACATGCTCGGGCATCAAGTGACTGGTGGCGAGGGGAGCATGCTGGTGTTCGGGGACTCATTCCACACAAGTACATCACACTGCCTGAGGGGTAAGTGAGTTGAAGCCCTGGGGAGGTTGTCCAAGGTGTTAGCCTTGACCCTCCCAGGCTCTGATGGTTATGGCTTCCCTTTAGCCCATACTGAGCATAGTCTCCATGTCTTCCTCTTTCTGGATGCAACCTCTGTCACTTGACATGCTCAAACAGGACTTCTTCCAACTCAAGCCAGTCTATAGTGTTGGACCCAAGAACAATCATTTCCAACTACTGGGGCTGGGGCTAAGGCTGAGGCCACTGGCCTCTAGGCCTCAGCCAGGGAGGAGTGTCCGAAACAAGCCAGTCTTTTCCTTACCCAGGGATGAGAAGCAGGCGGCTGACCTAGGGCTGCAGGCCACAGGGGAGTCTGTGAGCCGTCCAGAGGGCCCCCTGACCTTGGAGTTCGCCCATTGGTGAGCCGGAAGACAGGTCCTTGGGAAGACCCCTCAGAGGGTCCACTTGCCCCACATTGCTATTAAAAGTAGCAGACACTGGCCAGAGGCTGCCCCCACTATGCTAGGCTTAGAGGGTATGGGCTCACGCTTTGGCTACATGGGACTAGGGGAATTGTTGAATAAAGGACACTAAGGGTAGACAGAATAGATTCAGCCTGGGTATGATCTGGAGAGAGCCTACAGGACCTTGAGGACTACAGAGGTGCACCTCTTTCCTTTACCATACCTGGGATGGCCACTGCCAGCTCAGGTCAGGGATTTCCTAGGACCACTGCCAGGTTTTCTATCTGTGCCTTGCAGGCCAGAGCCAGGTACCCCACCTGAGGCTGTGGGCCCTTCTGGGCCCAGACGACACTGTTTGGTTCCCACCTCCCCTGAGAGACATGCAGAGATGGATAAGGTGAGAGTTTGGACTGGCTATGGGGCCAGCAGGGGGCGCCTCTCCTGCATGGTCTCTGCCTCTCTTATGAACCTGGCTCTGCCCTCCCCAAGGTGAGGCTCATTGCTGCTCCCCTTGGCCTTAATTCAGGGGTACCTGATGCCAAACAAGCAAGCCCAAGTCACAGCCTAGGGAGGGGCATGTGGTCAGAACAGTTGGGAGGAGCCCTACTGGGGTGTGGGCCTCACAACATTCTTGAATAAGGGAGAAGGCAGGCTGTTTAGGCTGGTGTGGGTGAGGGGCTCTGGGACAGACTTCAAGGCTGGCACCTAGAGCTACGCTAGGTGACAGGCATTGACATGGCAGGTGCTTTAGCACGCCAGGGAGAATGAAAGGACAGATGGCAGGGAAGCAGGAGGGGCGGTTGGCTGAGGAAACAAATTGGGCCTAGGACAAGGCTCTAGGGAGTGATACAACCTGGGGAGCTCCTCTCTAGGAAGTGGGTCCTGTGAGCCCCAATGGGCTGAGCAGGGAGGCCCTGGGGGACAGTGGCTGAGCCTTAGGAAGAGTGGGCCAGCTCCTAGGCCTAAGATAGGCTGGTAGACACAGGAGTTGGAGCCTGGCAGCAGGAAGATTGCAGGGAAGGACATTGACCTGGGAGTCCCCAGCATGTTGACAGCCCCAAAGGCCCTGGGTAGAAGCTGTGATATCAGCCAGAGAGAAAGTAGGGGTAAGAAGAGATGGGGCCTAGGGTCCAGTCAGAGGGGCTCCTACTTCAGAACTAGTCCAAGGAGTTACTGTCCCAAAAGTAACACTGAAAGTGACAGAAGGAAGGGAGCTGGAACTGAGTGGGGGAGGTGGCCTGGAGGCCTCTGGGGAAAGGGCCTGGCCTGACCACAGGGTGCTAGGCCAAGGCCTCCATTTGAGGAGTGGAAGAAGCTGTCACTTGGACCCTCTATGTTTTCCCTCTTTACCAGACTGTGTCGCAGAACATGGACTCCGTGTTTAAGGAGCTCTTGGGAAAGGCTGCTGTCCGCCAGGGCCTTGGGCCAGCAGCTACAGCCTCCCCCAGTCCAAGCACCCGAAGCCAGAAGCCTCTGGCCTGCAGCCTCTTCAGCAAAAACAAAGTCTTCTCCCGGGGACCTGGGGCCACAGCTTCCCCCTCTGCCTCCCATCCTCAGAGTCCAGACTCAGCTTTCAAGCCACACTGAGGCAGCTCACCCCCCAGCAGACACCAGCGAATCCACCATTCTTCCTGGACCCTTTGCCTCTCCTCAGCCCTAGCTTAGGCCCCTTTGGGAAGCAGCAAAGGAGGGAGGCTGGGAACCAGACCCTTTACAGCTTTGCTGGGAGAGCTTGAGCTGTGGCTATGGAGGGTGGGCCTGGCAACAATTCATAAAGACCTATGCACTGATTGCCAGATACCAGCCTGCCCTGTTTTGGAGCGAATGAGCAGGTGGGGTACAGAGCAGCGCCCTGCACCCATTGCACTACTAGAAGCCAGATGCCAAGACAGCAGCCTGAACAGCTTGAACACTTCTGTTGGGGGTCCTCTGACATGGAGCTGTCCATTGGGGGTTGTCCTATGTTACTTGGAGACCTACCCCCAAAAGTGCAGTGTTGGTTGCTTACATCACAGGTTCCTTACCGAGTGCCTATGGGTGCGTGAGTCTTTATATGTTTATATTCCAGCTTCCACACCCATCATTACCCTGGTCCAAGGAGACCCTTCTCCATGTGGAAAATAAACCGCAACTTTTATTAGGGAGAGAGGGCAAGAACCACAAGCACCTCTGTCACCTGCCCCCTCCCAGGCCCTGAGGCTTCTGCCCCAGTTGTTCCCATGCCTGACACAAAGGAACTGACCCAAGAGTCTTCTTACAGTCTTGAAACATTCCTTCTCATATACCTGAGGATAGTAATGCCTAGGGAGGACCAAGGCTTGTCCAAGGGCCCCTTTCTTGGTGGCTCTCTGGGCCAACCCCAGTCAGTCAGGTGAGGTACACGGAGCCTTTGCATGAAAAGAGCCCAAGCCCACTGGCTGCTCAGGAGGTTGTATCCTTAGTCAGAGAAGAGCTGGCTGTGGCACAGGACTCATCTTGGGGGCTCAGACTGGGTATGGTGCTCCTGCGAGCACAGCAGAGCAGGCTTCGAAGCTCTGAGGAGACACTGCTGCTGAAGGAAGCGTAGATCCAGGGGTTGGTACAACTGTTAAGGCTGGCCAGCAGCATAAGCAACACGAACGGGGGCCCTGTGAAGGGAGGGGGAGTTTAGGCTGGAATTCAGGGTGTCCTTGCTTGGGCTAGCAAGCCATGGGGGCACCACATATGAACCCACTACTGGGGTAGAGAATAGAGAACTTGGATGTGTATGGCAAGCCCTTACCTCCCCCACAGCCCTAGCCACACCCACACCCACTTTCCAGAGGCGCCTCTGGGTCCCACGCTGCCCACAGCTGCACAAGGAAGAAGGGTGCCCAGCACAGCACGTAGACAATCACAATCACCAGCGTCATCCTCACAGTCTTGGCCATGGCTGCTGATACATGGGCTCCCTCGCTGGGACTGCCTGTTCGGTGCCCTCTGCGGCGCCCCCTTGCCCTCTCAGATGGACCTGGCACCAGACTGGCATGAATCTCTCGGAAGATAAGAACCTGGCAGGCAGCAATGCCCAGGGCAGGTGCCACAAACACCATCAGAGCGATCCAGGTGACATAGGCACGAAGGCCCCAGGGCTCTGCAAATCGGGCCCAACAGTCAAACACCCCACTGCCATCTCCCACATCTCGTTGAGCAAAGATGAAAAGCTGAGGCAGGCTGAGAAGGAGTGAAAAGGCCCAGGCCACCAGAACTGGCCGGTTCCAGCGAGCCCCACCTCCATGGCGGTATGCCAGCATGGGGCGGCAGATGGCGCGGTGGCGGTCTAGCGTCATGGCCAGAATCATGTAGGAGGAGGCATACATGCCCACCATCTGCAGGTACTTGACAGCCCGACACAGGGCATCAGGCCCACGGAAACGGTCGGTGGCATCCCAGGCCAGCTGGGGCAGCACTTGAAACAGAGCCACAGCCAGGTCAGCTAGACACAAATGACTGATGAAGACATGCATGGGTGCCCATCTGCCCCGCCGGCCCCGCCGCACTAAGGCCCCCAGCACCAGGCCGTTGCTCAAGGCCACGGCCACAAAGACAGTAGAAAGCAGGGCCAGTTCCGCCCGGACTAGCAGTGGGTCCCGGTCATCCAGTGGCTCCTTCTGGCTGCTGTTGCTGGAAGAGCTAGGGGGAGAGAGGGGCCCAGGCACAGCTGGGCAAGGATGAGGCATGAAGGCCAAGTTAGTGGGGTGCTATGCTGCGTCTCTGGCCTTAGGAGGTTCCAATGTCAGGGCTAGTGCCCTGTGCAGCTGGCACCTTGAGCCTCTTGCTTGCCTCACTGCCCACCTCCTGGCTACCAGCAGAGGGGACTCTTAGGGAAACATCATCTGCCAGGAACTCCACACATGTGGTTTGGGAAGCAGGTAACACCTGCTCCCAACCACTCCCCAAGAGTGCGACAAAGGTCTTTAAAAAGAGGTGTTTCTTGGCTTCATCAAACCCACCCAGCCTACAGGGCTCATCCCATCAGGGGTGGCAGGAGCCCAGGGCCTTACCGGATATGGTGGATGCCAGGAGCATGGTGGGACTGGTGCAAGTGACCTGCCCTCCTGTCACAGGGGCCAACTCAGCCTCCACTCAAGGGGCCAGCCCCGCTGTCCAGGGTCACTGCACAGGAGCCCTTAGAAAGAGAGGTGCCAGGCAGCAGGTGCACATAAGAGAGGGGTCCAGCCTGTGCCCAGCCCTTGGCAGGGAATATTAGAGGTAGCTAATCAGATAGCACAGAAAGCCTGGGATCCAACCAGGGAGCCCAGTCAATCAGGAATGGGAATGGGAAATCAGAGGCAAACACTAAAATCTCCTAGCCCCAACAGCGGCTTAGACAGAACACCATCTGCAGGCTAGGAACTGGGCAGAAGGGACCAGGTGTGTTTCTCAGAGCCCCTTACCTGGCTAAACTCCCCGTTTTCTGGGTAGCTGGGCGGCAGCGTGAAGGTGGCCCAGCACTCAGATCTGCTCTCCATCGTCCGCCCCGCCCCAGCCTCAGGGAGTGACCTGCACAGGGGGAGACTTCCTCCCCTTTCGCCTCCCCCATGCACCTCCCCTGGCTTCCCTCCTCCATCCACCAGGAAGTAAGTTCCTGGCCTCCAATTTCCCTTCCTGACCCAGGCGTCCCAGATCTCTCCCCAGGACTCTCCTCCTCACCAGCCTGAGGCCCCAAGGCACAGTCAGCCAGTTCCCAGCCTTGCTCAGGGCTCCGCAGGAACTTCCATCCTGACTTCCCCCACTCCACTCTAGTATTGGCTGATCTGGGCGCACTGTGGGAAACTATTAAGTACAGCACCTCATCTTCTAAGAGGGGAAACTGAGGCCAGAGAGAGCTAGAGCTGATCCAGGATCACAACTTTTTCATGACAAGTTCTTAAATCCCCCTTCTGAAAGCAGATGCCTTCTTTCCTTTGTTCCCAAGCGAGAAAGGGGTAAAAGCCTGGGGAGTTCTCATTACACAGAGCAGGAGCCCTTCCAGCCCTAGCAGGCCCCACCTTCTCAATTAAGGCGTGGCCAGACATGAGGGACTGGAAGGGAGGGGATGTGGTGGGGGCTGAGACTGGGCCTAATGTGACCCTGTACATCCCCACTTCCTCCCTGGGGAGCTAGGAGGAGCACTCCCGCCCTCTTCTTCCTCCCCACCTGCAACTACCTGCCTGCCCCAGGAGGAGGGGCTTCTGGCCTGACCTCCAGGGCCTTGTTCTGTACAATCCCCTCTCTCTCCCACAAGTCTCATATGACACAGAGACTTAAACACACATTTGTGTACATACAGCAAGATCCCATGTAGAGAAACCTAAGAGAAGAGCTTAGGAGCCTAGATGTTCAGGGCCCTCCTGCCCCTCTATACCCCACTCCTGCCATCTCCCCCTTCTTCCATGGCTCCCTCTCCCTTTGGGTCACCTTGGTCCAGCACCAGCCTGCAGCCTGCTCACTCACCTGGGGCCAGGCTCCTTTTTTTCCTGTCTGTCTTCTCCCCTTGACCTGCAAGGCTAGCAACCAAAACAACACTAGTATGGACCAGGTCCAGGCTGAGGGACCTTGCCAACAGCCAAGGCCTCCTCTTCCTGCCCTGAAAGCATGGTGGGCTCCAGCCCCTCCCCCAGCCCCATTGGGGTAGGGGAGATATAGAGGTAGGTGCCTTGCATACCCTACCCCCATACCTGTGCACACATGCTGTGCAGTTCAGATGTCTACATGCTGCATAGACTACATATCATCCAATGTACATTGCACACCCATATACCATGCCATCACTCACATATATATTCCACATGCTTATTTACCATGTTTTTAGGGTCCTTTGGATGTTATTGTTTTGAGACAGGGTCTCCTGGCTAGCCTAGAGATCCCTATGTAAACTAGGCAGCCTTCAAACTTGTACAATCCTCCTGTCTCTGCCTCCCAAGTGCTGGGATTATTTTCTCCTCCCTCTTGCTTACATTTTTAAATTTTATTTATTTTTTATGTGTATGAGTGTTTTGCCTGCCTGTATGTAAGTTCACCTGTGTTGTGCAATGCCCACAGAGGTTAGAACAGGACATCACATCCCCTGGAACACCAGGTTGGCCTCTAATTTGCAATCTTCCTGCCTCTGGCTTCCACATGCTCATATAGGTATGAGCTACAATGTCCACCTTTTTGGGGGTATCTCCAATTTGAATCATTTTAGTGGGGTTTGAATTTGTATTTTTCTTGTAACCTATGATATTGGACACCTTTTCATCTATTGTCTTTTTGTTTGGGGGGGTTCTGTTTTGGGGGGCATTTTTTGGGAAGGTAGAAAGATCTCATGTAGCCCAGGCTGGCAAGGAACTTATAATTCTCCTGCCTGTACCTCTCAAAGTATAGGATTTTCAGATGTGAGCCAACATACTTGACTTTTGGTTTTTATTTTATTTTTATGTTTTTTTAAATTTATTTGTGTGGGTGCACATGCATATGCCATGGTGTACATGTGGAGGTCAGAGGAAAACGTCTAAGGCTTGGGTCTCTCTTTCCACCATGAGGGTTCTGGGGTTCAAAATCAGGTTGTCAGGCTTGTTGGCAAGCACCTTTACACTCTGAACCATCTCACCAGACCTGGTTTTGGGTTTTGTTTTTCTTTGTTTTTTGAGACAGGGTTTCTGTGCAGCCCTAACTGGAGTGGAACTTCCTATGTAGACCAAGCTAGCCTCACTCTCACAGATATCCACCTGTCTCTGCCTCTTGAACTCTGAATTAAAAGTGTGCACCACCACATCCAGCCTGGTTTTGGTTTTTTGAGACAAGGTCTCATACTAGCTCAAGCTGACCTTAAACTCACAGCAATCTTCTTACCTCAGTCTCTCGAGTACCGGGATTACAGACTATTGCCACCTTTCCTAGATGCAATTGATACTTTTTAATGCTTATGTGTGTATGTGTTCATGTGTGTAGGGATAAGTGTGTGTGTGTGTGTGTGTGTGTGTGTGTGTGTGTAGGCCAGGGGACAACCTCAGATGTCATTCTCATAAATGCCATTCACTTTGTCACAGGTTCACCGATTAGCCTAGACTGGTTGGCCAGTGAGCCTTAAGACTCCACCTGTTTCTGCCTTCTCAGCACTAGATTATAGCTATCCTCCCCACATTTTTTTTTCTTTTTGAGACAGGGTCTCTCTGTAGCCTGAAACTCACTATGTAGAGCAGGCTGGCCTTGAACTCACAGAGATCCTCCTGGCTCTGCCTCCTGACTGCTAGGATTAAAGGAGTGCACCACACCACACCCAGCCATCCCACCTCTTTTTTTTCTTTTTTCTTTTTTTGTCTTTTTGAGACAGGGTTTCCCTGTAGCCCCAGCTAGCCTTGAACTCACTCTGTAGACCAGGCTGGGCCTGGAATTCATAGAGATCTGCCTGCGTCTACCTCCCAAGTGCTGGGATCAAAGGCATGCGCCACCATGCCAGGCACCATCCCAGCTTGTTTTAAAACACAGAT
Source organism: Nannospalax galili (assembly GCF_000622305.1). Taxonomy (NCBI): domain Eukaryota; kingdom Metazoa; phylum Chordata; class Mammalia; order Rodentia; family Spalacidae; genus Nannospalax; species Nannospalax galili. The sequence continues at coordinate 3,324,987 of NW_008334861.1, read as the reverse complement.
TTTGTAAATATGATTCAGGTGCTTGTGCTGCAAAGAAAGCACTATACCAACTGAGCCGTCCCTTTAGCCCTTGTCAATTTTTTTTGTGTATCTGGAAGATCATGTGGAGTTTCTTTTCGTTTTTGTTCTGCTAATATGGTTAATTACATTGACTGACTTTCAAACATTGAAGCAATCTTGTATTCTTGGAAGGAAACTACTCAGCCATACGTGTCATCTTTTTATACATTGCTAGATTTTGTTTGCTAAAATTTCACTTAGCTTCTTACACATGTGGTACTAAGAGATAATGACCTATAGATTTCTCTTTGGTGTTGGGTAAGTCTGATGCTGACCTTGTAAAATGAATGAGGTTGCTCTCTCCTTTTCTGCTTTCTAAGTTTGTGGAGAATTAATATTTTGTCCATAGTATTTGATAGGCTATATGAATGAAGCTGTTTAAGCCTGGAACTTTCTTATTTTCTTTTACATTTATTTATTTTTGTATGTTTGTGGGTGCATGAGTACCACATTGCACATGTGGAGGTCAGAGGACAACTTTGGAAGTCAGTTCTCTTCTTCCACAGCATAGGTTCCGGGGATAAAACTCAGGTTGTCAGGCCTACTGAAAGTCTGCAGCTTTCTTCATGAGAATGTTTAGATACAAGCTCAACTCCTTTTACAGATACAGAGCAATTCAGATTACCTGTTTCTTCCAGAGTGTTGGGATTAAAGGCATACACCACTATAACCAGCATATTTTAAAAAATATTTTTGTTGACTTGAGGCCTGCAAATCCCGGGCGGCTGGGTGGTTCAGCACCATGAGCCCCATTGGCACCGGGTCAGCCTCTACTTTTCTCCTGATGGAAGAGTTTTTCAAGTTGAATATGCCATGAAGGCAGTGGAAAATAGTAGGCAGTAGCAGGTTTATTGACAGATGCGCATTCACTAGCAGACATAGCAAGAGAAGACGCTTCCAACTTTAGGTCTAACTTTGGCTATAACCTTCCACTAAAACATCTTGCAAAGTGGCCATGTACATACATGCTTATACAGTCTACAGTACTGTTAGACCTTTCGGCTGCAGTTTTATGTTAGGGTTGTACAGTATAAATTACGGTGCTCAACCCTATATGATTGATCCATCAGGTGTTTCATATATGAAAGAGATGACCTGCCGTGATGTAGTTAAAGAAGTTGCAAAAATAATTTACATAGTACATGATAAAGTTAAACTAAAGCTTTTGAACTACAGCTCAGCTGGGTTGGTGTATTGACTAAAGGAAGACATGAGATTGTTCCAAAAGATACAAGGAAAGAAGCAGACAAATATGCTAAGGAATCCTTGAAGTAAGATGAATCAGATGATGACAATATGTAACATCTTCTTCCATCTACGCTGGTTTACATTTCTGATAGTTTTATGTAACTATTGAGCAGCATGGATTATACATACCCACTGACCAATTTTCATTAAATATTTGTCTTATAAACAAAATTTTTATTAATTTTAATTATGTGCATATGTGTAGATATAGGTACATGAGTGCCAGTATCCACAGAGGCCAGAGGTGTTAGATTCCCCTGGAGCTGGAATTACAGGCAGTTGAGGAGCCATACAACGTGGGTGCAAGGAACTATCTCTGGTCCTCTGGAAGAGCCATACACACTCTTAACTGCTGAGCCATCTCTCCAGCTCCCCCTTTTCTAGTTTCTTTCTTTTTTGAGACAGGCTCTCCCTGTAGCCCCAGCTGTCCTGGAACTCACTATTGTAGACAGGTTGGCCTTGAACCTGTCCGCTGATCCATCTGCTTCTGCTGCCCTTCTCTAGTTTATTAAAGTGGAAGCTTAAACAATTTTTGCAGTGCTGGGGACTGAACCTAGGGCCTTAGTCATGTTAGGCAAGGACTCTACCACTGAATTATATACCCAGCTCTTTTTTTCTAATATAAGTAGTTAATGTTATAAATTTTCCTCTATATAACATATTTAATCGGATTTCCAAATTTTGATGTTTTATGCCTTAATTTCTATTTAGTTAAAGGTATTTTGGGGCTGGTGAGATAGCTCAGTAAGCAAAAGCACTTGCCAAATCTGATAACCTAAATTTGAATCCCAGATCCCACAGGGTAGAAGGAGAGAATTGACTCCCATAAGTTGTCCTCTGACCTCCACAGGTGCTCTGTGGCACACACATGGCACACATCTACCTACACATATGCACACACATACACATGTGTATACACACAATAAATAAATGTAATTTTTTAAAAAATTAAAGATGACTAGGCAGTGTGGCACAGGCCTTTAATCCCAGTACTCGGGAGGCAGAGGCAGGCAGATCTCTATAAGTTTGAGGCTAGTATGTTCTACATAGCAAGTACCAGACCAGCTTGGGCTATATAGTGTGACATTGTCACCAAAATTAAACCAAAAACAAAATTAAGATATTTTCTAGCTTTCTAGCCAGGTGTGGTAGCACACACCTTTAATCACAGCACTCAGGAGGCAGAGGCAGATGGTTCTCTGTGAGGCCAGCCTAGTCTACGTAATGAGTTCTAGGCAGCCAGGACTACATAGTGAGACTCTCTCTCAAAAAACAAAAACAAAAAGATAATTTCTAATTTTTCTTGTGATTTTTTTTCTTTGACTCATAGATTATTTGGAAGTTCTTTTTTTTTATTTCCAAATATTTAGAAATCACATAGATAGCTTTTGTTGTTGATTTTTAAGATAAATATATATGTGCCACACACACACACACACACACACACACACACACTCACATGAAAAATGGACAAAGAAAAGAGAAATAAGATATATGCTGTAGATATCCACTAGATTGTCAGCAACAACTGCAGCAGCACTGACAAGCGTGTGTGAGGTACGATGCCTAGAGAGCACCTAGAAAAATTGTGCATTGCTGTTAAGAATGCAAAAAAAGGGGGCTGGAGAGATGGCCCAGGAGTTAAGAGCACTGACTGCTCTCACAGAGGTCCTGGGTTTGATTCCCAGCACCCACATGGTGAATACGAACCATCCTTAACTCCAGTTCCAGCGGAATCCGAAGACACCTTCTGACCTCCACAGCATTGCACAACACAGGTGCACTCACATACATGCAGGCAATACACTCGTACACATAAAATAAAAATAATAAATAAAATATTAAAAAATTTGGCCTGAAACTCACAGAGATCTGCCTGCCACTGCCTCCCAAGTGCTGGGATTAAAGGCGTGTACTATCACGCCTGGTAAGATAAATATATATTTTTTTTACTTTATTACATTTGTTTATGTGGCATGAGGACATGTGTGTGCCCACCACAGGGAGAGTGTGGAAGGCAGAGGACAAGTTGAGTCAGTTCTCTCCTTCCACCTTGTGGGTCTTAGGGATTAAACTCAGGTCATCAGGTGTGGCAGCAGGCACTTTTACCCCTTGCCCATCATTGTTGCTTTCTAATTCAACAGCATCGTGAAAAGATATTATCCAAGTCCTATCCTTTGTCATTTATTGTGGTTTATTGTTGATGTTGCTGAATTTTCCATTTGCTTTTTAGAAGAATGTGGATTATCCTGTTTTAGTATGTAGTGTTCTGTAAATATCCATTAGGTTAATTTGGTTGATGAGATTGCTCAAATCTATATTTTTACTAGTTTTTTCCCATCTGATCAATTTATGAGAAAGGGATGTTTAAGTTTCCAACTATGTTTGGAGATTTGTTTATTTCTAGAACCTTTCAGCATTAGCAGCTTTTGTTTCATGTATTCGGGAGATTTGGTATCAGGTGCTTTTCTTCCTCCTGTCTCTCTCAATGTGCCTCTTGTCTCTGGTACCTTTTATGCTGATTTATTATTTTTATTATTTTTATTTTATGTGTATGACTGTATTGCCTGCATGTATGTGAGTGCACCTGTGTTGTGCAATGCTGCGGAGGTCAGAAGAAGGCTTCTGATTCCTCTGGAACTAGAGTTAAGGACGGTTCGTAGCCACCATGTGGGTGCTGGGAATAACATATAGCTATTCTGTTTAAGGCTGGCAGGCTCTGGCTTTAACTGATATGAGTGGCAGATTGTGTTTTTCAAAGGTAGCCCCAACAATATCCCCATCCCACATGTTCCTCTGGAACCTTGCCACCTCCCATCAAGAGGTGGAATTTAACCTTCCCCTTGTAACCAGGGTAGGCTTGTATGCTGCTTGTGATTCAGATCAGATACTAAAAGTGCTGCTTGCTTTGTGAAGCTGTGTCAGAAAAAGCAACACAGCTTCCCCCTTATTAGCAGATATGCTCACCCGTCAAAACCATGTCAGCCACCCAACTTTCCTACCACACCATGAGAAGACTCAAAGCACGGAGAATGATTCACAGAGAACACAAAGGCAACAGGGCCAGGCAAGCTTTAGCTCTAACTGCAGTCCTTGTTGGCAGCAAGCACATGAAAAACCGTGAGCCGGAACTGCCCAGGTGAACCCTTTCCAGATGCCTTTAAAATGTTGTGGTTTATCTATTTATCTAGCTATTATAAATGCAGGTAATTACAGACATAGTTTAACATTTTAAACATTTAAAATGCACAATTCAGTAGCACTAATTTTATTCACAATGTCATACAACAGTCACCACTATTTATTCTCAATCCTTTTTAAAAAAGTCACACTAGTGAAAAGCTCTGTAGTCCTTAAGCAATGATCTACATTTTCCCCCAGGGCAAACACAAGCACAGGAAAATCTTTTTTTTTTTTTTTTTTGATACAGGGTCTCACCATGTAACATTGATTGTCTTTACTACATAGAGCAGGCTGGCCTTGAACTCACAGAGATGAGCCTGCCTCAGCCTCCCAAGAGCTGGGCATAATGCTTTCAAGGTTCTCCATGTTCTGACCTGTATCCAAACTTCCTGCCTTTATCTTTCTTTTCAGACAGGGTCTCATGTAGCCCAGGCTGGCCTTGAATTTACTAGACAGCCAATGATGACTTGAATTTCTGATCTGCCTTCACTTGACATTACAGGAGTGCACTACCACACTGGCTTTTTGCAGTGCTTGGGATAGAACCCAAGGCTTTGTACTCTACCAGCTGAGCTACATCCCCAATCTACTTCCTGAGTTGTTGTATTTATCTGCTTGCCTGCTGATAGATATTTAGTTCCTTCCACTTTTTGGCTGATACAGTTTTCTCTACCACTGAGCTACATCCCAGCCCTTGGTTTCAGTGTATAGTTATTTCCTCTGAATTGAAACATTCCTTCCTAGAGGAGGGAGGCTCCTTAAGCCTCAAGAAACTAAATAAACCTACAAAACTCAGGAAACTTACGAAATTTAATTTTCGAGGTTTAAGATGCTCTCACAGTGGGTCCTGGTGGCACACGCCTTTAATCCCAGCACTTGGGAGGCAGAGGCAGGTAGATCTCTGTGAGTTCGAGGCCATCCTGGTCTACATAGTGAATTTCACACCAGCTGGGCCTACAGGAAGACCCTGTCTCCAAAAAAAAAAAAAAGATGCTCTCACAAAGGTATAAGAAGCTTCACAAGGCCTCTCTCCAAGGTTATAGAAAAAGTAAACAAGTGGAGAGTGGGGGCAGGATGGAGAGTGAGAGTCTCTGCTGGCTCTCTCCTTCCACCACAGGGAGCAGGGGTCTTTACCAGCTGATTTGTTTCACTGGTCCCTCCCTTCCTCCCTCCCTTCCTTTCTTCTTTCTTTCTGCTCTTCTTTTTTTCTTTTGGTGTTTTTGAAGCACGGTCTCAGGTTTACCACAAACTCGCTAATTTCAGACTGGCCTTAAATTTGGCATTCTTCGCTGTAGCCTCCCAAATCCTGGGATTACATGTGTGAGCCACTGACAATTTTTATTTCTAATTTAGCATTTGATAATGTTCCATTACCTCCAGCCTCTGTTATGTCAGATGGAGAATAAGCTGCCAGTCTTGTTCCTTTTTTCTTTGCTTACAAGATTCCCTCCCCTTCTTTTTTTCAAGCCACTTGACTATAAAGTGCCTATGAGAGGCTTTGTTTATATTTATCTGATTTAAAGTTCACTAACAATTTTGGATCCGTAGATTGATGATGTTATATATTAATTTTTTCTTGCGACAAGATCTCATGTATCCAAGGCTGGCCTCAGAACTCACTGTGCAGTCAAGGATAACCTTGATCCTTCTGCAAAGATTACAGGTGTGCCCCACCACACCCAGTTTATGTAGTACTAGAGATGGAATCCAGGGCCTTTCTGCACACCACACAAGTACTCTACCAACTGAGCCACATCCATGACCTCTTTCATGGATTTTGGAAATGTTCTGGTCACACTTCTTCAAATGTTTTCACTGCCTGATTATCTTTCATGTTAAACGATCTGATCTCATATCCTCTGTTTTGTTTTGTTCTTTTTTCTACATTCTTGTTTCTCTTACATTTCAGTTTTTTGCAGGGGTCATTGAGACAGGGTCTTACTATAGTTCTGTGCTGGCCTTGAGTTCATTTTGTAATTCAGCCTGTTTTACAATTCATGGTGATCCTCTTGCTTTGGTCTCCTGAGTGCTGGGATTGCAGATATGCAGCACCACACCCAGGGTGCATTTTAGTCTGGATAATAGCTATTGTATTTAAAAAATATTTATTTTGGGATTGAGTTTTTATATTATTTTTTTGCTATTTCTTATTTATTTGGTCTTTTTGAAATAGGGTCTCCCTGTAGCAACAGTTGGCCTGGAACTCACTATGTAGACCAGGCTGGCCTTGAACTTACAGAGATCTGCCTGCCTCTGCCTCTGCCTCCCAAGTGCTGGAATTAAAGACAAGCCCCACCACACCTGGCTTTTTATTTATTTTTTTAATTAAAAAAATTTTTTTTGTCTTTTTGAAACAGGGTCTCCCTGTAGCCCCAGCTGTCCTAGAACTCACTATGTAGGCCAGGCTGGCCTTGACTCACAGAGATCTGCCTGCCTCTGCCTCCCAAGTGCTGGGATTAAAGGCATATGCCACCACGCCCGGCCTGGCTTTTTATTTTTATTTATCATCTATTTATTTTTATTTTTTGCATATGGCTATTTTGCATGCATGTATACAAGTGAATTATATGCATGCAATGTTCATGGAGGTCAGACAAAGGCATCTTGGATCCTCGGGAACTGGAGTTACAGACAGTTGTTAGCTGCGAAGTGGGTGTGAACCAAACCCATGTCCTCAGCAAGAGCAAACAGTACTATTAACTGCTGAGCCATCTCTACAGTACCACCTTTGTTTCTCTCTCTCTTTTTAAAAATTTTTATTTTATGTGCATGAGTTGATTGCGTGCATGTGTATGTAAGTGCACCCCTGTCGTGCAATGCCCAAAGAGGTCAGAGCGTTGAATCCCCTGGAACTGGAGTTACAGATGGTTGTCAGCTGCCATATGAGTGAAAAAAAGCTGAACTTTTTTTTTGTGGTCTTTTTGAGAGAGGGTCTCCCTGTAGACCCAGCTGGCCTGGAACTCACAATGTAGACCAGGCTGGCCTCGAAGTAACAGAGATCTACCTGCCTCTGCCTCCCAAGTGCTAGGACTAAAGGTGTGCGCCACCACGTCCGGCTAGAAAAGCTGATCTTTAAGGGATGTAAACTAAATAAACCCTTTCCTCCTCAAGTTGGTATTGGTCAGAGTATTTTGTCACAGTAATGAAGAAACAAACTAGGACAGCATATATTACAAAGGGGTTTTATTGGATTGGCTTACATGATAGATCTGAGTAGTTTAATAATGGTTGTCTACACATTGGAGAAGCTGAGCACCTGGTACTGCTTAGTCCCCAAAGCTGGACACCTCAACAGTCCCATTCCCGCACTGAAGCCTGGAAGCTCCCCGAAGAGGCACAGTATTTGTTTGTGTGTTTCTTTGTTTGCCTTTTTCATCTTTTTGAGACAGGGTCTCCCTGCAGCCCCAGCTGGCTTGGAGCTCACTATGTAGACCAGGCTGGCCTTGAACTCACAGAGATCTGCCTGCCTCTTCCTCCCGGGTTCTGGGATTAAAGGAGTTCGTCACCATGCCCGGCTGTTTGTTTGCTTTTAATGCAGAAAGATTCATTTATTTTTATTTTGTGCACAAATTTTTGCCTGTGTGTATGTATGTATAGCAGGGAGACCAGGAGAGGGTACCAGAGCAGCTGTGTGGGTACTGTAAGAGGAGTGTGCACTCTTTTTTTGTAAATATTTTATTTATTATTTTTATTTTGTGTGTGTATTACCCGCATGTACTTAAGTGCACCCTTGTCATTCAATGACCACAGAGGACAGAAGAGGCTGTCAGATCCCCTGGAACTGGAGTTACGGACAGTTATTAACTGCCATGCTGGGATTTGAACCTGGGTCTTCTGCAAGAACAGCCAGTGTTCTTAACTGCTGAGCCATCTCTCCAGCCCAAGAGGAGTACACACTCTTAACTACTGAGCCATCTCTCCAATCCCCAAGAGTAACAGGTTTTGCTTCCACACTGGACGGCCAAAGAAGTGGGAATCTGATGTCAGTGGAGAACAGTTGTAGCTATCCACATTCACTTAGGAGACAGGTATCATCTGTCTCTAGCTTCTTTTCATTCAGGCCACCAGCTCGTTGAATGGTACCACCCACACTCAGGGCGGGTCTTCTCCTCTTCCCAGTCACTGTTCCACATGTCAGCTCTCTCAGAGTTCTATTTGGTCAATCCTAGAACTCTCTTAATCTAGTCACCTTGACAACCAAGACAAACCAGCACACCATCTACTGAAGCTTCAATTTATACTACCACAGATAACTCTGGTTTGTCCTCTGGATGCTCCTTTTTACAGCATCCATCTCTTATTTCATAGATATATTTACATTCTATTGTCTCCCTAAGGAAGTAAAGTTTTGATTATTTTTCAGAAAACTTTTTTGGGAGGAGATTTTGGAATCCAGGGACTCTTGCATGTTATGTAACTGTTTTGCCACTGAGCCATAGCTACAGCCCAGGGAAAAAAAACACAAAATTTTTTTTTTGGAGACAGTTTCATGTAGTGTAGGCTAGCTTCAGAGTGACTAAACAGCAGTGCCTAGCTCTGAACTCTTTATCCTCTTACCTTAGCCTAAAAAGTGCTATGATTACAGGCCCCTTTTTTGCACATTTTGTTTTCTTTTGTTTTGAGACAGAGTCTCACATTGTAGTGGAGGATGGCCTTGAACTTATTATAAAGAACAGGCTGGGGCTGGAGAGATGGCTCAGTGGGTAAGAACATTGGTTGTTCTTGCAGAAGACCCGGGTTTGAATCCCAGCACCCACATGGCAGCTAATAACTGTCCATAACTCCATTCCAGGGGATCAGACAGCCTCTTCTGACCTCCGTGGGCATTGCATGACACGGGTGCACTTACCTACAAGCAGGCAATACACTCACACACATAAAAATTTTAAAAATTAAAAAAAAACATCACTTGGACTGTAGCTCAGTGGTACAACACTTGCCTAGAATAACCTAGGCCTTAGGTTTAGTTCCCAGTACCAAAAAAAAAAAAAAAAAAAAAAAAAAAAAAAGAAAAAATGAAAGCAAAACAAAAAAATTGGAGGCTGGGCATGGTGGTGCACGCCTTTAATCCCAGCACTCGGGAGGCAGAGGCAGGTGAATCTCCGTGATTTCAAGTCCAGCCTGGTCTACATAGTGAGTTCCAGGACAGCTGGAGATATAGGGAGACTCTATATCAAAATAACTAAAAAAAAAAGAGCTAATTGATAAAAAGGGACTTGCCCCCAGGTTTTACTGTAGGTGATCTAGTTGGACTGTTTCCTTGGAACTCTGTTACTCAGCTTTCCATCATTGTAAGAAACACCTGGGAAAGATGAAGATTATTTTGACCCACTGTTTCTGACTATCATTGGTTGGCCCACTGATTTGGGGGCTCTGACAAAGCAGCTGATCATAGCAGGAGCTCATGGTAGGACAAACCACTTACCTCATGGTTGGTTAAGAAAAAAGGGTGGTGGGCGTGGTGGCACACATCTTTAATCCCAGCGTTCAAGAGGCAGAGGCAGGTGGATCTCTGTGAGTTTGAGGCCAGCCTGGTCTACATAGAGTTCCCAACCAGCCAGGACTACACAGTGAGACCCTGTCTAAAAAAATGGGGAGAGGGGATAGGATTGCTCTGTCTCTCTCTCCCTTTCTCCCTCCTTCCCTTTTTGTTGCATGACCCAAATGGTTGGATGGAATACCTCCCACTGGATCCCATGACCACTTCCCAGTAGCCCATGTTGGAAACTGAGCCTTTGACACAGGGACCTTTTGGGGACTGGTGTATAGTAAACTCCATCAGTGCTGTATTCAGTTCCTATGTCTTAGGATGAGTCCCAAGGAAGATCTTCCGTCTGATACCTGAGGCTAGTTGCTAGCACTCAAGGGTCTAGGTGGCCAGCAAGGGAAGCATCCACTTAGCCCACAGCTTGTGCACAGGGCTTGAGGGACTAGTCCAGACTCAGGGGTGGGAGGGAGATGCAAAGAATGGGAAAAAACAGACTGAGGCTGTGAACAGAGGGTGAGCATTTGACATGGCCAAGTCAGAGCAGTGGAGTCAGGAAAAGGAGGCTGAGGTGAGATTAGCATGATTTGGGGTTGCTGTGTGTGGTGGTACACACTTGAAATCCCAGTCCTTGGGAGGCTGAAATTGGAGGATAAAAAGTTAAAAGCCGGCTTGATTTACGAGTAGTAAGTTCCAGGCCAGCTAGGGCTATGTAGTGAGACCTTGTTTCAACAAACAAAAACAAACACAAGAAAATAAAGAAGTAAATAACAGAGTATTGAGAGATAAAAGGGTAAAGAAACTGAGAGGTTTGGGATGTTGTTTTGGACATGCACCACTGGCACATGACTGATGGTAAGCAGCAATGGAGGCCAGGCTGAGGAACACGCAGCAGAAGGTGCCAATGCCCCTCTGGACCCAGTAGGGCAGCTCCAGTCCTAGAGAAGCATTCAAGATAGTTTCTTTAGGCTTTTCTTGACATTCCAAGGACAGGGTAACTTTGTCAAGTGTGGACCAGGGGCTCGTGGAGATCTTTGTAGACAGGTTTGCAGGAGGCCTAGGGCAAGGAAGCTTAGCACAGTGTGAAGACAAGACAGAGGCCATGTGAAAGGAACCATGAAAGGAGTCAGGCACAGCTTGGACTCTTTCATTTCTGATGTAAAATGGAGATTCCAGGCTAAAAGGGAGGCTGACCCTAGCTTTCTAGCTGTATAACAAATTAGAAACTCAAAATGCCTTCCTCACACATGTACACAGAACAACTCTGTAAATGCACATTTTGCCGCCCCCATTTTTCTTTTCTTTTTGTTTTTTGGGTTCTTTTGTTTGTCTTTTGAGACAAGTGTATCCCAAACTGGCCTTGAACTCATTGTGTAGCTAAGGATGATCCTTCATGAGATTACAGGCTGGGATTGAACCTGGGTCCTTCTGCATGGTAGCCAAGCACTCTACTAACTGAGCCACATCATCGGTCCTCTGTTTTTTCTGACAGGGTCTCTTTTATGCAGGCCAGACTGGCTTCAAACTTGCATTTTTCCTGTCCTGGCCTCCAGGGTGCTGGGATTACAGGCATGTGCCACTACACCCGGCTGGGTGCCACCTCTTGAAGGGAAGAGTATCAAGGAATTTGTAGACCTACTTTGTAAGCACCAGAGTGGATATATTGATTAAGCTTACACTTTGTTAAGAGTGCATGTTAAAATAGCTACAGTGACTACTAAAAAATTCATATAGCGCTTCGAAGCAGCGAGGGAGCAGATTCGATCTGAGTGTCTGAGCTTGGGTATGCTCTTTTTACCCTTCATTCCCACTTTTTGTTTTGTTTTTTGAGATAGGGTCTCCCTATAGCCCCAGCTGGCCTGGAAATCACTATATAGGAAGATTAGGTTGGCCTCGGTCTCATAAAGATCCGTCTGCCATTGCCTCCCGAGTGCTGAGACAAAAGGTGTGTGCTATCATGTTCAGCTCTTCTTTTTTTTTCCCTTGAGGACAAGCTCTTATATATCCCATGCTGGCCTCAAACTTGCTGTGTAGCTGAGGCTGCCCTTGGACTCCTGATCCTCCTGCTTTTATCTCCCAAATTCTGGGATTAAGGTATGCACCACCACACCTGATTCCATTATTCCCACTGCTCAGGGAGCAGATGTGTTACCAAGCCTCTATGCACCTGGGCTTTGGGAAACAAATATATCTGTGGCAGCCAAATGCACTTATGTGACACTGACTCTAAAGGCAGGGGAGGCTGTACTCCTGCTTGTGGAGCTGTGTTTCTGCCGGATGCCAAGGACACCCTTGTGTCTACCCTCCACCACTTTGGTGTTAGGAACACTTGTGACAGCAGTGGCATGTTGAATCCTATGTCTAGGTGGTACCTTCTTGAGCTCAGAGGCTACTCTGTGGTCTCCCCACCTAGTTGTTTGTCACAGATACAACAGCTGCCCTGGGAAGCTGGCTCCATGGTGGTATTCCAGAGCCCTTTCTGCTGGCCTATCCAACAGCTGGCTAAGTGTCCAATTTCTTGCACAAATCCCTCTCTATAGATGGTCACCACAGAGGTTTCTGCCTCCTGCCCTAGATCTTTGCTGATCTGAAGTGGGGGCAAGAAGGGTAACTGGGAAGTCAGGGTGAACAGATAGCACACAAGCTAGTACCAGTTCATTTAAACACAGCAACAAGCAATGTAGATGAATCCAACCTGAGACAGGGTCTTACTCTGCAAGTTCCAGGCTGGCCTGGAACTCACTATAAGCTACAAGCCCTGCAGCTATAAGACAAAAATAGGTAAACATAAATTTACCATATGAGCCATCAACCCAATACTATTTACCTTAAACAAAGGAAAATATTTGTCCTCACCAAATCCTAGTGGTTATTTAGAGCATCTCCATTCATGATTGCCAAGAGTTGGAAGTAACCCAGATGCTTCAAAGAGTAAATGACTAAACACACTATGGCACACACACACACACACACACACACACACACACACACACACACATGAATCTCAAATGCTGTGCTTTGTTAATGAAACTACACAAAAGACTACATACTGTATGATTCCATTTATAATAAATTCTAGAAAAGATGGCACACAGAACAGTGGGAGTCAGGGGCCAGGGAAGGAAGGGAGAAGCTGGCTACAAAGAGAGCTTAGGAGAATTGGGAGAAGTGATGAAAATGTTTCATACCTTGATTTTGCTGGTGGCTACATGACAAATATCACAACTCATCAAAACGAGCCACGTGTGATGGCTCAAAGCTATAATCGCAGCATTGGGAAGGCTGGAGCAGGAAGACAGTGAGTCAAAAAACAAAACATGGCACTGGGCGTGGTGGTACACGCCTGTAGTCCCAGTACTTGGGAGGCAGAAGCAGGTGGATCTCTGTGAGTTCAAGGCCAGCCTGATCCACATAGTGAGTTCCAGGCCAGCTGGGGCTACAGGGAGGTCCTGTTTCAAAAAGACCAAAAAAACAAAACATGGGACTGGAGAGATGGCTCAGTGGTTAAGAGCACTGACAGTTTTTGCAGAGGACCTGGGTTAGTTCCCATGGACAGCTAACAACTGTCCATAACCCCATTCCAGGGAATCCAACGCCCTCTTCTGACTTCCTCAGGTATGGTACGACATGGGTGCACGTACATACATGTAGGCAAAACACTCATACACATAAAATAAAAATAATAAATGTTTCAAAAAGCAAAACATATCAACCAGACAATCAGACACCTTCATGAAACTATATAGCTCAAAACGGCCAATGCTTTAGTTTGCCTTCAATTGCCATGACAAACACTGATCAATGCCAACTTGGGAAAGAAAGGGTTTATTAGTCTTACATCTGCGAGGTCACATCTAAGCAAAACCAAAGTCCAGCAAAGTAGCTCAAGGCTGGACATTTAGGATTCACTCATGATCTTTTGGGCTCCAAAGAGTTTTGGCAGCTCCACTTCTCTCTGTCGTTCACAGCACACACACCTCATCTCACAGACCCAGGCCGGCTCCATTCCACACCTGCTACTGCCCTTGGTTGTTGTCCCACAGTCCTGGGATCTCCAAAAAGCTGGGGTCTCCACTGAAACTGAGGCTGCACCTTCACCAATGGCCTCTCTGGCCTCTTGGGGTACAAAGCCTGAGATTCTCTCCATGACCCTTTCAATCCTGGGGTCTTCACTGCAACTGAGGCTGCACTTTCACCAATGGCATTTCCTGGCCTCTCAGGGTGCCAAGTCTCAGTTGCTCTCTGTAATCCCTTCACATATTCAACACCAGAACCATGCAGGAGATTCTTACACATTACCAAGTCCTGCTTCCAACGTGAGATGGAGGCTCAGGTCCCCTCTGGACCACAGCTTCTCTGTGCTGACCCTGAGGAGCTACTTCCCAGAAGATTTCACCACGGTGATGCTGGTCTCTTGTTACTTACATATGCTTTTTCAGCCCCAGCTAACCAGCGTCAATTGTCCCAGTAAAGCAAAGGTTTCACTTCAGTGCTTCTGGTTTCTTCCCCTTCCCCTTCCCCTTCTCCTCCTTCTCCTTCTCCTTCTTGACAGGGTCTCCTTGTAGAACTGGCATGGAACTCACTTTGTAGACCAGGCTGGCCTTAAACTCACAGAGATCCTCCTGCATCTGCCTCCTGAATACGAGGATTAAACTGATCTCTTTAAAAAAAAAAAAACTGAGAATTTCATACATGTATATAAGGTGTTTTGATCAAACCCACACCCACTCCCTCCCCTCCATCACCTCCCATATCTCCCCATTTCTTTTTTCTGACCACTTCGTGTATTCTTTCTTTCTTTTTTATTTTTAAATGGGGCTTTTTGCTAGTCTAACATTCCTCCCTCTGAAGAGGTAACCCTAAGATCTTTTAGGAATTAGATAAGAGCTTCCAAATACTATTCACATTTTTGGCCTTTGGAACATAGCATGTTGCTAACAGGCCCAAGGACATTTTGACTTTT
>NW_008334861.1:3306533-3309968 GCF_000622305.1 Nannospalax galili | reverse complement strand
ATGTGTATTAGTGTATTGCCCGCATGTATGTGAGTGCACCCGTGTCGTGCAGTGCTGCGGAGGTCAGAAGATGGCTTTGAATTCTCCTGGGACTGGAGTTAAGGACGGTTCGTAGCCACCATGTAGGTGCTGGGAATTGAACCTGGGTCCTCTGCAAGAGCAGTCAGTGCTCTTAACCTCTGAGCCATCTCTCCAGCCCCAACTGTTCTCTTCTTAATCACAATTTATTCTTCAGCCCCAGCTGACCAGACCCATATATTCTCAATTTAAGACATCACAAACAGCCCTCATAGTGTCTGCTTCTCTTTGAAGCTTCACAACTCAGGCCTCCATTGTCCACAACTCTTTCAGCATAACTGTTCCAAGCTCTATAACAAATTCTATATGGCTTTTCCAGCCCAAAGTTCCAAACACTTCCACAATCCTCCCCAAAACAACTGGGTCACATCTGTCACAGCAGTACCCCACAATCCTGGTACCAATTTCTGTTCTAGTTTGCCTTCAGTTGCCATGACAAAACACTGATCAATACCAACTTAGGGAGGAAGGGGTTTATTTGACTCACATCTCCCGGGTCACAGTTCATCACTGAGGGAACCCAAGATAGGAACTCGGGCAGGAACCTGGAGGCAGGAGGCAGAAGCTGGAGCATAGGCCATAAAGGAATGCTGCTTACTAGCTTGCTCCCCTGGCCCATGCTCAGCCTGATTTCTTATACAACACACAACAACCTGCTGGGGGTTGGGGGGTGGCACCACCTACAGTGGGCTGGACCCTCCCCCATCACTCAACAATTAAGAAAATACTCCACAGACATGACCACAGGCCAATCCAATGGAGGTAATTCCCTAACGGAGGCTCCTTCTACCTAAGTGTGTCAAGTTGACAACTGAAGCTATCCAGCACAGCCAGTTTTATTATAAGTAAATTGTATTTCAACAAGTCTGATTTTTTTTTTCTTTTTAATATTTATCTTATTTTATTTTGGTCTTTTTGAGACAGGGTTTCCATGTAACTCCAGTTGGCCTGGAACTCACTATGTAGACCAGGCTGGCCTTGAACTCACAAACATCTGCCTGCCTCTGCTTCCTGAGTGCTGGGATTAAAGGCGTGCACCATGCCCAACATTATTTATTTTATTTTTAATGTGTATGAGTGTATTGCCTGCATGTATGTAAGTGCACCCATATCGTGCAATGCCCAAGGAGGTCAGAAAAAGGTGTCAGATCCACTGGAACTGGAGTTACAGACAGTTGTTAGCTGTCATGTTGGTGCTGGGAATTGAACCTGAATTCTCTGCAAAAGCAGGCAGTGCTCTTAACCACCAAGCCGTCTCTCCAGCCCCTATTTTTTTTTTTTTAATGTTAGAGCAAGAAAAAAAAATCCCAGGGCTTCATACATGCTAAGGAAGTACTCTACCACTGACCCACAGCCTTAACCCTAAAGCTTGTTTTATTTTATTTTTGTTTATTTATTTTTGAGACAAGGTCTTACTATGCAGGCCCAGCTGCCTTTGAACTATGTAACCCAGTTTGGCGACAAACTCATTCTTCTGTTTCATGTCCCCAGTAACAGGATTACAGGCATGTGCCATCATGCCCAGCAAGCTGATTTTTAAAGACAAGGATTATGAGAGGAGATGAAAACAACACCCAGCCATATGCTGTGTCTAGGAGTTACACCTATAGTATGCAACTCAGCACAGAAACACTATACTGGATGTGGTGGGATGCATTTATAATCCCAGCACTTGGAGGCTGAGGCAGGAATATGTGGGTTTGAGGCCAACTTGAGCTATCCAGTTAGTTCCAGCACTGCATCAACCCCAGATTAGCATAGTGATCAGCATCAAGCCCCAGATTAGGCCCAGTATTTGCAGAAGTTTCATTGTAGGCTGCAAGTAGGGTGTGTGGAAGCAGAAGCTGGAGAGGCGAGGCCTATTCTGTGGCCTACCACTCTCACAATCAGTGCAGGCAGGAAGCTGATCTCAGCTCAGAGCCTCATGGAAAATACCGTTCTCTGCCCAGTTCATGAGCCTTCTGGCTTCATGACCCAGGAAGGCTCAGTCTCTTCTGCTGTCTCCTGAAGATATTAGCAGTGGTACCTCAGAAGTCCTGTTGATACCTGCACTCTGAATCTATCTGAGCTAAGTGGTAGGTTCATGGAAGGGGCATCGCAGAGGCCCTGAGTTCTCTCTGCCTAGCCCTCCATGCACTGAGGTGCCTCATCTCCTCTCTCCTCTTGAAGATCCCATGGAACATGGAACACAGCATCCAGATCCTGAAAGGGTTGGTGGGCATCCCCTCACCCCCACCTTTCATGGGAAAGAAAGCTGGCAGGTGGTGATCCTGTAAGGAAGGAGACCAGGCCTCTTGTGGCCCTTGGGAACAGGGCCTTGCACCACTAGGGGAGTGTTGGCAGGCTGAGCAGAGGACCTACGGAATGCTTCACTGGGTAACAGGCATGCCCATAAAAATACCGTGGCTACCAGGACTGCAATCTGCCATCTGGGCCCTAGGCCTTCCTTGCCCTGCAGCTTGGGCTAGCTGGACTCAGTTGGAATTCCTGTCCCCTCCACTTCGCCTCGCCTGGGAGGTCACAGCCAGGAGCCTGGGAGGGGGTGTTGGGGAGAGCTCCTTCTTTCTAGAAGCTTTCCCCGAAGGGCAGTGAGTGAAAATGGGGCCGGCAGGAAAGGTCAGGAAGAGGCCAATTCCGAGGACAAAGAAATAAGGCACAGAGCAGGCAGGGAGTGGGAGGAAGAACAGGGAGTAGGGGGTTGCAGGTTGATGGCCGCCCTCTCTGCAACCTTTCGCCCCTGGGCTAGGCTGGAGCCTAGCTCACTGGCACTGTGGGGTGCGCTCCCGTCAAGTCCTGTCACACCTCCTCCACACGCATACCGAGGCTCAGGCTCCCCACCCAGGACACCGACCAAGCAACCTGAATAGGCAGGGGTTTCCGAGAAGAGTCCCAGGGGTCATGGAGGTCTTCCTCTGAGGGTGGGGAGACGTTCAAACGCGTGACTAGGGCGCGGCACAGATCTAACTGCGTATGGGCGTCCAACAGTGGTCGGGGGCCCTGGAGGGCCAAGTGGGGGCTGGGGACAATCTGTTTCTCAGCCTGGGTCCTCTTTCCACTGCCCAGTCTGGGAGCTCCGGGAATACCCCTGCCTTGCGATTCCCA
Source organism: Nannospalax galili (assembly GCF_000622305.1). Lineage (NCBI taxonomy): Eukaryota > Metazoa > Chordata > Mammalia > Rodentia > Spalacidae > Nannospalax > Nannospalax galili. The sequence continues at coordinate 3,306,788 of NW_008334861.1, read as the reverse complement.
ATCCAGGCCTCCTCGGCAGCCTGGATTCCTGGTGGTGGGGTTGGGGTCACTCTCGGCTCGGATATTCCAGAACTGGGAAGCTACCAGAGAGGCGCCCCCACCACGAGGGGTCCCTAGCACGCGCCAGGCCCTGCAGTTAGGGCTAGGCTTGGCGGGGACAAGGGGAGAGGGTGTGGCGAGGCGGGGCGGGCGGCGGGGGAGGTGATCTCACTCCCCCTCCTTCCTCCTCACCCCCCCAAGTGCTCCCCTCCCCCT
>NW_008334861.1:3259585-3306425 GCF_000622305.1 Nannospalax galili | reverse complement strand
CGCCGCCGCCGCCGCCGCAGCCTCAGCAGCAGCAGCAGCATCCGCGTCGGCATCGGCATCGTGGACGCGCTGGGCGGCGGGTCCGAGGCCGGCGTGCGCGGAGGCTGGGCTGCAAGCCTGAGCGGCGGCAGCGGCGCAGGTAAGGCGGGCTGGTCTGTCTTTTCCCCTTGGTCACGGCTACGACCATCTGCGCTCCAGCCTCAGCCCTGCTCCGGGCGGAGAGACGAGCGAGAGTCGCCTAGGCTGCGGTAAAGAGCTGTGCGGCCGGAGCCCCACCCATATTGGGTACCCATCTCGGGGCACTGCGGTCTGGAGTGGGACAGGGGAAAGTGGCCGGGTGCCAGAGCCCGACAGGTGAGGGATAACCGGGCGGCGCCCAAAATGCACACTGAGGGAGGGGCCCGCAGGTCAGGCAGGTTCTGTGTAGGCAGGTGGGGCTGAAGTTGGCGTATCCCTGTGTATGTGTGGCGTGTATGAGAAGGGAAACGAGAACCCGACGGAATGTCCCCCAATCCGGTCGACCGCCGTGGGGTGTGGTTCTGGGCGTGGCTGCCCCTCATCCCCATTCTAGGGCCCTGTTTGCCTGAAAACCCGGTCTCAAGCACGGTGTGGGGGAGATTGGGCGAAGCTGCTCCCGCAGTGGCGGGGCGGGGGGGAAACAGGGCTGGGTGCTGCCTGTCCCTCCGCCCCAAAGTGGGGAGGGGGCTTTGTTCTCTACCTCCTCTCTTCCAAATTCTAGCTCGGGCTCCCCTCAAACCTGCTGCAGAACCAGTCTCCTACCCGCAGGCGCAGCAGGGAGCCTCTTCTCTGTGGCCAATAAAGGCTGCACTGTGAGAAATGGGTTTGGGCACCCTCGGATGTGCCTCTAGGTGCACATGGGTGTAGACTGTGGGCCCATTAGGTAGGGATGAGAAAGGAAGGGACTCACTGGCTTAGGATCAGGGACTTCAGGAAAGCAAGGTGCCTGGCCCTGTCTGTGAAGACTGCAGCAAATTTGGACATTGCCAAGTCTTACTGTCTCTGTTTCATTATGGGAGAGGGGGTAGGGGGTGGAGGTCCTCCATATCCTATTCCCTTCTGTTAGGTGAGAATTTTAGGATCTTGGTTGACAGAGATTGCAAAAAACAGCAGGTAAAACCTACTGCCCCTGACTTGGCATCTAGAAGCCCTACCCTTCACTGCCTGTCTCAGGGAGACAGGACCACCATCTGTCCTCAATGAGAGGGGGCCTGGTACCCCTTTCAGGTACATGCCTTGATTGATCTAACCCCAAGGGAATGTGTTTCTGGCAGTCGGGTGCTATCTCTGCTGACTCACGTGGCCCTTATGGTGAATAAGGTACAGCAGCCCTTCTTCCCATCTTTCTGGTCCTCTAGTAGGGTGGCTGGGGTGGGGCCTGTCCAGGACCTCTCACCTCTGTGGGCTCCTTGCTGCAGGCAGTGGGACTCACCCAGCCTGGCCTCAGTGTTGGTCCAATATCCATGTAGCAGTGTTCTCAGACACTAAGTCTTTAGGCACCCTCAGGTGTCTGTGGCCACATGGCGAGTTGGTGGCAAGATGGACTGGGACTGGGAACTCCCTACTTCTCTGGTTCCTGCCCTTTTCTCCTTGCTGCATCCCAAGGAGCACTTATGTTTGTGTGTGATCCCAAAAGTAATACATCTTGTCATAGTACATTTGAAATATACAGAAAAAGCTTATTGTAACACATTTAGAATGTACAGAGAAGAACAAAAGAAATCAGGAATTGCTGGTGATCTGCTCACCAAGAGGCAAACAGGATCGGCATGCCCCAGCCCCCTGGTTTGCTACCACCCACACCCAAGAGGCTCCTCCCCCAGGGCCCAGCCCCCAGCCTTCTCCAGAGCACCATGGCACACAGTGGCCAGGGGTGGCCACACATGGGGGCTGCTCACAGAATGACTGGCCAGAAACTGCGCAACCATGAGTGGGTAGCCATTCACTGAGCAGTTCTCACTGCTGAGTGCCTGCTTGGGCTGAATCCAGGCTGCCCATGGAAGTAACCAGCTACCAATACCTTCCTTGTCCCTATGGGGTGCAGATTTGCTGTCTTTTTTTATTCATGATTATCTGAAGGGAAAGTGACGGTGAAGGAAGGCCAGTGAACAGGAGAGCCCTGCTGTGCTCCCTAATTGGTCTCCCTAAGATTGTATTCTTTCTGCCACTGAGGAACATTTGAGGGACAGGAACTTCCAATGGCAAGCACTTGGCCAAGACTGGCTAGGGAAGGTGAAGGTAGTATCCAAATATGCCACATTGGCCATTGCTAGGCCCTTCCCTGTTTTGAGCTTCTCTCTCTCTCTCTCTCTCTCTCTCTCTCTCTCTCTCTCTCTCTCTCTCTCTTTTTTTTGAGACAGTGTCTCTCTCTAATCCCTCTCACCCTTCACTCTCTATGTAATGTCAATCACGTCTTTGAGCTTCTCTCTCTCTCTCTCTCTCTCTCTCTCTCTCTCTCTCTCTCTCTCTCTGTTTTTTGAGACAGGGTCTCACTCTAATCCAGCTGACCTGGTACTCACTATGTAATGTAACTCAAGCTGGTCTCAAATTCACAACAATCCTCATGCTTCAGCCTTCCTGGAATGCTGGGATGACAGGACTGTACCACCACACCTGCCCGACCTGAGCTTCAACTTTGCTGGCTGTCACACAAGCGGCAGGGTCACTGATATCTCCAAGGTCCCTTTCAAAGCAAACTGATCCTGGTACCACTCAAAATGGCCACAACTGGATCCTCTTCTGGACTGTGATGGTGATGTGGCCTTGCAGAATGGCCCAGCCCAGTCACTCCAGTTACTGCCAGTAGTGCCAAGACAGCATGTATCCAGGCTGTGGAGTAGGGGTCGCATGCAGAGATCTTCCAGGCTTCTCAAGCTGGCAGCATCTTTGTCCTGCCCCCTGCTCCCTTGATAGGGACCATCTGGAATGGACCTTCAGCAACCCTAGCCCTTGGGCTCCATAATCTTTCCATCTGCCACTTGCTCTGATCTGGTCATCCTCTCCTGCTTCACCAAGGCTCTTTGCTGCCATCTTGTTATCTTCTCACCAGGCCACTTGACCTTTCCCCTGCTTCCTCATTTGCCTATGCAGGTTGGGAGATGGTTGCTCCTCCTCCCTTCCTCTCTCCCCCTTCCTGCCTCTGCCTACTTGCCCTTCCCCTTGGTGCTCCTTGCTCTAACAGATTCTTCTTTTGTTTATCTCGTATTTCTCTGCTCCATTTCCTAGTTCCCCTAAAGCCCTCTCTCAGGAGTTCCTGATGGCCCTGAGCTTGGCACTGAGCTGTGAACCCCAGCAATAGACCCTAATCATACCTCCGCTGGCTCCGTAACCTGAGTTGGGCCTAGATACCTCGCTCCCCCCATGGAGACTCATCTGACTTGAGGAGAGGAGAGGGACCATCTGATGATCACCCTGCCTGTTCCCCAAATATCAACAGGGTCTTTGTGGCTTTGTGGTTGGAGGGAGAGGGAGGAGTTGGAGGAGGGAGGGTACCTCTTTTGCCAGGGGAGGATCTGGTCTGTTGGGCTTTCTGGAAGCTTTGCTTTGTCCATGCCCCCCCATCCAAGGCCCCAGGAGCTTTATATAGCCTTTCCAGGTTGAAAAGCTGCAAGGCTTCGGGTCTTCACTCAGCAGCTTGTGCCAGTCTCTGGCCCCTAAACTCAGCAGGGGCAGCTGTGTAAGCCAGGGGTTGGGTGGGGCAGGAGGATGGCAGCATATATACCTGTCCATGAGGGACTTGGGAACCTGCCCATCTCAACATCGGTCTGAAGATGAAGCTTGAAGAGTGGGAACTGCCTTTCTAGCAGCCCCCTCCCTCCCCAGCACTCCAGTCTAAAGCATCCCTTGTCAGGCAGAGATGGGGGGAGGGCAGTCCTTGTTCAGAAGTTTGCATGGGAGAGTTGGGTTGCTGGGGAACTTTGAGCCTCTGTGTGTGTGTGTGTGTGTGTGTGTGTGTGTGTGTGTGTGTGTGTGTGTATTTTCTAGTATTTTTATTTGCATGCATGGGGCTCATATATCTGGTCACATGTGTACATTTGTATAACTTCCATTAGTCTTGTTTGGGTTCCTATTTGGCTGCATGTGCACATTTGTATATCTGTATGTGTGTGTTCTAGAGAGAGAGTACTCACACACTCACATCCTCCTGTGCCCACAGGGGTCCCCTCAGTGGCCCCAACAGGGCCTGTGCTAGAAAGGGGTGGGGCTGGGGTGGGGCTGGGGTGGTGACTGGCAGCTGCAGCACTGGCTCCTATGGGGGGCAGAGCCTCTGTGCAGCCCAGGCTTTGGCTTCAGTAGATGGGCCGTTCCCTTGGGCCCCCTCCCCAGATGGCTGTGTTCATGCCTTAGGAATGCTCAGGCCCTAGGGAGGACAGAAGCACCATTGTCCACCCCCAGGCTTCCTGTGCCCCTTCTGCCCTTTAACCCTTTGGGAATAGGAGCCCCGAGGGTCTGGTGGGGCCTGGCAGTGTCTGAGCCATTTCCAGGAGTCATTTTGGAACCAGGGACAAGCCAGCTGCTGCTCTGTTCAACACATTTACTCGGCACTTTCTCTTGTTCACATGGATTGCCTATCTGTTGGGCCCCTCGCCCAAGGAATAGATCCACATTGCCTCCTCTAGCTTGACCCCTGAAGCCCCTCAGTATGAAACTTGTTGTAGCTTACCTAGGAAGCCCAGGGCCAAGAGGGCTCTGATGACCTCCCCTCCACCCCCTGCTGCCTTATGACTCTGCCTTCAGGGCTCTGGAAGGCTGGACCTTGGTCTCTGCTTTGTCGGGCAGCTGGGGGAACTCTGGTCCCTGCTTGGTTTCTGTCTCCTCTCAGCACAGAAATGTAGTCATTTCTGTCCCTGAGCTCTGGCTGGAGAGTGGGACCTTTGTGAGCCTTTGGTTGTGAGAGAAGGGTCACAGCAGGCTGAGATTCTGGATAGCAGGGAGGAGACAAGGAAACCCAGCCTGTCCCTGAATCTAACAGAAAAAGACTTGGCCTTCTCTTGGACTGAGTACTTGAGTGAAGGGGTGCCATATAAGTCCCACAGGGCCTCAGACTGAGGGGGACCCAAGCTGAGGGGCAGATAGGTTGTTTGGGATCAAGCCTGTTCTGTTAAGTCATGGTGTTTCTCACATGGTCCTTCGAATCTCTGCCCTCCCCAAATTTTACTCCCTCCCTCCCTCCCACATTTGCCTAGCAAATGGGCCCTTCCCCAGGGAATAGGATGGCTTGGAGGCCATGCTTGACCAGGCCCCTGGTTCCCTGGGACCCACGCAGGGACACATTAGGATGCTAGAGTCCCTGAGAGGCCAGTTTATGCTCCAGTAGCCTTTGGCAGCTTCTGGAGCCTCTGCACCATCTAAAACCTCACCCCTAGTGAGTGCCAGGGGCAGCTCTGCACCCTGGGACACAGTTCAGCTCTGGGTCCCAATTTTGTCGCCTGTCAAATGGAGCTAATAAGAATGAAATGAGTCTGTATAAAAGTGCTTAGAAGAGTCCCTGGCAGGTGGTAAGTGCCATGAGTTCACTTAAGAAAATGGAGCTGACAGAGATATGGTGGGGGGAGTGCAGGGTGAGAGTCACCAATGATGTGAAGCCTCCCTCCCTCACAAAGGGTTAACCTCTATCTGCCCCCTCCCCACCGGTTAAGGAGAATGATCCTTTATAGGTGAACCTTAGTTGCCTTGGAGACGAAAGCCTCAGGCAGAATGAAGGAGCTGGGATGAAGGGTGCACTTTCTCTAGTCTCCCCTTAGGGAAGGAAGAAGGAGTAGTCTAAGACTTCTGGGCTTCCAGGTACCTGTGGAGGCTCCCTTGAGCAGCCCTCTTTATTTATTATCTAAAGAACCCAATAGGTTACACCAAGACTTCCCCCACCTCTGCAATCAGAGTCCATCACCATAGAAACCCACCAGCCACAGCCTGGGGTGGGGATGGGAAAGGGGAGCTTCGAAGGGACACAGTGCATGGGGTTCAGGTGACACCCAGACCCTCATGCACATTGACAGGTACAGAAGCTCCTATACCATCCCCTAGGCCTGGGCAACAGGGATTGGCCACACATTCTGACCTTGTCATATACCCAGGGCAGTGAACCCCCGGTACTGCTCTCACTCTCACTTGCTGGGCCACCAAGTGCTGCCATTCCCATAGACACTGCACAGGAAATCTGGAGTCTAAGCTCCACCTTTGAAGGGTCATCTTGCTGCTTCTTTGGGAAGATCGGCAGCAGGTCCTGGGAGCTGGTAAGCATGTGCGCAGGGTGCATTTGCAGGGCATCCTTGGAGCTTCTGTGTGTGTGTGTGTGTTGCTTAATATTCACATTTCCATGTATTGACAGTCTTGAAAGCTTATTTTTACTTTATTATATTCAGATGAATGGTGGTATTGTTTTACTTTTTTTAAAAAAAGAATGTCACACAGGATTTTTTGTTATTACTGTTAAGTAGCATTTTTTTCCTTTGCAGTCATAGTTGTGATTAGTGCATTGAGTGAGGTACAGGAAATACCCACTAGAACTCTGAAGTTTTATTCCTTCCATTGTTGTCTCTGCTATTTTAGGATAAGGACTGTGTGTGTGTGTGTGTGTGTGTGTGTGTGTGTGTGTGTGCACGCATGCATGTGCGTGCGTGCGTGCGTGTGTTTTCAGGGATTGAATCAGTCACCCCAGATTTTGGCCAGGCTCCATGATCTCTCTGGTCCCTACTCGGCAACTGGCTTCTAGACAGATGCCAGCAATATAGTATTGATGATAATGTGACACTATGGTGCAGACAAGAGGACTCCCCAGGGGACTCAGCGTAGAGAGAGGCCAGGGTGAGGTCAGAGGCTCTCAGTGGCTGTCACTGAGTCCATCCATGTAGACCTGTGAACCTGAACCTCTCATCTCCTCTGCCTTGTCCTTCTCAGTGCCTACCACACCCTTTCTCCTTCCCTAGCCACTAACACTTCCTACGAGGCAGGTAGGGTGATTTGGGGGCTGGCCTCCTTTTGGAGCAGCCCTACCTTTGTCTTGCACTCCCCAGCACAGTAGTGGGTGTACACGGTTGGTGCACATATGCACAGACACACACACTCATTTGTGCTCGTGGTTGCATGTGTACCTCCCCCAGCTGGGCGGGTGCTTACTCTGCGCCGGCGCACACGCATCGCATCCGCACTCTTGGAGGGATCTGCTGAGCTCCTCTGGGGGCTTCTCCCTCCTTGAATCCCCCCTCCCTGCAGGAGCCTCCACCTGTTCTCTGGCACATGTGGGCTGGCCATCAGTGAATCATTTATCTTGTCTTACAACTGTCCTCTTGCCCCTGTGCCACAAGTGGGTAGGGGCTTAGCGCTGTCACTGTGGGGCTTTGTTGTCTCTCTGGCCCCAGAGCACGGCTTCTCCACTCTCCCCATCCTGATCCTGTATTCAGCCTGACCTCCAAGCAAAGAAGCCTCCCTCTGTTGACCTGGGCTCATCTCCTCTCCTTCCCCCTCCCCTTCCTGGCACACTCCCCAGAGAATGGGACTGCTATGGAGGGAGGCAGGGGTGGCCTGCACACAGGCGCACAGCCTACCTTCTCTGCCATTTCTCAGCAGTGCATCTTGTACCTGTCTCTCATCCTTTGTACTCATTTTTCCTCTCCTCTCCCTATCCTCACTACAGAGTGAGTCTCTGTTTCTGTATTTCTCCTTCTTGGTTATCTAGTCTTCCAACAGCTGTCTTTGTCTCCTGTTCCTGGCCCAAGTCCTGCTTCTCAGCCTTCCCTGCTCCCTCTTGCCTCTTTCTCACTCTGTCTGTCACCCTTGGCAGGCTGGGCCTTAACTCCATCTGTGGAACACTTACCCCCCTCCCTTGCCCTCCATAGAGCTGATGGGGGGTCAGGGCCTGCTGAGCTAACAACCTTAGTTCTCTCTATAATTGTCTGAGGAATGTTGAGAAATCAGAGACCCAGCAGCAGTGGGAAGGGAGGCAGGAGAGCCCCCTCCCAGCTGTCAAAGGCTTTTCAACCTTCTGGCTCCTTCCTGCCTGTCTCTGAGTGCCCAGAGCAAGACGGATGACAAATACTAGGAGATATAAAAAGAAATTGTATGTTAGGCTGTTTAGGGTGGGGCCAGGATGGGTCACTTGCAAGGGTGACACAATATCCCCAAACCCCTGGTCCCCACTTTGCATGGAAGCCAAACTCCATTCTGGGATCCTAGATTTGGAGGACAAATGAAAGAAGTGGCTTGGCAGAAATCATCAGTTCAACAAACAGAACATCAAAGCATCCTCCTAGACAGGAGGGTCCTTCTTTGAGCTTCTCTTGCTCCAGTTCCCTCCCCTCCCCCCTTAGACCAGGGCTCTGAGCTCCCAAGGCTGTTGTTTGATCGCTTGCTCTCTGATCTGAGTCTCCTACTGCTTTCTACAGACCTTGAAGTCAAGGCCAAGGCTGCCTGGGGCTGGTCCTCCTAACATTGGCTTTGTCGGGGGAGGTGGTGGTTGAAACAAACCCACTGTTCTCCTTCATTCTGGGCCCCAGCTCTGCTCTTGCAGATTGGGAACTGACATTCATGTTGTACTTCCTAATATCCAAGTCATTCCCTTGGCCTGCAGGCCAGCCATGTTGACCCACTCCGGTGCTCTGCCAACCTAGCTTTGGAAGGCAGGGAGTCTGAAATCTTCAAGCCAACTGACTGTTACACTCAGATCACCCCTTATACGAAACTGATATATAGCTCCTGGCTGCCTCCTGATGGAGTTCAACTGCCTTAGCATAGCATTCCAAGCCTCTTGACCTACCTTTTAGGTGTGCTAGTTGTTTTAAAAAATATTTTATTTATTATTTTTATTTTATGTGAATGAGTGTATTGCCTGCATGTGTGTAAGTGCACCCATGTTGTGCAATGCCCGCAGAGGTTAGAAGAAGGTGTCAGATTCCCCTGGAACTGGAGTTACAGATGGTTGTTAGCCACCTTGTGGGTGCCGGGAATCAAACCCGGGTCCTCTGCAAGAGCAGTCAGTGCTCTTAACCACTGAGCCATCTCTCCAGCCAAGTGTGCTAATTTTTAAAATTTTCATTTGTTATACGTGTGTGTGCATGTGTGTGTCAGGACACTCATGTGGAGGTCAGAGAACAAGTGGGAATTAGTTCTCTCCTTCCACTATGTGGGTTCCAGAGATCAAACTCTTGTCACTAGGCTTGGCAGCAAACATCTTTACCCACTGAGCCATCTCACCAGTCTCACTTTTTGGAGGGTGGGTTTCTAGATGAGGCTCTCTTCTCCACTTTGATAAGGTCCTGGTTGGATGGATTTGTTGAGAGCATCTGGATTGGAGCTCAAGCCTCCTGGATCAGTGAACCCAGCAACACTGGCTCTCCCCTTGTCTACATGTCATTCTTTCATCATCCTTGCCTCTTTCATGCTGTTTATTGTGTAAATCAAAGTGGCCTATTTTCTCAGGGGTCTGTTTCCTCTCCTAGTGCTTGTCAGTCTCTGGGGCCCACTGTGTTCAGGGGGACACATATTTGGCATGACCTGGACTTGAGGTGGCTGCATCTAGCAATTGACTCTGAAGACTCCAAAAAAGAACTAGATTCTGGTATTTCCAGACATAAAAGGTGTCAGAAACTCTGTCTTGGGAAATGTCCCAGAGCTTTCCATGACCCCGGCCCTGCCCTGGCCTGAAGCATCTGGAAGTGGGGAGGTCATCACTCCTCTATAGTCCCCCAGGGGCAGAAGAGCAGCAAACAGGTGCTTCCTTCTCTTCCTCTCCCAATTCATGAACACAGGCTTCACTACTCATCCTTCTTCCTTTTCCTGAGCCTATCTTAGGCCCATTTCCTCCTTTCCTATCCCACTTCCCAAGCCCACTGTCAACTTGTAGATACAAACAGTTCTCAGTTACTTCTGGGAGTCAAAGCGATGAGAATGCAAAAAATCCCCCCCTTTTCCTCTTTTTCTTTCTTTCTTTCTTTCTTTCTTTCTTTCTTTCTTTCTTTCTTTCTTTCTTTCTTTCTTTCTTTCCTCTCTCTCTCTCTCTCTCTCTCTCTCTCTCTCTCTCTCTCTCTCTCTTTCGAGACAGGGTCTCACTATTAGTCCTGGCTGGACTCACTATGTAGAACAGGCTAGCCTCTGAGTGCTGGGTTCAAAAGGTGTGTGCCGCCATGCCCAGTTACATTTCTTTTTTACACACATGTATACACATGCTTGTACATGCACACAGAGCTAGGAGACACAGAAATTCATCTCCACAGGTACACATAGAAGGCATACACACAACATGCACACACATGTGTGCACACACATACAGCTAGTAGATCCATGAATCCATTCCTCTAGACACACACCAACACTTATGAATGCATTCCTTTCATGAAGGACACCCACATATTTATGCATGCACACACATAGCCACATAAATACTCCCCACATGCAAACCCACATCCACACACATGCCCATGACACCTGCTCAGAGGCACATCAAGACATACACGGGGATATATGTACAGAGTGACTGGTGGTACCCACAGGGGAGTTAATTGGGACAACAAGTTGGTGCTGGGGAGGCAGCTGGCAGGAAGACACAGACCAAGAGCAAGGGTAATGAAATACAACCTGGAGGCCTAGATAAGGCTGTCTCTTCCAAGTTCCTTCATCCAAGGTGGAGGTGAGTGTCCAAGGAAGGGTGTGGACGAAGGATGTGTTAGCTGGCCAGCTGGGGGCGGGGCTGAGGGCGGGGCCAAGATCTCTTGGCTCTCTGTGATGTAAGTCACTAACGTATGTCCACTCTATCTCCCCTCCTCCATCTTCCCTTTCCTCCTCCCCAGCCCAGTGCCCCCCCCCACAGCAGCTACTGCTCTAAGCCAACCACCAGCTCCCTTCCCTTCTACCGGAGGGTGAGTGGAGTCCGGCCGGTTGTGCGGCGCCGAGCCGCGGCGCTGCCAGGAAGATGGTCCTGGAGCTACGGTTCGTGTGGCCTCTACTCTTCTGCAGTCCCTGCCTGCTCATCCAGATCCCCGACGAATGTGAGTAGCTGCTCTGCTGGGCCCTTTATCTTCTGCCTCCTCACTTTCTCCCTGTTCGTGGTCCTCACCCCTCTTTTCTCTTCCTGGGCACAGGGCGGGCAAGAGGTACCCAGGACGCTGTTTACTTTTAGAGTGGCAGGATAGAAAATATGGGTGTGTCAGCACCACGGACAGGGATATGGTTCCAGCACCACGGACAGCGGATAGTGTACAAACCCTGCCTTTTGGGGCCTGTCTGCTACACCTCCTTTAGCATGCCCATCCCTTCCTAGCCCACTCTCCCCTCTGCTTCCATTCCCCCTAAACATACCCCAGGGATGTGGCAGCCAGGATAATGGAAGTCTTACCCCCATCTTGGGCCCTAGGTAGACAGCTCTTTTTTTACTGAGAAAGGAAAAGACACCTTAAAAATACTAGGTCCTGGCCCAACAGCCTTCTGGATCCTTTTTGATATGTAATCATTTGGTCGTAATGAGGAGGGGCTGGAGCACGTGTCTGTGATGTGTGGGAACGTTACAGGTAGGTGTGTAAGTATTGCAGTGTAGAGTTGGGCCTAAGCTTGTGAGTTGGATTGTGCATTTATGTGTGATTTGTTTGTTTATACTAACTATATGGCTGTTTGTGAGTATCATTTTGATTTCCTCTATGGGTTTGTGAGTTGCTCTATTTAGTGGTCAGGTTTGTGATGCTGTGGAGGTATTTGACTATAACATTTGACTGTGGTAGACTGTGTGTGTGAGCTGAATGTGAATGCATGTTTGCATATGGCAACATTTTTACTCTGGTGGGCTTTCCTCATGAATTTCAGTAAGAATGATAAGCATACTGTTCCAAGTATTTGTCATCCCTTAGGAAGGGAGCGTTTCACAGAATATCATATGTGATGGTGTTTGTACATCCTGAGCTACCAGAGTCCAATCTCTGTCCACTCTGCCACCTTTGTCTCTGAGCCTGGGCATAGAGACTAGCTGGGGAGCAGGGGTGGGGAAGACTGTGCCAGGAATTGTCCAGAGGCCAAGAGAGGTCTGTGGGCTTGGGGGCACCTGGTGTCAAGGTACAGCATGGATTTGGAAAATGTGAAGAAAGGCTGGAGGCATGGAGGTTGGGGCTTTCCCCTTAGACACACACATAGAGGTTCCCACAGCCACACCCATGTGGAACATCCACTGCTGCAGATGCTTAGGGCCACACAACTGTGACTGGATAGATGAGCCAGACACTTGTTCCAATCAGGCACAGAGAAGTGAAAAGAACAGGACACACCAACGGTGTGTTACACGAGTGAGATTTTTACACATAAAGCAGTCGTGTACACAGGCATAAAGAAACAGTTGTCTACACAGACATAGGGGCTATACAGCACAACATCATATGCTGAGATGTAAACACACACAAGCATATCTGCATTGTGTTCCAGTAAGGTCCAGCCATGTACACATACAGCCGCAGACACCACATATGTACATTCCAGGACATCCATGTATGCACCAGACTCACTTTTACATATTCATAGACATGCAGTGGTCCTCCTTCCCTCTGCCTTTCAGCTGCTATTCAAGGTCTGCCTCCTGGTCAGAAATGCCACGGTCTAATGCTGGGTATCAGCCTTCTCTTCTGCCAGATGGGCTGGGCCATCTTGCCTGGGTGTGTCTCTGTGTGATGTGGGCAGAAAGAATTTAGAAAAAAACAGCAGCAAGGACAGAGAACTAGGCCAGTGTCCACAGCAGCTCTGAAGTTGTACTGGCTCTGATAGGATGCGGCATGCAGTTCACTTTTTCCCTGTTGAGACCTGGCCTCTATCTCTCCTTCCCCAGCCTCTTCAGGACCCTTTGTCTCTCTTCTTGTTCCTTCCACTGAGTTGATTCCCCCCACCCCCATTCTGTCATTTCTGTTACTCTTGCTCTCAAGCCTGCCCCTCCTCAGCTCAGGAACCTCTGCAGTATCCCTAGGGAACCCCTTCCTCTTTTGGGAGGCTTATACTTAAGTCTTCTGCAGAGACAAAGCTTTCACTGACCCACTGTTCCCATGTCCCCCCCTTCCCTCCCTCCTGCTATTGCTCAGTTGAGTCCCGGGGTTCAGGCTGTTGCCCTGGCCTCTGCCCCAGGGAGCGTGGTGGTCTCCTGGGAGGAAGGAAGGAGAGAGAAGGAGGGCTGGTGCCGGCCCTGAGGGCTGTGAAGACTCAGATTCTAGCAAGGGCCTTTGGGAGGGCTTGGAGGAGGAGGGGCACTGGCCTCTGAAGGCTGGGCTTGAGTAATTGAAAACACTGAGCTGCGCTAATTGGATTAGGAGGGAAGTGGGCTGGAGCAGGGGAGGACTCCAGTTGCTGGGCTGTCTGCCTCTAAACCTTCCAAGGCATTCTGAGAGGAGTAGAAGTTAGTTCTGTGGGCCCTACCCAGCTTTGCCAGGAGCTGTAAGGACACTCTTTGCGAAAGGCAGACGTTCTTTCTCCTCCCTGAGCCTACAAACCCTGTGGATCTGTCTAGTGGAGCCACTATCCCTGAGCCTTGCCCGTTCCAGGGACTCTGTCTTGTCTCCCTGAGCTTGACCTGCTACTACTCAGCTCAGCATGTTTCCCCTTACCCCTCCACCATAACCTCTCCACTTCTCTTCCCCATGGGGGTCTACTGGAGCTTGAGTCTTCTTCCACCATCAGGCTGTCTTGGGACTGCTCTCTGCATTTCTCTCCCTCTCTCCCTTCTCTCCCTTGCTGCCTGGATTCTCAGATGAAGGACACCATGGTAAGTTGGAAGAGGAGTGGGAGTGTATACCTGAAGGTGGAGGAAGGAGGGGTCTTGGGCTGAGCCAGCAAACCCTTGTTCTGCGTATTCGGGGTACTCAGCTCTCCTTGAGTGCTGTAAGTGCTTGTGGTTGGAGCCTTTTCTGCTCTTGGGTCAGTCCTTTACTTCAGTCTAGAGGGTCCTCTTGGCCTTTTCCTCTCTCTCACCTGTTTGACATCTTTGCCCTATCTCTGCTTCTGCTAGCATTTCTGCCACTGTCACTGTTTGTATCTCTTGCTGCGCTCTCTGCCCCTCTTCCTTCCCCCTTACCCTTTTTGCTTTCTGTGTTTTTCACTTCTTTCTGTTATCTCTGTCTCCCATCTAAGTACTAACCAGGCCTGATTAGCTGAGGAGACCAGGCACATGCAAAGTCATGTGACCTTACACTCTCTATCTCTGTCTCTCTGTCTCTCTCTCCCTTCTCTGCTCCCCTCTCTGACTTCTGTTGTTGTCTTCTCTCTGTCTCTGATTCATTCTGCTTGTGTCTCTTAGCCCCTTGTCCCCCTGTCCCCACTGGCTATGAGGCTCCTAAGGGTGCTGTTCTCCTCAGGATGAGACAGGGACTGAGGCCATGATATCAGTCAGATGTAATTTCTTCCCACCATTTTCCTTATCCTGTCTCTAGTGATGGAACCACCTGTCATCACAGAACAGTCTGCACGGCGCCTGGTTGTCTTCCCAACAGATGACATAAGCCTCAAGTGTGAGGCCAGAGGCAGACCACAAGTGGAGTGAGTGACCCCCACCCTCTGAGCCTGTGTTGCTGACCTTGGACCTCAGCCTCCAACCCTCAGGCCTCTCTGAGTCATCTATCTTCTGAGTCTAGAAGCCTCAGACAGATCTGGCTCTTAACCCTTTGTCCCTGTGCACCCTGGCTTCATGAACCCTTCCCACTATCCTGTTGAAGCCCCTGTCCTTGATGTCTCTCACCTATGCTCTGCTCACAGGTTCCGCTGGACGAAGGATGGCATCCACTTCAAGCCCAAGGAAGAATTAGGTGTAGTGGTACACGAGGCACCACACTCTGGCTCCTTCACCATCGAAGGCAACAATAGCTTTGCCCAGAGATTCCAGGGCATCTACCGCTGCTATGCCAGCAATAAGCTGGGCACTGCCATGTCCCACGAGATCCAGCTCATGGCTGAGGGTGCGAGGCACAGTGTGGGCCAGGGAGGGCCTGGCGTACCTGAGAGGGAGGCCATTAGGTGCCCAGAGCTGGGTGGAGCGTCTGGCTGCCACTTTCACCTCAAAGTGGTTTTGTGGTGACTGAGGTGCCTGCGTGTCCCAGAAGCCCTCAGCCTGCACTCGCTGCCCCATTGCCCCTTCTTTTCTCTAGCAGTTTCCCCCATCCTCACCCTGTCTCTTTCTCCACTGACCTTCTGGTTACCTCTTTTCCCTTTCCTCCTCTCAGTCTTTCTCAGTGGATTGCTGCTGGTGGGCTGGGGGCCATGGACTGGCTGAATGGGTGGGTGACTGCCCCAGGGCCTACTTTGCTGTTCTGTCTGCCCACCTGTCTCTCTCTGAGTTGTTCCCTGGTTTGAGCTGTTTCTGCCTTGGTTCCCCCTCTACTTCTCGGGTCATCTCTGTTCATCTTTGCCATTTATCTTCCCTCGGCTGGCTTTCCCACTTTGGTCTCTGTTGCCTTCCACTCCCTCTCCATCTCTGACTTGGCTTCTCTAAGCCTCCCCTTCCTGCTCTAGGGCTCTGTCTTTATCTGTGTCGCCCTTTCCCTGGGGTTTTCCCTCTGCACTCCATCCTCCCTGAGTTTTCTCCCTCCTGTGTGCTCTCCTCTCCCTTCCCTGCCCCTCCAGTTACCTTGGGAACCGTTGCCATGGTTCCTGTGTCAAGATGATGGAAGGGTCTGTGACTCTAGCATCCCTCCACAGCTCCCCTCCCCCATCGCTGCACCTCAGCCTCCCCCAGCCAGTTCTTGTCCTTTCTTCAGGGTGGGTGGGAGGGCTGAGAATTGTGGAGGATTAACTCTTTGTGGTGCCCTGGCTTCCTCCTCACCGTCTCCCTGTCATGGAGTGCCCATCTCTGTTGTGAGCCCTAGAAGCACCTAGAGTTTCTGCCTCCCTTTATGTGAACTTCCTTGTAGCCCTTTCACACCCTTGTCTATCATTGGGACAGCTCTCCTTCCTCCTTCTTCTCTCTTCCTGTCTTGACCAGGAAGAGAGTACTAGCCTCTCTGTTCCTTCCAGGTGCCCCGAAGTGGCCAAAGGAGACGGTAAAACCTGTGGAGGTAGAGGAAGGGGAGTCAGTGGTTCTGCCTTGCAACCCTCCACCCAGTGCAGCCCCGCTTAGGATCTACTGGATGAACAGCAGTGGGTTCTGGGGGGAGCTGATACCTAGGGCTGGGGCACTGGGGGTTCATCTCTTACAGGTTTTCACCTTCACCTTCTTGTTCCCTCTGCAGAGATTTTGCATATCAAACAAGATGAGCGGGTGACTATGGGCCAGAATGGAGACCTGTACTTTGCCAATGTGCTCACCTCAGACAACCACTCAGACTACATCTGCAATGCTCACTTCCCAGGCACCCGTACCATCATTCAAAAGGAACCCATTGACCTCCGGGTCAAGGCCAGTGAGTTCCAAAAGCTTTGACTATCCCCTCCCACTGTTTGCTCTACTTCAGGCCTAGCCCACCAGGGAAGGATCACATAACCTCAGACCTTCTCAAAGGCAACTTGGTTCTCACCTCCATTCTCTGAGACCCCCTTCCCAGGTGGTGGAAGTAGAGAGACTAGCCTTGAATTTACCAAGATCCATTTGTCCCTGCCTCCCAAATGCTGAGATTAAAGGTGTGTGCCATCACATCCAGCTTTCGGGGACAGGATCTCGTGTGTCCCAGGCTAGCCTCAAACTTACTATGTAGCCAAGGCTGATGTTGAACTCTGGCTTACCTCCCAAGTACTGGGATTACAGATGTGCACTACCACACCCTGATTAGCGCATACTCTTTTTTTCTTTTTTTTCAATAGTTTTATGAAACAGGGTCTCCCTACAGCCCCAGCTGGCCTGGAACTCACTATGTAGATCAGACTGGCCTTGACCTCACAGAGATCCGCCTGCCTCTGCCTCCCCAGCCCTCGGCCCCAAGGCTTCCCCCCCCCCCCCCAGCTGCCCGGGACCCCATTATGAAGATCAGCCTGCCCTTGACCTCACAGAGATCCGCCTGCCTCTGCCTCCCCAGCCCTCGGCCCCAAGGCTTCCCCCCCCCCCCCCAGCTGCCCGGGACCCCATTATGAAGATCAGCCTGCCCTTGACCTCACAGAGATCCGCCTGCCTCTGCCTCCCCAGTGCTGGGACTAAAGGCTTGCGCCACCACACCCAGCCCTCACACTTTTTTAAAAATAGTCTCATTCTGTGGCACCGACTGGCCTTGAACTCTTGATCCTTCTGCCTCAGACTCCTGAATGAATGCTGAGATTACAGGTGTGGCCACCACACTCTTCTGGGCATCCTTTTTTTTTTCTAAAACCCAAAGCCTCATAAATGCTACGCAAGATCCCCACCACTGAGTTATACCTCAGCCACTTTTTTTTAAACATAGGAACAAGCAGAGGCCTAGGGGCTCCCTGGGGTGTCCAGAGTCACCCAAGTATGGTGACTTACTCACTTTCTTCTGGTAGCCAACAGCATGATTGACCGGAAGCCACGCCTGCTCTTCCCCACCAACTCCAGCAGTCATCTGATAGCCTTACAGGGGCAGCCATTGATCCTGGAGTGCATTGCTGAGGGCTTGTGAGTGTGCGCTTCTATGGTAGGGGAGGACTGGAGCTGGGTGGTCCCAGCAGGCTCAAACCTCTGAGCTAAGTGGCCCTGTGTTCTCTCCTCTTCTCCTTGGGCACTGTGACCCTGGGCAGTCCCACACCCACCATCAAGTGGCTGCACCCCAGCAACCCTATGCCAGCAGACCGTGTCACCCACCAAAACCACAACAAGACCCTGCAGCTGCTCAGTGTGGGTGAAGAAGATGATGGCGAGTATACCTGCCTGGCCGAGAATTCACTGGGCAGTGCCCGGCATGCCTACTATGTCACCGTGGAGGGTACGGGCCTGGCACAACTTCCCCCAGCTTTCTTAGGCTTCTCAGAATGGCCTTCAGGCTTAGTGTTCTGCAGTGTCTACTGTCATGGGCGAGGACAGGGCCTGCATCAAGGACCAGAGCAGGCTTAGGACTCAGGTGGTCCTCTCCTTCTCCTTAGCTGCCCCATACTGGCTGCAGAAGCCCCAGAGCCGTTTATATGGACCAGGAGAGACTGCCCGCCTGGACTGCCAAGTCCAGGGCAGGCCCCAGCCAGAGGTCACCTGGAGAATCAACGGGGTACCTATAGAGAGTAAGCAGGGCCTCAGCAGTGGTGGGATGTGTGTGGAACCCGAAGAAACATTGAAGGAGGAAGAGGAGGGTAAGAAGGGGCCTGAGCACAGCTCAGTGCACTAACCTGGGCCCGGGGGCCCTGCCTGTTGCACACAGAGGTGAACAAGGACCAGAAGTATCGGATTGAGCAGGGATCCCTGATCCTTAGTAATGTGCAGCCCAGCGACACAATGGTGACCCAGTGTGAGGCCCGCAACCGGCATGGGCTCCTGCTGGCCAACGCCTACATCTATGTTGTCCGTGAGTGCAGTACCAGCAGGTTGTCTCACCTTTCTGCCTTCCCTCCCAACCATCCATCTACCTTGCCTCATAACCCTCAGTCTGTCCTCCAACCCACCAGAACTACTCAGCCGGGAGCTGGGGGAATCCACAGCATTTTAGGGCTGTCTTACTCCTTGCCGAGACCTTTGCCTCCATGTTTTCCATCCCCACAACAGTCGGGGGTGGTGATATAGTTAGGGGAAAGTCTTGCCACCATGTCTGAACAGAGGTACACCCTGGACAAGATGTGCTCGAGGACAATCTGATGGTTTGGAGACTCAGGGAGATTAGGGGATGGTCAGGGAAGACTTTGGGGAAGACTCTGACTGCTCTTGGATGTGGCAATAATTGGAATAACGTTAGTGGATGGAGCATATCCAAGGCTAAGGGGACTGTGCATCAAAGGCTGAGAGGGACAGCTTGAAATGAGGAAGTCAATGAGCAGGGCTCCCAGGGGGCCTGTGTGTGCCCACTGAGGAGTCATTGGCTTCTCTAACATTTATGGTCACCAGTCCTGCCCTGTCTCCTGAGACTGTTCTCCCCCTAGAGCTGCCGGCGAGGATCCTGACAAGAGACAATCAGACATACATGGCAGTTGAGGGCAGCACCGCCTACTTGCTGTGCAAGGCCTTTGGAGCCCCTGTGCCCAGTGTCCAGTGGTGAGTGCCCAGGCTGTGGGGGCTGCTAAGCCATCTTCCAGATCAAAGAACCCAAAAGGGAAGGGAACTCAGGCCAGTCAGTCTAAGCCAGGTCCCCTGCTTACCCTAGGCTGGATGAGGAAGGTAGCACTGTGCTTCAGGATGAACGATTTTTCCCCTATGCCAATGGGACCCTGGGCATCCGAGATCTCCAGGCCAATGACACTGGACGCTACTTCTGCCAGGCTGCCAATGACCAGAACAATGTGACCATTGTGGCTAACCTACAGGTTAAAGGTCAGATGCTGCCCACATGTGACTATCAAACCCCCTGGGAGGTAGGGTCAGGGTCTGTGGAGAACATCAAAGTGACTCTCCCTTCCCTTCAATCCTCTCAGAAGCAACCCAGATCACACAGGGGCCC
Source organism: Nannospalax galili (assembly GCF_000622305.1). Classification (NCBI taxonomy): domain Eukaryota; kingdom Metazoa; phylum Chordata; class Mammalia; order Rodentia; family Spalacidae; genus Nannospalax; species Nannospalax galili. Next base: position 3,286,944 of record NW_008334861.1, on the reverse strand, counting down.
CGGAGTGCAATTGAGAAGAAAGGTGCAAGGGTGACGTTCACGTGCCAGGCCTTCTTTGACCCCTCTTTGCAGGCCAGCATCACCTGGCGTGGAGATGGGCGAGACCTTCAGGAACTTGGGGACAGTGACAAGTGAGGGCCCAGCCCCAAACTGGGTGAGGTAGAAGGGAGCAGAGTGAGAAAAGCTGAGAGTCAGACCTCCTGGCCTCTTCTGGGCAGGAGGCGCTCCTGCTCACAAGGGTTGGGGAAGGGGAAAGGGAAGATGGGTCAAGGATGGCAGGAAAGCAGTGAAGGTACACCTGTGGCCCTGTCTAGGTACTTCATAGAGGCTGGGCGCCTGGTCATCCAGAGCCTGGACTACAGTGACCAGGGCAACTACAGCTGTGTGGCCAGCACTGAGCTGGATGAAGTGGAGAGCAGGGCACAGCTCTTGGTGGTGGGTAAGTTCTAGATAAGTACTGGGCACAAAGGGTACGTGTTCTGATGCCCACCACGCTCAGGTTCCTGTTGCTGGGTCCTATTAAGCCGGGAGCGGGTAGATGGCTCTCCAGGAGGCCAGAGAATCCAGCCTCCCTGACAATCCACCTTCTGTGACCCTCAGGGAGTCCTGGACCGGTGCCTCACCTGGAACTTTCCGACCGCCACCTGCTGAAGCAGAGCCAAGTGCACTTGTCTTGGAGCCCTGCTGAAGACCACAACTCCCCTATTGAGAGTAAGAAACCTGAGTGTGACATCCTCCCAATAGCTCCTGCCAGCCCTCCCTTCTCCTGGGAACCTCCCTTCTCCCAGGCCCATAGTCTCAGGACTGCTTGCCTTCCTGGGGCACATACTTGTTTTCCGGGGGCTCATGTTCCTTCATGACACCCACCTTTCTGTTGCCCTCCTCACTCAGCTACACTCCTGTTACTACTGTTCATTTCTTGGCAGAATATGACATTGAATTTGAGGACAAGGAAATGGCTCCCGAGAAATGGTACAGTCTGGGCAAGGTGCCAGGGAACCAGACTTCTACCACCCTCAAGCTATCACCCTACGTCCACTACACCTTTCGGGTCACTGCCATCAACAAATATGGCCCTGGGGAACCCAGCCCCATTTCTGAAGCTGTAGTCACACCTGAGGCAGGTGAGCCAGGGCAGCCACCTGGAAGGGGTGCCGTCACTGGGGCTCAGGGCCCTAAAGGGAGAGGGGAGTCTGTAGAGGTGTTAGGCCTGTGTTGTCCACTTGCAGAGCTCCAGGGACAGCAGGGAGGTCTGTGCTGTGCCCTTGGGGCAGCTGGCTTATTGCTTCAGGGGCCGGAATGGGCAGTTTGTTCCGTCTCCTTGCTGCAACACTGATAGATTAAAACATTACTTTCTAGCCCCAGAGAAGAACCCTGTGGATGTGAAAGGAGAAGGGAATGAGACCAACAATATGGTCATCACATGGAAGGTGAGGGTCTGTAACCTGATTTGCATCCTGGACATGAGGCCAGGACCCAGGCATTTGCTGTCCGTTGACTATGCTAAAGAGGAAACCAATGCCTGGGGGAATATCTGGACTGGGGGCAAGGCATAGAGGTGGGAGCTCTTGGCCAATGGAATTCTTTTCTGGTGACCTCCAGCCCCTCCGGTGGATGGATTGGAATGCCCCTCAGGTTCAGTACCGTGTGCAGTGGCGCCCACAGGGCAAGCAGGAAACCTGGAAGGAACAGATCGTGAGCGACCCCATCCTGGTGGTGTCCAACACTTCTACTTTTGTGCCTTATGAGATCAAAGTCCAGGCAGTCAACAACCAGGGCAAGGGCCCTGAGCCCCAGGTCACCATTGGCTACTCAGGGGAGGACTGTGAGTACTAGACTTGCCCACACCTAGGGGGAAGTCCTCATGTGTGTCAACCTGTGCAATGCACATAGCGGCCCACTTCTCACTTGCCATTGCCATTCCCCACCTCTCTGTACTTCATTGTACGATTCCTGCAAGTCTGGACATGCTTTCTCATAGCCAAGGCCATGTGAGGAAATTCTGGACAGCTCACACTGCTGTGTTTCTGCCATCAGCAGCCGGTATTCCAGTTGGATGAACCAGCACTGTTTTTGACACCATTTCCTCCCTCTGGTCCAAGGATTTGGTACAGGCTGAGCATCCCTCATCGAAAAATCCCAACTCTGAGATGTTCCAGAAGCTAACCCTGTGTGGGAAATTCCACACTTGACTTTTTGTAATGGATCAGTGAAAGCATAGGCTCTCTAAAAATAGTGTAGTATATGTAGGTCTGGGATACAGCTCAATTGGAAGTGTGCTTGCCTAGCATACATGAAGGCTAAATTGGATCCTCTGCACCACATAAACCAGGTGTGGTGGCAAATACTTGTAGTCCTGGCACTCAGGAAGTAGAGGCAGGAGGATCAGAAGTTCGAGGTCAACCTTGCTTACATTCTGACTTTGAGACAACCTGGGTTCCATGAAACTTGTCTCTAAAAAAGAAAATATTGTAGTATAGAGTTGAATGTGTCATTCCAGAACTTGGGAGGAAGATCATAAGGTACAGGCTACCCTGGGATACATAGTGAGTTCCAAAACAGCCTGGACTACAGAGGGAGACCCTGTCTCAAAGAAACAAATGTGTGTGTGTGTGTGTGTGTGTGTGTGTGTAAAATTACTTTCACGCTACATCCATAAGGTGTATATGAAACATATATAGTCATGGGTGTGTCTCCACGATGAAGTCTTTGCTTAGCATATGTGAGGCCCTGGGTTCCATCCTAGCACCATCAAAAAAAAAAAAGTCTTTGGATTTAGACTTGGAACCCATCCCCAAGACATCTCATTATGCATCTGAAAATATTCTAAAATATGAAAGAATCCAATGCACTTCTGGTCACAGCATATCAGATAAGAGATAGCCACCCATGCAAGTTTCCTTGTCTGGAGCATCATCGGATGGTAACTTTGAGAGCCAGTTTTTGTGATTTCTCTGTGTAATTTCATCTCTTTCTCCCTGGAGAACCCTTGAGACCATGCACCTGCCCCATTCTTCACTTGGGGAAGGTCTCTGGGCTGGCTTGTGGGCCTAGGTGAGGGCTGTGCTTTCTCCAAGTTTCTGGCTGTTCCAGATCCCCAGGCGAGTCCCGAGCTGGAAGACATCACAATCTTCAATTCGAGCACAGTGCTGGTCAGGTGGCGGCCTGTGGACTTGGCCCAGGTCAAGGGTCACCTGAGGGGATACAACGTAAGGGCTCAGGATGTGGGGGCAGGGAGAGCTAAAGAGGGGGGTGACAGGATTGAGGGTGGGGAGTCTGCCATCTGAAAGCAACTCTCCTGGAAGTCCTCGGGTTGGGGAAAAAGTGTTCCTGATAAGGGTCGTGGGGAGTGTGTTAGAGGTCCCTTGGATGACATCCACTCTTACCTGCAGGTGACATACTGGTGGAAGGGCAGTCAAAGGAAGCATAGCAAGAGGCATATCCACAAAAACCACATGGTGGTGCCCGCCAATACCACCAGTGCCATCATCAGTGGCTTGCGGCCCTACAGTTCTTACCACGTGGAGGTGCAGGCTTTTAATGGGCGGGGTTTGGGGCCTGCCAGCGAATGGACCTTCAGCACCCCAGAGGGAGGTGAGTCTGGCACCCCACACCTGCATCCGCCATCCCTTCTCCTCAGACTCAGGTGAGGACCTGCTGTTCTTCTGTGCTCCCACAGTGCCTGGCCACCCTGAGGCGTTACACCTGGAGTGCCAGTCGGACACTAGCCTGCTATTGCACTGGCAGCCGCCACTCAGCCACAATGGAGTGCTCACTGGCTACCTGCTCTCCTACCACCCCTGTGTGTGCAGTGTACCTGGTGGGGAGGCTGGGAGACCCAGGAAGGACCAAAAGCCAGCCCGTCACTTGTCTCCACAGTGGATGGGGAAAGCAAGGAGCAGTTATTCTTCAACCTTTCGGACCCAGATCTCCGAACTCACAATCTGACCAACCTCAACCCGGATCTGCAGTATCGCTTCCAGCTTCAGGCCACCACCCAGCAGGGCCCTGGTGAGGCCATTGTGCGTGAAGGAGGCACCATGGCCTTGTATGGTAAGCTGGAGAGAGAGCTTTTGGGGTCTTAGTTTTCAGGGTTCCCCCTGCATTGGACTGGGGAGGGGGCTGGCTGGGCAGCTGAGTTCAGGAGAGTGTGTTCAAGTGGTCTAGCACTCCCACAGCCTGTGCTCCTACATTCCCCAGGGAAGCCAGATTTTGGCAACATCTCGGCCACAACAGGTGAAAACTACAGTGTTGTATCCTGGGTCCCTCGGGAGGGCCAGTGTAATTTCAAGTTCTACATCTGGTTCAAAGCCCTGCCAGGTGAGCACAGAGGTAGCCCTGGGGCAGGGAGCCGGGGCTGTGCACTGGAGGTATCCCCAGCCCTCCTGCTTAAGCCCCGCTGTCACCATGCTTCATCTGTGCAGAAGGGAAGGTGAGCCCTGACCGCCAGCTTCAGCCCCAATATGTCAGCTACAACCAGAGCTCCTACACACAGTGGGACCTGCAACCTGACACCAAGTATCAGATCCATCTGATGAAGGAGGACGTGGTTCTGCGCCGAATGGATGTGAAGACCAATGGCACTGGTGAGGTCCTGGGGCCACCACTGTCTACCGGGAAGCCCTGGGTGCAGCTGCTTGGTTTGTTGCATGTAGTCCTTAACAGCCATGACCCACTGCATGGCTCTTTTCACCTCCCAGAATCTGAGTGCACTTTGGCCAGTGTGCCTTTTCTTGTACTTCCTCCGTTCCTTCCCCTCTGCTACTATGGCACTTCCTGGCCCCAGAGGAGACCCTGTAGCTCCAAGTGAGGCCTGAGCACCAGGCCCTAGCAGTCTGCACGTCCAGCCGAGGAGTGTTAGCATGCTCCTTGGCAGCACAGTGCACCCCAGGGCCTGGGCATTGTCTGTTTCCCACTCTGTATCCTCAGGCCCTGTGCAAGTCCCTACTACAAGTAGTTTCGCATCTGAGGGCTGGTTCATTGCCTTTGTCAGCGCCATCATTCTCTTGCTCCTCATCCTTCTTATCCTGTGCTTCATCAAACGCAGCAAGGGTGGCAAGTATTCAGGTAACCTTGGAATCCATATTTGGGCTCAGAGTGAGGGTGCTGGAGCTGAGGGGAGAGAGGACCCACCTGGTCCCAAAGACCCGAGCTTGTGGGTGACAGTGCAAACATGAGCATGGGAGTGGAGAGCAGGCCAGAGGCCCGAGGTGCCTTCCTCCCAGACCGGGGCTGCAGTGAGCTAGGTGGATCATGCTGAGGGCTCCTTGCCACTTGGTGCTGCCGAGACAGTGCTGGGGGTCTTCAGCACAGAGGGGCCCAGAGTCTAGGCTCAGGCTGGGCAAGAGAATAAATTCACTGCTCTGGTGTGTCTGTAGTGAAGGACAAGGAGGACACTCAGGTGGACTCTGAGGCCCGGCCCATGAAAGATGAGACCTTCGGTGAATACAGGTAAGCAGGAACAGGGGCGGGGGTTGGCTGAGCTCTGTCTGGCCTTCACTTCTTACCCTCTCTCTGTTTCTTCTCTGTGCTTCGGGGTGACTTCAGGTCTCTGGAGAGGTAAGGTGGGGCAGTGGAGTTGCCCAGTCAGAGCCCAATAACGGAGGGATCCCACTTTCCCTTTGGTGGCCCAGGAGCTCTTATTTTGGGGAGAAGTCAACAGACCCAGCTATTCTTCCAATGCTAACACACTAGCTGCTGGACTGCCTGTTACTGTCCCAGTCACCCTTAGCCCTGAGAGGGGCCCCAGCAGCAGGCACAGGCCATGTGGCATCACACGTACAGCCTGAGCTCCCAGGAGTATGCCAAGGATGTGTCCTGGAATTGTCCATTGGGGCAGGCAAATAGAAGGCTGTGGGGATTTACCAGAGGGACCTGCCAGGATGACCTCCTGTGGTCTGTCGGAGCTCTGCAACACATCTACTCATACTCCACCCTCTACTCCTGCAGTGACAATGAGGAGAAAGCCTTTGGCAGCAGCCAGCCATCTCTCAATGGAGACATCAAGCCTCTGGGCAGTGATGACAGCCTGGCCGATTATGGGGGGAGTGTGGATGTCCAGTTCAATGAGGATGGCTCCTTCATTGGCCAGTACAGTGGCAAGAAAGAGAAGGAGGCAGCAGGAGGCAATGACAGCTCAGGGGCCACCTCTCCTATCAACCCTGCAGTGGCCCTAGAATAGTGAGGTCCAATCAGGTGAGGCAGGCTGAGCTTGGCCCAGGGCCAGAGGTGCAGGAGAGCCAGAGGCCAAGACACCTGGCTAATGCACCAAGCCGCTGACCTAGGGATTGAGGCCCCTCCCTCTTTCCACAGCCTGCCTGTGGGAGGCTTGACTGGGACAGAGGAGAGAAACTGTGGCCTCAAAGTCCCCTTCTTACCACCTGCTACCCTCTTTATTGCCAAAACCCAGCTGCACCCCTTCCTGGGCATATGCTGCTTTGCCCTAGCTCGGGGCAGTTCACCCCCACATCAGGGATCTTCAGGTGCTGCCTTGCCAACCTGTTTGGGCAGAGAGGCGGTGGTTTCACGGAGAGGACAGAGGGGTAACCTTCTGCAGCATCTCTGACATGCCATCCTTCTCATTCCCTGACTGGGAACAGGCATGGTGGGTCTCCTCAGGACTAGGTTGGCACCTCTTTTTTCTCCAGCCACTTTCTGGATAGCCTGACAGCCAACAGAACTGTCCCCACCATCTTCCCCCTTTTCTTTGCCATTTCTGCTCCAATCAGGATGGGTACCTGGGCAAACTGGCCACCAGTGCAAGGGAGGCCATCTGTAGAGCCCAGAGTGTCCCTTTCCCCACACCATTAGCACAGTAGGTCCACACCATTAGCACAATAGGTCCACACCCCTCTTCCACCATCATTCCACCTTTCAGGAGCTCCACATCCACATGTTGCACATGCTGCCTTCGGTACCCACCAGACAACATCGAGTGGCCTCTGTCACTGCCGGGGGCAGGCAGACCTCCTCCCACAGCTTCTCCCAGCTACCATCATATCCCAGGACCCCTTAGCAACCCTGCCTGCCCCCAGTTCTTGTCCTCAGCCCCCTCCCCGTCCCCCACCTTGGGAATGTAAATACACCGTGACTTTGAAAGTTTGTGCCCTTGCCCTTTCCCCATATGCCACTAGTGTGTAGGCAGATGTCTGAGTCTCTAGGTGGTTTCTCGGTTTTATAGCAGTTAGCTTTGATGATCCCACCCCAGGAAAAATAAAAACAGACAAAAAAGGAAAAAAAAAAGCAAAGATTGGTTTTCCCAGCACTGCTGTGTGCTTGCTCAGCAGCTGTGGCCTCCCTGTATGCCTTTGCTTGGTCTGTTGATGAACCCTCTACAAAACACAAAAGTATATATATATATGTACATAGTATCAGAATTATAACAGGCAAATAAAAACCTGGAAATGAAGAGGACCTTTTCATCATTTTACCGAGCGAGCATGTACCACCCTACCCCTGTCCCAAACTGTGAAAGCACCATCCCTGGGCAGGGCATGCCTGGAGGTCTCTGGTTAGCCCTGCCCCACAGTCCCCATCCTTTCTTTCATTTCTTCCTGAAGCCTGGTCATTCCACGATGCTGCAAGTCCTTATTGTCTGCCCCCTGGGGTGTTGCTATCACACTGTCTGTGGGTTTTAGGGTCCTCTCTAGGCTGCTGGTCTCTTGACACAAGTTTTCGGTCTGGTCACAGTCAGGTCTTCTAATTCCTAAAGGAAGTAAACATGGAAGAAGAGTGTGACTGAGGCCCCCGAAGTCTTGGAGCCATAAGTCTTCAGCCTCCTGGCCAGTGTCTAGAAGCCTCTTCTTACCTAATGGGACATGGTAACCAAAAACACCTGCAAGTGTCCATCTGGCATCTGGTTTGGGTGAACCAGCATGTTGTGACCTGGTAGAGTCATCCTTAGAGTGTCCAGCCACCTAAAGCAATACAAAGCCCTCCCTCCCTCCCTTCTTCCCTTCCTTCCTTCCTTCCTCCCTCTATCTCTGACAGAGTCTCATTTAGCCCAGGCTGACCTCAAACTCAAGGCTGTCCTTGAACTCCTGATTCTTCTGCCTCCACCTCCGGAGTGCTGGGATTATAGGCATGCACGTTTTTTTTTCAGTCCTGAGATTTAGAACCTCCAACATATCAAGCAAAGAATGCTCTACCACAGAGATAGTCTTACTAAATTGCCCAACTGACCTTAGGCTCATTCTGTAGCCCAGAAGCACCTTGAACTTGTGATCCCCCTGCTTCAGCCTCTAAAGTAGCTGGGATTAAGGCTTGTACTAACAGACCCATTTGGGTTTGTTAAATTTTAAAACAGAATCTCAATTCTATAGCCTAAGGTATACTCAAATATGAACATCTGCCAGGCGCGGTGGTGCATGCCTTTAATCCCAGCACTAGGGAGGCAGAGGCAGGTGGATCTCTGTGAGTTTAAGGCCAGCCTGTTCTACATAGTGAGTTCCCAGCCAGCTGGGGCTATAAGGAGACCCTGTTTGAAAAAGACCCAAAAAACCAAAACAAACTGAAGCATCCTCCTGCCTCAGCCTCCAGAGTGCTGAAATTACAGGTGTCAGCTACGTCCTCTTTAACTGAGCGAATGAAGGCTTCACAAGAAAATGTCTTCCCTATGGTTCCACCACCAGCCCAGCCCCAGGCTTCTTCACTGAGGTATCAATTCCCCTCCACACCCTGTGACTCAGTACAGTGTTTCTCTCCTGCCAGCTCACTTCTGCTTTTCTGTAGCTGTGGGTCACCTGTCCCTGTTGCATCAGTTCGGTCAGCAAACTGCTAGAACAGCCTCTGTCACTACAGTTCCTACTCTTAACACCACATGCCTTCCAGTCCTTGTCTGTTTCTCTGCTGCTGTCCACAGAGAACCCCTCAGATGTGGCTACTCTTCTTATCCTCACTAGCTCTCCACCTGTTACAGCATCTGTCCACTGTCCCCCAACATCTGTTTGCTGGCTCTCCCATAATAAAAGTCTTTTGGCTCAGGCCCATGGCAGTTCAGCTGACAATCCTTTCTCCAACTTCTCCTCTGTGGAGGTGAGGTGTGGCTTGGGAGTGTGGGAGCAGAACACAAATGTGACCTTTGAACCACGAGGAGCTAGCAGTGGAAGCCACATGTTAACAAAGGCAGAAGCACGCCTTTGTTCAGCAAGCCTCCAGGCTTGGGCTGCCTCCCTGGATCTTTGAAAATTTGACACATTTTTTTGTATGTGTACATGTTCATATATGTGTTCATATCTGTGCTATTATAGGCCAGAGTCTACACTTAGTCTTCCTCAATCACTCTCCACCCCATCTATCTTCTGTGTGTGTGCATATATATATATATATATATATCTGTGTGCAAGTAATGAAGCCCATGTGCATAGGCAGAGGCCAGAGGACGGTATCTGGTATTCTACTCCATCACTCTGCACCTTATTCCCTTGAGACAGAGTCTCTCACTGAATCTAGAGCTAGGATGGCAGCCAGCAAGCCCCAGTAATACTCCTGCCTCTGCACCCTTGGTGCTGGGATTATAGGTGTGTATATAGGTGCTAGGGATTTGAACTCAGGTCCTTGTGCTTGTGAAGCAAGTGGCTCTTACCCACTGACTCATCTCTCTACTCTCCACTTATTTTTTGAGACAAAGTGTCTCACTGAACCTAGAATTCACTAATTCAGTTAGACTGGCCGGCTGACAAGCCCCAGGGACCCACCTGTTTCCAATTCTCCAGTACTGCGATTACAAATATATGTTACTTTTTTTTTCCTACTGGAAATCTAAACTCAGGTTCTTGTGCTTATATAGCAAACAGTTTACTGACTGAGCCATCTCTCCAGCTCCATACTTTTTTAAATTTTATTTGTTTTTATTTTATGTGGATGATTATTATGCCTGGATGTGTCTAAGTGCACCCATGTCATGCAATGCCTGCAGAGGACAGAAGAGGGCGGTGGATCCCCTGGAACTGGAGTTACAGACAGTTGTTAGCTGCCACATGGGTTCTGGGATTTGATTTTTTAAAATTTATTATTTTATTTTATTTTATTTTATTTTTGGTGTTTTTGAGACAGGGTCTTCCTATAGCCCCAGCTGTCCTGGAACTCACTATGTAGACCAGGCTGGCCTTGAACTCACAGAGATCCGCCTGCCTCTGCCTCCCAAGTGCTGGGATTAAAGGTGTGCGCCACCACATCTGGCTTATTATTTTTATTTTATGTGTATGCATGTATTGCCTGCATGTAGGTAAGTCCACCCATGTTGTGCAATGCCCTAGGCTGTCGGATTCCCTGGGACTGGAGTTATGGACAGTTGTTAGCTGCTATGTGGGTGCTGGGATTCGAACCTGGGTCTTCTGCAAGAACAACCAGTGTTCCTAACTGCTGAGCCATCTCTCCAGCCCCAGGTTCTGGGATTTGAACTTTGGTCTTCTGCAAGAACAGCCAGTGCTCTTAACCACTCTGCAGCCTCTTGTTTTTATTTTTCTTGATGCTAGGACTCAAACCCAAGACCTTGCACTTGCTGAGCAAGCAATCTGCCACTGAACTAATCCTCAACTCCCAAACTTTGTTGTTTTTTATTTTAATTTTAATTTTTTTATTTTTTATTTATTTTTTGGTCTTTTTGAGACAGGGTCTCCCTGTAGCCCCAGCTGTCCTGGAACTCACTATGTAGACCAGGCTGGCCTTGAACTCACAGAGATCCGCCTGCCTCTCCCTCCCGAGTGCTGGGATTAAAGGTACGTGCCACCACACCCAGCCTTTGTTTTTATTTTTATATATATATATGTGTGTGTGTGTGATTTTATGTGTATGAATGTTTTGCCTTATGTGTGTAAGTGCACCCATGTTGTGCAATGCCTGAGGAAGTCAGAAGAGGTCATCAGATCCCCTGGAATTGGAGTTACGGGTGGTTATTAGCTGCCTTGTGGGTGCTGGGATTCAAACTCAGGTCTTTTGCAAGAGCAGCCAGTGTTGTTAACCACTGAGCCATCTCTCCAGTCTCTCGTTTTTATTTTGTAAGTGCTGGAAATGGAACCCAGGGCCTTGTGCATATTCAACAAGGCCTCTGACACTGAGTGATATCTCCAACCCAACACACTTTGATTTTGTTTTGAAACGGGATCTCCCTGTAGCCTCAGCTGGCCTGGAACTTTTTATGTAGACCAGGCTATCCTCGATCTCACAGAGATTCACCTGCCTGTCTCCTGAGCACTGGCATTAAAAATGTGTGACACCATACACAACCACACTTTGACTTTTATAGCAATTTTAGTTTTATAGAAAACTTGAGGGGAAAATAAGGAGTGCCTTTCTGCCCCTCCACCTCCAAAATGTTCCCTGTCATCTTGCATTTGTCATAGTTGGTGGCCCTACACTGAGCCCCATAGGCTCATGACCATATAAAATGCAAAATGAATTTAGTCCAACTTTAAAAGTCCCCGTAGTAATTAGTAGACTCAATACTATTCAAAAAAACACAGACCAGGGGCTGGAGAAGTAGGTGGCTCAGCAGTTAAGAACACTGACTGGTTTGCAGAAGACCCAGGTTCGAATCCCAGCACTCACATGGCAACTAACAACTGTCCAAAACTCCAGATCCAGGGGATCCAATGGCCTCTTCTGTCCTCTGTGGGCATTGCACGACAAGGGTGTACTTACCTACATGCAGACAATACATGCATACACATAAAATAAAAATAAAAAATAATAAATAAAATATTTTTTTTAAAGTCCACAGTCCAAAGTCTCTACATTTTATATGGTCATGAGCCTAGGGGGGTCAGGGGGTGGAATGTGATGGTTTGAATGAAAACATCCCCCATAGGCTCTAAGTATTTGGACATTTTGTCCCCAGATGGTGGCGCTGTTTGGGAAGATCTTAGAAGATGTGGCTATCCTGGAGGAAGCACGTCACTGGGGGTGGGCTTAGACAGTTCTTAAGCCTTGCCGGATCTCCAGTTGCTCTCTTGCTTCCTGTGCCTAAAGAGCAGTTAGTCTTAAAGAGGGGCAGGGGTCTTGGGAGTCCAGGGCAGGGGGCCAAGGAGGAGGGCTTCATATTCCCCCCTTTTCTTTGTAACTTAGAGAGGACCCAATCTTGGGTTCAGGTTAGGGTCCCTAATGAGGGATTCTAAGGGCTGATACTGGGACCTCAGGACCATGAGTTGTACTGTATTTGCCCATTCTCTAATAAAGGCAATCAGCCTGTTGATGATACATGGCCCAATAGTTAACATTAAGAGGAGGAGGATTATGGGTCCGGCTAAGGCTGAGAGCAAGGTGGTGAGCCAGGGAGACCAATTAAAGAGTTGTTCGTACCACCCAGGGTCCTTTCCAGCGAGGTTCCAAGGTCTCTTGGTGGTGTCTGCAGACGTAGACCCGATTGCGAGGCTGGTAGTTGTGTGGGGTAGAAGGGGGAGCAGTCTCATAGATAGCTTTCAGCTGGGGCCATACGTCCCTATGTACCTGAGCCACTGCCTCTAGAGAATCAAGCAACTGTCGGCTATCAAATTCAGCAGTTAGTTCAGTTCTTAGACTGGGGAGGATAGGAGGGGGTCTTCCAAACATGATTTCATAGGGGGTCAATCCTAGCAGATAGGGTGAGTTCCTCACCCTATACAGGGCGAAGGGAAGGAGAGCCACCCAGTCCCCGCCAGTCTCCATGGTTAATTTGGTAAGGGTCTCTTTTAGAGTCATATTCATCCTCTCTACCTGTCTCGAGCTCTGGGGCCTGTACATACAATGTAATTTCCATCTTGCCCCCTAATATCCTACCTAATACCTGGGTTACCTGTAATGCAAAGGCTGGCCCGTTGTTGGAGCTCAGAAGGGCTGGGACACCATACCTGGGTAAGATGTCCTCCAGCAGTTTCTTGGGTACCACCTGAGCGATCTCATGCTTGGTGGGGAAGGCTTCAGTCCACCCTGAAAAGGTGTCTACCAAAACTAGTAGATATTTGTAACCATACTTGTCTGGCTTAACTTCCGTAAAGTCCATCTCCCAGTGGGCCCCTGGTCTAGAGCCCCACATTTGAGCCCCTTGTTCCTTAGGATGGTTTTCAGCTTTGGTCAGCTTGCAACTAAGGCATGCAGAGGCAACTGTATTAATCAGTGGGCGAAGATTCAGGACTTTTAAGTGAGCATTTCTTAAGAGTTCAGCTGTCTTCCTTGTACCCAGGTGAGTGGTTCGGTGGATGTGTGTGAGGAGGTCTTTGGCCAAGTCGTTTGGCAGAATAATTCTACAGTCTCCTGTATGCCACCAAGCCTTGATCTTTTGGGTCATGGGAAGTTTGTGTATCAGTTTCATATCCTCTTGGGAATAGTGAGCCTGATCAGTTGGGGGGGGCAGGATCTGGCAGCTGGATTGGCAAAATCTGGAAGGCTTCCAGAGCTATTTCTCTGGCAACCTGGTCTGCTCTCTGATTTCCCCAAGCTGTGGGCGTGTTGGCTTTCTGGTGCCCAGGGCAGTGGATAACAGCCAACTTCTCAGGCAGCCATAGAGCCACCAACAAGTCAAGAATTTCTTGTTTATTTTTAATAGCTTTTCCCTCCTCTGTGAGCAGCTCCCTTTCCTGGTAGATGGCTCCATGCACATGTGCCGTAGCAAAGGCATATCGGCTGTCTGTGTACACATTCAATCATCTGTTCTTTCCAAGCCTAAGGGCCTCAGTCAGAGCTATCACTTCGGCCCTCTGAGCCGAGGTTCCTGCTGGCAAAGCCACCGCCCAAACAGTCTCAGTCTCAGTTACCACTGCCACCCCCCCCCCCGCATACATCTGCCCATCCTTCATGAAACTGCTACCGTCGGTGAACCAAGTAGCTTCTGCATCGGAGAGTGGCCGATCGGTCAGGTTGTTTCTGAGCCCATGTACCTGGCTCAGGATCTCTGCACAATCATGCAGGGGTGCATCCAAGTTGGGATCGGGCAGCAGGGTGGCTGGGTTAAGGGCGGTGCTTGGGAGGAACCCGGAGGGTTAAGAAGTAGGCTCTGATAATGGGTTATTCGGGCGTTGCTCAACTAGCAGTCTGGTGGCTGCTTGAGAACTCCTTCAATAGCATGAGGAGTGGTGATGTGAAGTTCTTGCCCTAATGTCAATTTATCTGCATCCCTGACTAGAAGGGCAGTAGCAGCTATAATCCGCAGACATGGTGGCCATCCTGCGGCTACTGGATCAAGTTTCTTAGACAAGTATGCCACTAGTCTATTCCAGGATCCTAATGTTTGAGTCAGGACTCCTTTGGCTATTCCTTTCTTTTCATCTATTTAGAGGTGGAAAGGCTTGGTGACATCAGGAAGCCCCAAGGCCAGGGCCGTCAGGAGGGCTTGCTTAATTTCATTAAAGGCCTTTTCTCTTTCCCCCATCCAAACGAAAGTCTCATTCTCTTTGTAGCCTCATAGAGAGGCTTAGCCAATTTGGCAAACCCTGGGATCCAGAGGCGGCAAAACCCTGCTGATCCTCAAAACTCTCTCACTGCTCTCTGGGAGTTGGGGACCAGAATCTTCAGCACCGTTTCTTTCCTGGCATCTGTGAGCCATCTTTGTCCAACAAATCCCTAGTTCCTTGTTGACATAGTAGAGCATCATCAGCAGCTATCAGGATGTCATCTACATACTGCAATAGGGTGAGCTGGGGGTGTTCCAGCCTGTACTCACCCAAATCTTCATGAAGTGCCTCATCAAAGAGAGTCGGCGAGTTCTTGAATCCCTGAGGCAGGTGAGTCCAGGTCAGCTGTCCGTTGAAACCGACCTCAGGATCTTGCCTTTTGAAGGCAAAGAATGGCTGACTATCCTTGGTTAAGGGCAGGCTAAAGAAGGCATCTTTTAAATCTAGTACAGTATACCAGCTCCTGGAGGGCAACAAGGAGCTCAGGAGGGTATAGGGATTGGGCACCATGGGGTGAATATCCATGACCCATTTATTTACTTCTCTCAGGTCCTGTACTGGCTGGTAATCATTTGAGTTTGGCTTCTTTACTGGGAGGAGAGGTGTATTCCATGCAGACTGACAGGGCACTAAGATGCCCTGGTCTCTTAACCTCCGGATGTGTGGGGTAATCCCTGCTCTGGCCTCATGTGACATGGGGTAGTGCTTCACCCAAGTGGGAAGTGCTCCCAGTTTCAGATCTACCCAGATGGGTGGCTGGTGGACTGCCAGCTCCCCCCCCAAGTCTTGGCCCAGGCCAAGGGAAATTCCTGCAGCCAAACAGAAATCTCCTCCATTGGCTGTGGGCCAGGCCTTTGGTGCAGTTGATACTCATCTTCCAGTTGCAAAGTCAGTACCTGAATGGGGTGGCCCCCTCTATCTGTTAAATGAGCCCCATTAGGGTATCCAGATGGGTGGCTGGTGGACTGCCAGCTCCCCCCCCAAGTCTTGGCCCAGGCCAAGGGAAATTCCTGCAGCCAAACAGAAATCTCCTCCATTGGCTGTGGGCCAGGCCTTTGGTGCAGTTGATACTCATCTTCCAGTTGCAAAGTCAGTACCTGAATGGGGTGGCCCTCTTTATCTGTTAAATGAGCCCCATTAGGTGAAAAATGGATGTGGGCTCCAATTTTGGTAAGCAAGTCTCTACCTAAGAGTGGGTAGGGGCAATCTGGCATGACTAGGAAGGAGTGGGACACCTGGCCCATGCCTAGGTCCACTTTTCTTTGGGTGGTCCATGAATATTGGTAAGCCGGATCTGGAACACAGAAACCCACCTACCCAGCAGCAGCAGCCCCCCAGCCAGTCTCTGCCCAGTCCCCACCTGAATAGCCTGAGTGGGAGAGAATCTAAAGTGCAGTGGAGAAACTGAGGCCAGGTCGGGTGATAGAACTGGAGGGTTACAGAAGTCCTCTGAAACTGCTGCCTTCCATATCTGCTTCTGAGACTGCTGCTAATCTTATCGATGAATCACACCCAGATCACCCACTCCAGGCATGGGGGGGGGACCTATTTGAGACAACCTGTTGCTCAAGATAGCCTGTCCTGCTTGAGCAAGTGACTCCGGAAAATGACACACGTAGACCCCTGCAGCAGCAGCGGCTTCCTCATGCCCGAGCCCCTGTATGACCTCTAACTCTCCACAATCCCAGCCCAGTGGCTCCCATCCCTTGGGAAGGCTGCTGTCAAGGCTGCTGTCACTTGCTGCGCTTGAATAAACGCAATTTTGTCCTGTTGAAAGTCTGACACTTGGCTATTTTCCTGACTTTGCTTTCCTTCCTTCTCTCTAAATTCCAACATCCGGAAAACAGGAGGGAGAGCATGTTAGGGAAACAATCAGAGATCAACAGCCGAAATCAGGTGAGGAGAGGGAGTTTAGTTTGACACTAGCGGGACTGACACCAGGAATCAAGACCTCAGACCCCCTGTTCAAGTTTTGGGGAGTTTTTATGCTCAAGGAATGCAAGCAAAAGGTACATAGCATATACATGATAATTAAGTAAGAGAACAGAGTCCAATTAAGGTAATAGAAATGCAAAGGTTACTGGATTGCAAAAGCCTTAGGTCTATACAGGAATGTGATAGTTTGGGAAAAGAAAGACTTCTTATCCTGGATAACCAAAAGGGGCGGGAGAAGATTCCTGTTTACTTCCCCATTCTGGAGTTCTTAATTATCATCACATTGCAAAATCCTTTAGCATCTGATAAGTTCTACTTCCATAATATCTTTCTCTCCTTCCTAAGTACAGATAAATGGAGTCAGCCAGCTTCCTGCTCTGGCTACCTGCTGCCACCTTCCCTGTCACAATGGACTATCCCTTTGGAACCATAAGCCAAAATAAACTTTCTTCCTTAAGTTCCTTTGGTCAAGATATTTTATGACAGTAACAGAAAAGTCACTAATACACACAGATTAACCATAATCTAGGTATAGGATAATGAACAAAAATCAATACCATCCCTAAAAAATTCTACCTAAGCAGTAAATAAAATAAAATAAAATAAAATAAAATAAAATAAGACCTTTTTAAAAATCTAGTCTGCAACAGGAATCAAAGCCCCCTGAATCTCACATGCAGGGCTTGGGGGAAGGTTTTGTTGATGTGCAGACTTTGTGATTCATAGAATTTGGTCACGTGTAGCTGTCTGTGATCTTCATCTTTCAAGATTAAGTTCCCAACCCAAACTCATGACATATAGAGGCAGGTGAATTGGAGCTCCTATTCTAGTAGCACCAGCTGGCTTCTTGCTCCCCCACGTCCTCCCTCCAGCTCAAAGTCATGGACACAAAACAGCCACAGCACAGGACTAAAAGTAGAAGGTCAGCTCTTGGGCTTTGCAGCAGGGAATTCCCTGATTCCCTGTGACCCCTCATGCAAAATGGACAGGGCACTGCAGGAGCCTCCAACCCAGAATCACCAACAGGCAGAGGCTAGAACGCTGCTCCCAGCTGAAGGGCTTGAGACAGGGTGTTTAACAGTAGAGACCCTTTTTGTTATTACCTGCCCTACTCTAGCCAAGGGCCATCGGTGACCCTAAATCCTGTGATCAGAGTGGCCACCTCAGAGACAAGTGGCAGGACCCTGAGTTCCCACCTGGTGTTGTCAACAGGGCAACAGAGAGTGTTGTGCCCAGAGAATGGACCCCCCAAAACAACCACAGAATCCAGAGGGAATGCAAGAACAAAGAGTCTTTATTTGGTTTCCCTTTCTTTACTCCTAACCCCGGGCTATCAGCCTGGGCTTTGAACTCCGGGAAGTGATCCTGGAAAAGGCTAAGGGGAGTTACTTGGTTCTGTCCCATCTCTTCTAATGCAGTAAGAGTCACAAACACAACAACAAGCACAAACGCACAGAAAAACAACACACAGTTAGTTGGCGCCTTAAACTGAAAATAGGACGATGGCCTCTCGCCTCCCAGTGGGCGCGACCCGCTTCGTCCTTCCAAGTTTACCAAGGGGATCCAATCCCCACCAGGTGGGTCCAGGATGTCTCCTGAGTCCCACGGCCTGGGGCCTTCCAGCGCATCCGCCTAGACCTCCAACAAGCAATCTCAAACTGGGCCCAAAAGCCAGATGCGTGCAAATACAAAAGACACAAAGACAAGAGACACTCACAGATAGGATCAGGCAGACTCAGCGCTCTGGGGGCCTGTGGGGGGGGTCTTGGGGATCCCGGATGAGCCCCCAAGTGTTGTGCCTGGAGAACAGACCCCCAAGAACAACCACGGAATCCAGAGGGCATGCAAGAACAAAGAGTATTTGGGCTTAAGCTCGGACTCTCAGACCAAACTAACATGGTAGGTGCGTCTGAGAGCCCCGATTGCAGGGGGACAGAGCTTTTACTCTCAGACCAAACTAACATGGTAGGTCCATCTGAGAGCCCCAATTGCAGGTGGAGGGAGCTTTTTATAGGTTTCAGACAAAGGGAGGAGGGGGAATAACAGAGTCACATCTTGATTGGTCCGAGGAGCCCACACACGCCAACACATTTTTGAATTAATTGGTTATAAGGGATGCAGTCCTGAGGGCTTCTCATTGGTGGGTTGGGAGGAGGGGAATAACAGAGTCACACTTTGATTGGCCCGAGGAGCCCGCGCGCCAATACACTTTTGAATTGATTGGTTATAAGGGATGCAGTCCTGGGGACTTCTCCTTGGTGCCCTCAGAGCTGGAATGTGCTGACTTATCCGTAGAGCCAGAAGTCTCTGTTTCTACCTTATAAAGCTGCTATATGTCTGGACTTGCTTCACCTATAGCCTCCTGGGGTGGGGGTGGCAGGTGGAGATTAGACATGCCTGGGCATGTTCACGTTTGCCTGAAACAGCTAGTCAGAATGGGGTCAATACAGTTTGTCCCTTCAGCCAAGCAATCATGCAGTTTACAGAAGAGAAAAAGAGCAGTTAGTCCTAAAGAGGGGTGGGGGTCTTGGGAGTCCAGGGCAGGGGGACAAGGAGGAGAGCTTCACAGTGTGATGATGTGAGAGCTTAGCTTCTGCTGCTCCTGCTCCAGCCACCTCCAGCCACCATGCATCCTTGCCATGACAGACTAATTCCCCTGGAACTGTAAGCTCAAATAAACTCTTCCTTCTACAAATTGCTTTGGTCAGTGTTTCTATCACAGCAATAGAAAAGTGACTAATACAATGGGCCTAATGATTCATGGTCTGTCATGACACCCAGCCATCGTTACACGATTATCCAGAACAGGTACTCTCTTGAACATCCAGAAATACATTATTTTTGGTCTTTTTGAGACAGGGTCTCCCTGTAGCCCCAGCTGGCCTGGAACTCGCTATGTAGACCAGGCTGGCTTCGAACTTACAGAGATCTGCTTGTCTCTGCCTCCCAAGTGCTTGGATTAAAGACATGTGCCACGACGTGCAGCAAAAATTATTCTTTCTTTCTTTCTTTCTTTCTTTCTTTCTTTCTTTCTTTCTTTCTTTCTTTCTTTCTCTTCCTTCCTTCCTTCCTTCCTTCCTTCCTTCCTTCCTTCCTTCCTTCCTTCCTTTCTTTCTTTCTTTCTTTATGTTTGTGCATGTATGCATGCACTTGTATGCCACGGCACACACATGTGGAGGTTCAAGGACAACATGCAGGAGCTGGTTCTCTCCTTCTACCATGTGGGGCCTGAGGATCAAACTCAGGTTGTCAGACTTGGCAGAAAGTGCCCTTACTCACCAGCCCATCTTGGCAGCTTGTAATGACCTTTTTTTTTTTTTTTTTGGTCTTTTTGGGACAGGGTCTCCCTGTAGCTCCAGCTGCCTGGAACTCACTCTGTAGACCAGGCTACTAGGCTGGCCTCAAACTCACAGAGGATCGGCCTGCCTCTGCCTCCCAAGTGCTGGGATTAAAGGTGTGTGCCACCACACCCGGCAATGACCAGTTTTGATTGTTAACTTGACACTGTCTAGAATCACTTAGAGTCTCAATGGGGGATTGTCTAGATCAGGTTGGCCTGTGGACATGTCTGTGGGGGTGGGGTTATTTTGATTATGTTAATTGAGATGGGAAGACCTGCCTACATGGTCAGCACCATTCTCTGGGTTTGGGTCCCGGACTGTGTAAGTGTAGAGATTGAGCTGAATAGTAAGCATGTGTGCATTTCTTCTCTCTGCTCTTGACTGTGGATGTGACTAGGTGCTTCAGGTTCCTGACTTGATTTCTCTGCAATTATGGACTGTAAACTGGAATTGTGAGCTAAATAAACCCTTTATCCTCTAAGTTTCTTTTCGTCCAGTATTTTAACACAGCAACAGAAATAAAACTAAGGCATTCCATAGCCAGTCCTGGGAATTCAGCTGACACTGGTTCAGTAACCTAAACAACCAAATTTTATGTTAGAGTTAGCATTGTTGGCCTTAAAAATTCCGAGTAAAAAAATGTTGCAGGTTCCCTAGAAGTCCTATGGTGACTTGCAAGAGGACACCTATTCTCAAGACCTGTGGTACCCACTCCCTGCTGCCATTTGACTCATCATTAGAGTCTGATCTGAACATGCTCTAAGGGGGCAGTTGCCTACTAAGACCCAGCAGGAAATGGCTTATATAGCAAAACAATAACAAGATTTTGTTGTTTTGTGACACAAGGTGTCACACTGTAGCCCTGGAACTCATTACATAGCCCAGATTGCCTTCAAACTCACAATTCTCCTGCCTCAGCTTCCTCAGAGGTGGGATTACAAGTGTGAGCTACCATAATCAGCTAAGATTTTTGCTAATAAGTATGGGTAACAATCAGGAGGGAAAATACGTGGGCAAAAATCTAAGAATGTTATATCAAGAAGGATGGAATATGATATTGGGTTGAGTAGAGTTTATTGAGTGCATTTGCCCTAGATTATATTTTCAATGGGTTTTTTGCTTTTGTTTTCTTTTGAGACAAGTTATGGTTTCCAAGCTGGCCTTGAATATTTACTACAGAGCCAAAGATGACCTTGAACTTCTGATCCTCCTTCCTCTACCTCCCCAGTGCTAGAACTACAAGCATGATCTACCAAGCCCAGTTGTTTACTTTTATTTATTTTTGTGTGTATGATGTGTGTAGGGGTCCATGTGTGTGAAGATCTATGTGTGGAGGTCAGAGGACAGCTTTCCAGAGTCAGTTCTTATCTTTCACTTTGTTTTGAGGCACGCTCTCTCTTACCTTATTGTTTCTGCTGCATGCACCAAGGTAGGTGGCTCATGATTCTCCTTGTCTCTCCATAAGAGTTCTGGTATTACAGATGTACACCACCCAAATCTGGTTTCGATTAACTGAGTTCCAGGGATCGAACTGAGGTCATCAGGCTTGTGCGGCACATGCTTTTACCAGCTGAGTCATGTTGCCAGCCCTTTTTTTTTTTTTTTTTTTTTTTTTTTTACATTCTTGATGTATTTATTTTGTGTGTGTCTGTGTGGGTGGGTAGGTGCATGTGTGCCACATTGCACATATGGAGATTAGAGAACAGCTTGTGGGAGCTCTCTCCTTCCATCATATAGGTCCCAGGGATTTAAGTCAGTCATGCTTGGTGCCAAGAGCCTTCACCCATTCAGTCATCTTGCCAGCCCATGTCAGTCTTTTTGAATTGTAAAACAAGGTCTCAGCATACAGCCCAGGCATGTCAGGAACTTGTTTTGTAGCTCAACATGGCCTTGAACTCACAGCAATCCCTCTACCTCACCCTCCCAAGTGGTAGGATTACAGGTGTAAGCCACTATACCTGATTCTATATTTAATATTAGCCTGTGCAGTTAGAAGTAACTCAATAGGGGCTGGTGAGATAGCTTAGCAGTTAACGGCACTCACTCACTGCTCTTCCAGAGGACCCAGGTTCGATTCCCAGCACCCACATGGCAGCTACGAACCGTCCTTAACTCCAGTTCCAGGGGAATCCAAAGCCCTCTTCTGACCTCCTCGGCATTGCATGACACAGGTGCACTCACATACATGCAGGCAATACACCCGTACACATAAAATAAAAATAATAAATAAAAAAAGAAGTGACTCAACAACACACCACTATGCTCAGCCCAAAGTTGTCATGCTTAGGTAACTTGCAGAGGTTAGCACCTTGAACTTGAAAGTTGCAATTGCCTATTGTCTACATGGCCCAATGCGGAAGGCTGTTAGAATAGATACACACTCAGGTTCTTTGAAAGAGCCATATGTGTTCTTAACAACTGAGCCATCTGTGTAGTCCTTCTTTTCTGTGTATGTACATGTTTCTTTATGCGTGTGTGTGTGTGTGTGTGTGTGTGTGTGTTTAAGGCCAGAGGTCAATACTAGATGTCTTCCTCAATCACTTTCCACCTTATTTATTTATGTATTTTTCTTTCTTTTTTTGAGATAGGGTCTTACTATGTACCACTGGCTGCTTGTTATGTAGACCAGGGTGGCCTCAAACTCACCAAGATCCACCTGCCTCTGCCTCTGCCTCTTGAGTCCTGGGATTAAAGGCCTACACCACCACACTCTGCCCTCTACTTTAGTTTTTAGACAGTATCTCTCATTGAACCTGGAACTAACCAATCCCAATAGATAATTGGCAATGAACTCCAGGGATCCACCTTTCTGGCCCTGCAGCACTGTGATTACAGACACACACCACTGTGCTTAGCTTTATGTGGGTGCTGAGGATTTGGACTTAGGCCTCCCTGTTTGCACAGAGAGCAGTTTATAGACTAAGCCATCTCCCCAGCACTTGTGATGGTTCTTTCTAATAGACTGGCACATGACACATAGACATGTGTCATCTTTTGGCTCATAGACAGTGACTGATGATTTGACAGAATGGTTCTAGCTTCAGAAAGAACAGAGTATGGTAACAGGATGTTTGGAGAAGAAGAAGGTGGAGGGACCTTTCAGAGGGACATGAGCTGCACAGGGGACTCTGGATACAAGTGGACAAAGTATCATGTTCTGTGGCAGCCACCTAATGCTCAATGGACTTTGAAGCAAGTGGCTACATTGATAGGTTAAACATGAGCTCAATAACATATGAGTTGCTTTCCTTGAGGCCCAGCGGGATCTCACCAGTGCTTAGAGCCTAGCTTGCAGTCAGAAGTATAACACTTTGCCCAAATAGGGCCCCACCCCCAGGCAGTCTGCATTCTGCTGGAGACAGAGCTGAGTCAATCTGCCAGGTAAGGATCCCCAATCAATCAAAGAGCCATCAAAGGACAAAAGACATACACAGAAGGTAGCCAGATGTTGTGATATGCACCTGTAATCCAAGGTGATCAGAAGTTCAAGGTCATCCTTGGCCAAATAGTGAGTTTGAGGACAACCTAGACCACATAAGCTCATGTCTTAAAAAACAAACAAAACAAAAAGAACTATGCAAGGGTAGTAGAAAGAAGATAAAAACCAAGGGCTGTGGATGTAGCTCAGTGGTAGTGTTTATCGAGCACGCACAGGCTCTGGGTTCAATCCCCAGTACCAATAAATAAAATAAACAAATCAAATTTTAGAGTCCTGACCATTACAGAAACAAGAAGGCTTCCAGTTATTTATAATTTTTTCTTTAATCACATTAGTTAATATATATTATATTATTAGCTATTTTCTGCATCCTTTACTTCCCTTTATTATATTATATAGCAGTTGTTTTAAGGGATAACTTTATAATGTAGTCTCCAGGCTACAGAATATTCAAGTGGGACTATGACTTATTTAGAGGAGAAATTAATACTATCCACTCTATCATTTGAAGATGATTGCCAAGACTGTGGGGACTTTATGTTTTCCCAAGAGGGAAGAGGGTAGGAGCAGATTGGTGTGAAAGCTATGACATTGTGTTAGGCAGAAACATAAACTTATCATCACTGCTGATGGAAGCTCATGTATACATAGAAGGCTTTGAATCGATACTGAGAAGCCAATCAGGTAGAGGCCGTTCTATTCTGTGAGGCTGTTGCGGGGACATTACACTTTTTCTTTGTCATCTATCTGGCTGTCTGTTAGGCTCAGCCAACAGGGCACTAGAGGGAGACTAGAAGGCTGGGGAAGGGTCTTTGGGCCTTTCTACTGGTGTTCTATTTCTGTTGCCATGGCACCAGCCCAGGAGGCCATAGCTTAGCAACATCAGTTGGGTTTAGTCTCCAGCTACTTTGAATATGGTAGGAAGCAGCCAGGCAATGCTCTCTCCTCACTGGCCTGATTTCCAACTGTACTTCTCCATTCTGATAATCCAGCTCTTCCTCTACCGTTCCCAGTCCTGAAGATGGTAACAGTTTTCTTGCAGTTGTTTCCTGTGTCCTTTCAGTTCCTGCAAAATTCCCTCTCCCACTATCACAGATTCTATTTGTAAAATCTCCGGGATAAAAAACTGTATGCTGGGGGCTGGAGAGATGGCTCAGTGGTTAAGAACACTGGTTGTTCTTGCAGAAGACCCAGGTTCAAATCCCAGCACCCACATGGCAGCTAACAACTGTCTGTAACTCCAGTCCCAAGGGATCCGACAGCCTCTTCTGTCCTCCATGGGCATTGCATGACACGGGTGCACTTACCTACATGCAAGCAATACACGCATACACATAAAATTTAAAAAAACAAAAAACAAAAAACTGTATGCTGGGTGTTATGGTATATACCTGCAATGCCTGCATGAGGAGGTGGATACAGGAGAACCAAGGATTCAAAGTCACCCTCAGCTACTTATTGACTTTGAGGCCATCCTGAGCTATGTGAGACCCTATTCAAAAAAAAAAAAAAAAAAAAAGATGGGACTAGAGAGATGGTTCAGTGGTTAAGAGCATTGGCTGCTCTTACAGAAGACGGGGGAACCAGGTTCAGTTCCTAGCACCCATGTGACAGGTAATGACTGTCCATAACTCAAGTTCCATGGAATCTGACACCCTCTTCTGTCCTATGTGGGCATTACATGACACAAGTGCGTTTATATACATACAGGCTCATACATACTCATACATATAAAATAAATATATTTTATTATTTTTATTTTATGTGTATGCATGTATTGCATGTATGTATGTAGGTGCACCCATGTCATGAAATGCCCACGGAGGTCAGAAGAGGGCATAGGATCCCCTAGAACTGGAGTTATGGATGGTTGGTAGCCACTGTGTGGGTGCTGGGACTCAAACCAGGGTCCTCTGCAAGAGCAGCCAGTTCTCCAGCCCTCAATAAAAATATTTTTTTGGAGGAAATTATTTATTTCATCTTACACTTCCTGGCAACATTTCATTTTTGAGGGAAATCAGGCAGGAACTCAAGGCAAGAACCTGGAGGTAGAAACTGAAACACAGACCATGGAGAACATTATCTACTGACTTTGGATTTGCCTACTTTCTTATGCAACCCAAGAATTTCTGCTCAGGAATGACACCACCTACAGTGGGCTAGAGCCTCCCACATCCCTCAAAAAATCAATACTTCAGAGACATGCATAAAAGCCATCAAAGTGAGAAAATTTCCAAATCGAGGCTCCCTCTTCCCAGATGAGTCAAGTTGACAGCTAAAGCTTTCCAGTACAGTTGCCCATCAGAACCTGATGGCAAGATCCCATTACTGAAGACACTGTACACCTGAGTCACATAATAAAGAAGGAGAAATCAAGGCGGTACTGGCCCTGACGCTTCATCTCTGCTGGCTACCTTTCAGAGTACTACAAGATGCTATACATATGGGACTGGAGAGGTGGCTCAGTGGTTAAGAGCATTGACTGCTCTTGCAGAGGACCTAGGTTCGATTTTCAACATCCACATGGTGGTTAACAACCATCCATAGCTCCAGTTCCAGGGGATCTGATGCCCTCTTTTGACCTCCGCGGGCACTGCATGACACGGGTGCATTTACACATATGCAGGCAATTCACTCATGTACATAAAATAAAAATAATAAATAAGGGGCTGGAGAGATGGCTCAGAGGTTAAGAGCACTGACTGCTCTTGCAGAGGACCTGGGTTCGATTCCCAGCACCCACATGGCAGCTACGAACCATCCTTAACTCCAGTTCCAGGGGAATCCAAAGCCCTCTTCTGACCTCCGCAGCATTGCATGACACGGGTGCACTCACATACATGCAGGCAATATACTCATACACATAAAATAAAAATAAAATATTTTGTTAAAAAAATAAATAAAATATTTTAAAAAGATTTTATAGATGTTACTGGCAGAGAAAAATAATCATTAGTCTCACTCAGCTGTGAACTCTCTGAACTACCAAATCTATGCATTATGGGCATAGAAGAAGGAGAAAAAATCCAGGTCAATAACACTGACCAAATCTTTAACAGGATTATAGAAGAAAAATTCCCTAAATTAAGGAAAGGCATACCCATTTATATACAAGAAACACACAGAATACCAAATAGACAGAATAGAAACTCTCCCACGGCTTATCATAGTAAAAAAAAAAAAAAAAAATAAGTACAGAATGAAAAGAGGGTCCTGAAAGATGCAAGAGAAAAAACAAGTCACATATAAAGGAAAACCCATCAGAATCACAGCTGACTTTTCAATGCAAAGTATAAAAGCCAAAAGAGCCTGGACCAAAGTATTCCCAGTTCTAAATGACCATAAAGGCCAACCCAGAATACTTTACCCAGAAAAACTGTCTATTATAGTCAAAGTAGAAAGCAAACTCTTCCATGATACAAATAGGCTGAAAGAATTCATGTCCACCAAACCAGTCCTACAGAGAATACTCGAACAATACAAAACACTGAAGAAAGAAATGAGCGTGCTCAAGAAGCTACAGAAAGAAAACAAATGGAAGTAGAAAGGATGGAAACACAACATAAGACTAAGAACACAAATGGAAAATAAAATGACAGTAATCAGTACACAACCTTCAACGATAACTCTAAATATCAATGACCTCAACTCCCCACTCAAAAAACAGAGGCTAGTTGAATGGATTAATGCCCCCGCCTGCGGGGACCCTGTACAGGTAAAGCTTGAGGGGGACCACTCCCTGAAAGGAAAAACGGGTGAGAAAGAGGAGACGGAGCCCAAGCAAGTCCACTTGTCAAGGGTCGCTTTATTGTATTGCAAGCTTTCCTTATATACAGTTTGTATTTAGAAGGGGTTGAAGAAGTTGGTCAAAGGTTACAGCATTCTTATGGGTATGGGGTGGGGGACTGAGCAATTCAGCAACGTGACTGACCTTCCAAGAGATTACTGCATGACTTATCTTTTCCGAAGAGAAAGATAACCTTGCCATAAATTCTTTCTCAAGGTTACTAGTGCAGGCAGAATGTCCTGCTTAAGTCAACTGTTTGTAGAGCCATATTATATTTTTTGGTAATGAATGTTGTTTCTCCAGCTCCCGACACCTCACCCTTTATTAATAACTTTAGTGAATGAAAGATCTGCCTTAGGCTATGTGGTGGGTCCCCAGAGTCGGGATTCTTGTTTCTTTTGGTAAGGCCCCTGTCTTAGGCTACACAAACTGCTTCTATGTTCAGTACCCGCAAGTTTGGGGTATGCCCCTGAATCATGGGTTTGTGCTATTCC
>NW_008334861.1:3254313-3255844 GCF_000622305.1 Nannospalax galili | reverse complement strand
CCATGGGAAGGGGGCTGAGACTGGGTGTGGGAACGGGTATGGGTTGACACGGGAGAGGGGTTGGGAGGAGGCAGAAGAGAAGGAGAAGGGGAGTCCTGGGAGGAAGCTGAAGTGGGAGAGATGGGAGGGGTGTCCTGTCCATGAGAGGATGTAGGGGCAGGGGTGTCTGAGGCAGGGTCTGGAATTGAAGTAGAAGCAGATACAGGAGGGGTAAATGGGGTATTTGAGGTAGAAGTCAGACTTGGGGAGACTAGGGAGTATTTGGTAATGAGGTGTTTAAGATTTTGGATTTCCTTGATTAAAGGGGAATTGAGAGAGTGAGTGTCAGATTTAGAATGCTGAGGAAGGGAGGGGGAAGATTGCAGAGAGGGAGTTTGAGGCGGAGAAGGGAGGGGAGTTGGGCTGGCCCCTGGACTGGAAGGCAAGGGAGGGTATAGTGATGGGAGGGATTAGCATGGAGGTCAAGAAAGGCATGGATGTAGGGTAGTTCAGACCACTTGCTGTTACGCTGGCAGAAGGTTTCCAAATCTTTTAAAATATTGAGGGTCTAAGGTTCCAGTGTTTGGCCAAACAGAGTTATTATCTAGTTTGTACTCAGGCCAGGAAGTGGTGCACAAGAATTTTAGGAGATAGTGTGAGACAATCCTAACTTTTTTAAGGATTTAAGTAAGCAGGCCAAAGGCGTCAGACCCTGAGGTTTTGAGTGTTTGGTTCCCATAGCAACGGATTAGGCAGAAAGGAAAGAAGAGTTAAAGACCTCAGCTGGTGGGTGGGGGAACAAAGAGGAAGCTTTTTGCCCTGAGGGGACAGAGGTGGAGTCAGCGCAGGAGAGAGTAAGCTTACAGAGAAGAGAGAGAGAGAGAGAGAGAGAGAGAGAGAGAGAGAAAGAGGGAGAGTGAGAGAGAGAAAGCAGGGAGAGAAAGGTTTGGCTTAGGTCATGTAAAAACGAGAACGAGAAGAATCAGGCAACAAAAGAAAAGCGTCCTTTTTTGTTGCAGATTCGAGTGAAATTCCCGAACCCCAGGGCAGCGTCCTGCAATCACTGGGGGGGGGGCGGGGAATACGAGTTGTGCGTGTCCCCACCAGTGACCACAGCGTCCTGTCGTCAAAGGCAGGGCAGAACCTCCCACACACCAGTGTGATTTCGAGCGAGTAAAAACGAGTTAGGAGAGGTTCTGCAACATGGTGCATGACCAGCCAGTAGGAGAGTGGGCCCGGAGGCCAAGATGGACCGGGAATGGAGTAGAATGGAGAGGCCTAGAGGAAGCTCAGAGTAGCCAGTGAATGGAGGGAGAGGAGAGAGAGAGAGAGGGGGAGAGAGAGAGAGAGAAGATGAGATGTTAGGGGAAGGCAAAAAATGGCAGGAGTGAGGAAGGGAAGGGAGCTGAGGTAGGGGAAAGGATTTGAGTGTGACGGGGAGGCAGGTCTGACTCCCAGGTGGGTGTGGACAGACACAGTAACTGTGCTGGGCAGTTCAGTGGTCGCAGAAACCAGTGCTGTCCAGTGGCCTTGAGTGAGGTCCGGGAGTGAC
>NW_008334861.1:3240682-3253476 GCF_000622305.1 Nannospalax galili | reverse complement strand
CCTTAACATATATACACCAAACTCTGGTGCACATGAATTCATAAAAACAATACTACAGGAATTTAAGACACATATTAACCACAACTCAGTAATAGTAGGCGCCTTCAAGATCCCCCCTTCTCTAATAGGTTATCTGGACAAAAAATAGACATCTGAATTAAATGATATCGTACATCAAATGGACCTAACAGACATCTATGGAATATTCCGCCAAAGCATCAAAGAATACACATTCTATTCAGCAGCCCATGGAAGTTTCTCTAAAATATAAAAGAAAAAGAAAAGGAAATGAGAAAAGAAACTAAGAAAGGAAGGAAGGAAAGAAGAACAGACTGTGTGGTTTTTGTTTTTCTGGTTGGACTCTCACACTGTAATAGAAAATGAACAGGGAGTTTACAGATAAAGATCCAAAATTTGGAGCCATGCAGTGACACGCCTTTAATCCCAGCACTTGAGAGGCAGAGACAGGAGGATCTCTGTGAGTTCAAGGCCAACCAGGGTTAGTTACATAGTGAAACCCTGTCTCAAAAAAAGGTCAATATGCAGGCTGTCAAGATGGCTCAGTTGGTGAAGTAGTTGCCCACTAACCTGAAGACCTAAGTTGGATCCCTGGAACCCACATAGTGGAAAGAATCAACTGCAGAATGTCCTCTAACCTCCATGCAAGTGCTAACCTCCACACTTGTACACAAATAAGTAATAAATAAAAAGTCAATACAAAATATTCATTTAAAGTATGGCAGTACATGTTTAAAATGGTAAATTTTATCGGGTGTAGTGGCACATGCCTGCAATCCCAGCACTTAGGCCTATATACCCAGCTCTAGGCCAGTTAGAGCTACATATTAAGACCCTGTTTCATAAAGCAAAATAAGGCCAGGTGTGGTGGCACATGCCTTTAACCCCAGCACTTGGGAGGCAGAGGCAGGTGGATCTCTGTGAGTTCAAGGCCAGCCTGGTCTACATAGTGAGTTCCAGGCCAGCTGGGACTACAGGGAGACCCTGTCTCAAAAAGACCAAAAAAAAAAAACAAAAACCAAGCAACAGATTGCTTTCTTTTATGCAGTGTTATGCATTTAACTTCCCTTCATATATTTTCATGGCTTGATAGCTCATTTCTTTTTGGTACTGATATGGGAGTAGGGGGCGGTTGGAGGGGGAAGCAGGGGATCCTTGAGAGCAGGTGGGAAATTGCGCAGGGGACTGGGGCCTCGGAAAATCAATGGCCATCAAAGCTACCTCATGCCAGTTGTTTCTTGGTCCTTTGTCTCCAGAACTGGAAGAATGAATTTCACAGACAAGGGGAGAGTAAGTTTTCAAAAGGAGTTTATTATAGGTGAAAGTTTACGAGAAAGCAAATAAGCAGAGCTCAGGTATAGCAAGGGTGAGTCCCAACAAAAGGGACCACTGAAGGCCATGGTCTAGGGGCTAAAATAAGGCTTTCTTGGGTTTAGGCATGGGGGTGAGCTGGTCAGTCCAGTTGGCCCACACACCCATGAGCTATTCATGTGCCTCTCCATCCCAGGTGTCTGGACTGGAGTTTCAGTCACATCCTCACGTATAGCTTCCAGGCAACTGTGTAAAAGGGGAAGAAAGATAACAAGAAAGCAGGAAACAGAGCCCCAAACACGTCTGGCATTTCTGGCCTCTGGCCAGGACAGAACCAAGGGCATTTCCAGCTTCTGGCCAGGGACAAAATTGAAATCGCCATCCCTATACTACCCAACCAGCTTCTGTCTCTACTTCTCTTCGGTACGGCATAATATTCCACTACTTGGACAGAGCACAGCTTATTTATCTGTTCATCTACTGAGGGATAGCTTGGTTGCATGCAGGATTTGGCAATTTATGAATGAACCTAGGGTATCATACATGTGAGGTAAGGATCTACAACCCCAGGACATTTTTAAAAAAATTTTTTGGTTTGTTTTCTTTTGTTTGAGGCGGGGTCTCCCTATGTAGCATTGGCTGATTTGAAATTCCCTGTGTAGATCTGGTGGGTCTCAAACTCCTGGAGATCCACCTGCTTCTGCTTCCCAAGTTGGGATTATAGATGTGTACCACAATGCCCTGAAGGGCACAAGGTTTTGTGTGTAAGTGAGTTTTCACCCCCTTTGGGTAAATACTAAAGAACGTGAATCCTGGATCATCTGGTTACATATTGTTTAATTTTGTAAACATTTTTGATGGAATAAGCATGTCAGAGTCTAGGCACCAAACTATAGATTTGGTGGTGGGTCAATGGAAGTCCCCCATCTGCCCTCTAACATTGGAAGAACTAAAGATATTAGAGATCAAGCAGAGTTACTATAAGTACGGGCTACTATCAGTACCATGTCTTGACTCTTCTGGGCTTTCTCTCTCTCTCTCTCTCCCTTCCCTCTTTTCTTTTCTTTTCTTTTCTTTCTTTCACATTGAACCCAGTTTGGCCTCAAACTTTTTAAGCAGTGGAACTACTGATTCTTTTGCTTCCACCTCTGAAGTACTGGCATTATAGGCCTGCCTCCACCTCCCAAACAATGTCATTACAAATGTGCACCACCATGCCAATTTTCTTTTTTAAAATATTTTATTTATTATCACTATTTTTTTTCTTTGGTCTTTTTCAGACAGGCTCTCCCTGTAGTCCCAGCTGGCCGGGAATTTCCTATGTAGACCAGGTTGGCCTTGAACTCACACAGATCTGCCTGTCTCTGCCTCCCAAGTGCTGGCATGCACCACCACGTCTGGTATTTATTATTATTTTTTTATGTGTTTGGGTGTATTTTCTGCATGTGTATAAGTGCACTTGTGACTTACAATGCCCATGTACATAAGAAGAGGGTGTTGGAACACCTAGAACTGGAGTAATGGACGGTTGTTAGCCACCATGAGGGTGCTAGGAACTGAACCCAGGTCCTCTATTAGAGCAGCCAGTGTGCTTAACCTCTGAACCATGTCTCCAGCCCCAAATTTTCATTAAAGGCCTGGGATATAGCTCAAGGGAAGGGTGCTTGCCTGGCATGTTGTGAAACCCTGGATTGTACCCCCAGTACTATGATAAAAATAAAAATAAATAAGCTATTAAACCTACCCTTTTGGCATAATGAAGTCCTTTTGATACAAAACAAAAAATAGATAAAATATTAATGAATCAAACTCTGTAAAACTCATAGACTAGGGGGTTGGAGAGACAGCTCAGCGGTTAAGAACACCGACTGTTCTTGCAGAAGACCCGGGTTCGATTCCCAGCACCCACATGGCAGCTAACAACTTTAACTCCAGTTCCAGGGGATCCAACAGCCTCTATCTTCTACGGGCACTGCATGACCTGGGTGCGCTTACCTACATGCAGGCATAATACTCATACAAATAAAGTAAAAATAATAAATAAAATATTTAAAAAAAAGAGTCATGGACTAAGATTCTATAATCTACAATGTCAAGACAGCCTGGAACTTTGCCCGTAGCCTAACAACCAATGAGTGCCACCCTGAAATGCTGGCATATTCTGTTCCCCAAGAACTGTCTGCAAGTCTCAGTATGACCTGCATCTGAAGGTATGTCCTGTGCCTGGTTTAACCAGATCCTCCCATCATCACCCTGCAATAGTTGTTCTTTATTAATTCCCTAGAAACTGGGACTTAAGTCAGAGGAATCTGGAAAGATTCCTGCAAAGAAGTCTGTCAAAGCTGGGCATAGCAATGCATGCCTTTAATTCCTGTAGAGGCAGATGGATCTCTGTGAGATGGAGGACAGCCTGGTCTACATAGGGAGTTCTAGGCCAGCTGGTGCTACAAGAAGTCCCTGTCTAAAAACAAACAAATGGAAAAATCAAACAACAACCACAAAAAAGTCAGCCAATCCAATTGATTGTCTCAGGACCATTAGTGTGATCAGCTGCTTGAGAGGATTGGACCTAGGCTCCCATGGATGAATGCCCTAGAGCCCCTGGCACTTGTGCAGCAGTCCACGTAGAGAGATGGTATTCCAGCAAATTCGTGACTGCTCAAGCTGCCTGCATGCTTGATTCACTCTGGTTTTTGTTTATGGTGCTGAGAACAGAGCCCAGGACGTCACTCATGCTAAGCAGGCACTGTACATCTAATTCCAGCACTTAGGAAATAGAGGCAGTAACATCATGAGTTTAAGGCTATCCTCAACTACATATGCAGTTGAAGGCCAGCCTGGGCAGCAGGACACACTCTCTGAAACAAAGAAACAAGCACACCGACAATAAATAAATGGAAAATCAGTTTTGTTCAAATATTTTAAAATGTTATATTTATTATTTTTATGTGTATTGTTTGCATGTATGTAAGTACATGTCATGCAATGCTCGAGGAGGTCAGAAGAGGGTGTCAGATTCCCTTGGAACTGGAGTTATGGGCAGTTGTTAGCTGCCTGTAATGTGGGTGCTTGGAATCAAACCCGGGTCCTCTACAAGAGCAGCTAGTGCTCTTAACCACTGAGCCATCTCTCTAGCTCCTGGTTGAAATATTTTAATGCTGGGGACAAAATAATCCTCCATCAACTCTCAGGTGCTTTTCTTCACTTGTGCAAGTCTGGTAGCAATTACCCAGAAGAGAGCTCAACAGGGTCATCATTATACCAATATCACAGGGCTGTCCATAGTTAAGGAAACAATTGTCTATCAGAAGTCCAACTAGAGGACTAGAGAACTGTTAAAGGCTCAGATTCACAACCAAAAAGACAAGAACTAGAGAGATGGCAGAGAAAAGCAAAGCAAAACTAGGGGTGGGCAAGGTGGTGCATGCCTATAATTCTAGTACTCAAAAATAGGTAGAGAGGGCGCTGGAGAGTGGTTAAGAGGACCTAGGTTTGATTCCCAGTACCCACATGGCAGTGAACAAACCATCTGTAACTCCAGTTCCAGGGGATCCAAGGCCCACTTCTGGCCTCCAGGAGCATCACATGCACATGGTACATTTACATAAATGCAGGTAAAAGACTGATAGACATAAAATAAAAATAATTAAATAATTCAAAAAGATAAAAATCTTGGGGCTGGAGAGATGGCTCAGTGGTTAAGAACACTGGCTGTTCTTGCCAGGTGTGGTGGCACACGCCTTTAATCCCAGCACTCGGGAGGCAGAGGCAGGGGGATCTCTATGAGGTTGAGGGCAGCCTAGGCTCCATAGGGAATCCAGGCCAGATTGGGCTACAGGGAGACCCTGTCTGAAAAAGACCAAAAAAAAAAAAAAAAAAAAAGAACACTGGCTGTTCTTGCAGAAGACCCAGGTTTGCAACTCAGCACCCACATGGCAGCTAAAAACTGTAACTCCAGTTCCACAGCCTCTTCTGTCCTCCACATGCATTGCACAACATGGGTGCACTTACCTACATGCAGGCAATACACACATACACATAAAAATAATAAATAATTTTTTTGTCGTCTTTTTGCGACAGGGTCTCCCTGTAGCCCTAGCTGGCCTGGAACTCACTATGTAGACCAGGCTGGCCTCGAACTCAGAGATCCACCTGCCTCTGCCTCCCAAGTGCTGGGATTAAAGGCGTGTGCCATCACGCCTGGCAATAAAATATTTTTAAAAACATAAAAATCTTAAAAAAAAAGGAGGCTGAGGCAGGAGGATTGCTTCAATTTAGAGACCAGCTTGGGCTACATAGTGAGACCCTGTATCCAAAAGAGGCATGCAATTACTAGACAACTAGCAAGCAGGTGTGTACATATAGACTGCAGGAAACTGGACATGATGCCATGTGGTTCCTGTTAAGAAACAGGTTCCATTTGGTCCATTCTGAATGGCTGAACCTAGATTGTTATTCAGATTGGTTTAATTGGTTGTTATAATAACGTGAACTTCCTTTTGAACTGATTCAAGAGAAACTGGCCTGTAGGGCCTTCACGACTAAAACCAAATAGTACCAGGAATGTTAAAGGCTCTATATTCAGTCTGTATCCCAGAACACACAGACTGCCATAATAATTAACAGCTGTGGTGATCTTTGGCGCTCATGTGGATACACATTGCTTAGGAAGATGGATCACCAAAAGCCCTTAGATTTTCACATAAATGTGATGCTGCTTATATATTTGATGAAAACTTGAGAGATATGTTTGGGGGCCTTATAAGGAAAAGCCTTAATTAAAAATTTAAATTATAAGACTCCAGCATTAAGGTACTCCTTAGGTTTGGCTTGGGCAAGACTTTGCAAGCAACTATACAATAACATATAGTTAACCATTTGAAGTCTCAAGCAATAAACATGTCACAGCAGCTAGTAAAATTAATATATGAAGAGGCAAAACGTTTGCAGATTGCTTACTGAGAGTCTGCCTTAACCCTTCACAAGGGTGTGATGTGTTTAAAGGTGGCTTTCTCTCTCATGGCAAATGTTGCTCTGTGCAGAATTTAAAATTTGATCCTATTATAATTCTGCTTGGTGCTTTGCTTAGCTGTGTTATGGGCTGGCTGTATAGATAGGCATCTGCAACTTGTCCAGAAAAAGGTAAGAACAACAATGGAGATAATGAAATATTGTGAAGGTCCTATTTTGTAGAAACCCAGGAAGGATACAGTAAGGGCAAATACAAATTGAAAACAAGAGGCTTAATGATCTTGCTTGAAAAGAAGAGGAAGGCTGCCCTCCCTCCTTTCTCTTTTCTTTTAGAATTCCTTTCTCGGTCCTTTTCAGTCTATGTAAATCTTTTTAATGGCTGTGCTTGCTCTGCCTTGCCTTCCAACAGAGGGATATTTCCTCTCCTTGGGGACCAGGAGCTAGCTCTTTGAAATGTAATAATGGCTCATCCTAGAAGGTGATGCCCTGGTGGGTGAACCTCCCAGTTTCCTGGGAGGTTACCGGCCTCCCTTTACCTGATCCCAAATCGCTAAGCCTTCCCAGCATTCTGGCTCCTGCTGCTTACCGTGAGAAACAGACCTCATTTTCTGATGGGAACTTGGCTTCCTTTCTCTTCTATATTTGTGGAGAGGTTTTTGGAGGGTTGGGACTGGGGTCCTGTTTTTAGTTACAAAACAATGGAGAAAGAACAAATTTCAATAAATAGAACGTGCCAATTAAATATCTACATGGGGAAAAATTCCTATAAGTAAATGCTTATTTAAGTGTAATATTCAAACTGAAGCCAAGTATTGTGGCACATGCCTGTAATGTTAGCCATCGGGAGTTGGGGGCAGGAGCATCAGTTCAAGGCCAGCCTGAACCACATGAGATCTTGCCTTAAGCATTCCTTCAAAGAAATGAAAAAACTGAAAACTGCACAAATCACAAAGGTACAACTTTGGGGAGTACTGGGGGTTAAACCAGGGTCTCAAACATGGTAAGCACACAATCTGCCACTGAGGTAACATCCCTAGCCCTCATAAGGTACAGCTTGATGAACTGTCACAAAGGGAACACACACACTCAGAGACACACATACACACAACTAAACACAAAAACTCAAATCAGAAACAGAGAGCCATTGGCATCCCAGAAAACCCTTTGAGTCATCTCCTCTTCCCTAGGACTTTAGTCCCAGCACTTGGGAGGCCGAGGCAGATGGATCTCTGTCAGTTCGAGGCCAGCCTGGTCTACATAGTGAGCTCCAGGCCACCTGGGGCTACAGGGAGACCCTGTCTCAAAAAGAAAAAAGAAAAGAAAAGAAAAAGAAATAGCCAAAGCCATCCTGTGGAAAAAAGACCAACACCTGGTTTCAAACTATACAGCAGAATCATAACAACAAAAACAGCCTGGTGTTGGAGTCTTAGATCACAGTGGAATAGAATGGAGGACATCACCAGTCATCTGATTACTCTCAACGAAGGCACCCAAACCATATACAGCCTCTTCAACAAGTGGTACTGGGAAAAATGGATATCCACATGTAGAAGAATGAAACTGGAACATTAGCTCTCACTGTGAGCAAGAATCAATTGAAAATGGATCAAAGACCTTAATGTATTTAAAATAGTCATTTTTAAAATTAATGTAAGATTTGAAACTCACTGGGTATGGTGCACTTGGGAGACAGAGGCAGGCAGATCTCTGTGAGTTTGAGACCACCCTGGTCTACATAGTAAATTAAAAAAAAAAATAAAGAAAAGAAACTGAAACTGAAATTACTAGAAGAAAATACTTTATAGACAGGGAAATAATAGCAATAAGTGACAGATGGGATTGCATGAAAGTCAAAAAGCTTCACACAGCAAAGAAACCAAAGACAGAATGAAAAGACATTCCACTAAATGGGAAAAAATTCTTTGCCAACTACACATCTGACAGAAGATGACTATCCAGAATATATGAAGAACTTAAAAGATTAAGCACCAAATGAGCAAATAATAAAATCAATGAATAGGCAAATAAAGTGAGCTGACACATTTGTCTGTCTGCTCTATTTTGTTTCTTGGTTGGGACAGGGTCTCATTTTGTAGCTAAGACTAGCCTGGAACTTACTATGTAGCCCATACTGGCCTCAAATTCACAACACTCATCCTGCCTTGGTCTGCCATGCCCACACTTCTTTTTGTTTACTTTTTCATTTGTTTGAGACAGGATCTCATGTAGTTCAGGCTGGCCTTGAACTCCTACTCTTAAACATCTAGCAGGAGAATAGAACGAAAGAGTGGGGTAACGTGGTAATATCAAGCAGAGAGATCTAAAATAGGGCTCTAAACACTGCTCAATAAAACGTAGTAGTGGCCACCAGGTTTAGGGAGAAAGGCTGACAAATCCCAGCCTTCCAGTCACACCTGTGGTGTCTTAACCTGCAACCAGGAGACTTCGAATTCCCAATCAGTCCCAGGAGCTGTCCCAGTAATGGGATTGCATTCTTCAGCCTGTCTTTGTACAGGACTACGATGTTATCTTGCTATGTGTACAAATATCCCTCTGATCAAGATTTAACCTCTTGTGCTGGTGTGCCTGCAAAATAAAACCAGCAATGTAAGTATTCTAGTTTACATATAGCATAAAAGGTGCTGTGTGGAAAACGTGGCTGAATTAGCCTTTCCATTGGCCGGCCAGCCCTGGGCTAAAGTGTTGTTCTTCAAACGTGGCTTCTGCTGCAAATGCATTCACTCTGCACTTTCCTGGTCTCCAACTTCTGATGTACTTGAGGCCTAAGAGATTAGGCCAGTGGGATTAGCACTCAAGGATGAGTGCTTCAGCTACTTGATGCAATGCAGATTTAGCTCCAGGTGCTCTCCAAGCCTAGCGCTTTGCATTTTAATAGCAAGGATCCCCAGTGGGGCCTCTGGTCAGTCTCTAGTCTCTTCCTATCTTCCCCAGGTCCTATGGCCTTTGATGCATGCAAACAGTAAACTCATGCCTGGAAGGAAGGGCCCCTGGGGAAGAGAGGCAGTTTAGGAGCCTTTAGTGTTCACCCTGGACCCCAGTGCTGTGGCTTCCTCAGGCACTGCACCTGCCTTTGGGCAGTTCCTGCTATTTTGCTGGAGCTCAGACTACCTGGCTCCTCCTGCCTTTGTCACCAATGGTGGCAGACGGGTGTCCATGTGGCTTCTTGCTTCTGTGCATCTCCAGGGAGAGGGAGAAGGTCCTCCCAGTCATACCTTCCCAGTTTCTCCCAAAATCTTGTTCTGAAGAATTCATGAAGGATCCTTATTAAACTCCTGCTCCTGGGATCCTGGCCTCCTCTTTAATTTGCTGAGTAATGAATTCTTTTGCAAGACTTTCTGAAATGGAATCATTGCTGCATTTCTGGAACAGACCTTTCTTGGTCTGATACTACAGTTTATACTTTTGGTATATCCCTGTGGTCCATTTCCTTATCTTTTATTGAGAAATTTTATGGGCTGAGAAGGTAGATCAGTGGTAGAGTGTTAAGTATTGGGTTCCATCTCCAGCAATGCCCCCCCCCCCAAAAAATTCTTTTTTGCATTTGTATCCAAAAGGGGGAGCTCTCATAGCTTTTTGTTCCCTCTTTTTCCCCCCAGGGCCTGAAGCCAGGACCTTGTACTTTCTGGGCAAATGCTCTACTACTGGGTTAAATCTCTAACCCCTCTTTTAAATTTTTTTTTGTCCTTGTATATCCCAAGTTAGCCTCAAACTCACTATATAGCCAAGACTGACCTTAAACTGCCTCCATCTCCAGAGTGCTAGAATCACAGGTGTGTACCACAACACAAAGTTTACTCTGTAGTGGGGAGACTGAACCCAGGACTTCATATAGTCTAGGTAAACACTACCTAATGAGCCACATACCCAGCCTCAGGGCATTTTCTCAGTCTAAGGTAGCCCAAGCTAGCCTCAAACCCACTATGTAGCCAAGGATGACTTTGAACTCTCGGTCCACCTGCCTCCATGCCTGGATTCACTCAGATTTTTGTTTCACATGTGTAATTTGATTATAATCAGAGAACAGGTCTTACAAAGTCTGTGATTAGGATTTGTGAAAATTTTCATTTGGGAGTTAGGGATATAGCTCACTAATAGAGCCCATGCCTGGCATGCCTGAAGGCCCTGTGTTCCACCTCCAGCACCAAAAAAGAAAAATATAAATATCAGTTCAAATGGCCTGCTCAGAATTTGCAGGCACGTTGGAGGCTACAGACTCATCAGGGCCTGCCTTCATGCTGTCAGACACTACCGCCCCTGCCACTGCTACTGGAGAAATCCCTCAGGTGTGCCTGGACATGCTCTGATACTCCTAGCCCATCTTTTAAAAAAAAATTGTTTGAGCCAGGCATGGTGGCCCGCCTTTAATCCCAGCACTCGGGAGGCAGAGGTAGGTGGATCTCTGTGAGTTCAATGCCAGCCTGGTCTACATAGTAAGTTCCAGGCCAGTTGGGGCTACAGGGAGACCCTGTCTCAAAAACAAACAAACAAACAAAAATTGTACATGTTGTATGTACACCTGTGTTCATGTATGAATGTGGGTACATACATATATGTATAGCTGTGCCTGTGTATGTGTACATGTAGAGGCTAGAGGTCAATGTCTGGTATCTTGCAGTACAGTTTATATAATACATTCCACAACACGGTTCAGTTCTTCATCCTGTCTTTTTTTGGGGGGGGGTCTTTTTGAGACAGGGTCTCCCTGTAGCCCCAGATGTCTTGCTATGTAGACCAGGCTGGCCTTGACAGGGTCTCCCTGTAGCCCCAGATGTCTTGCTATGTAGACCAGGCTGGCCTTGATCTCACACAGATCCACCTGCCTCTGCCTCCTGAGTGCTGGGATTAAAGGCGTGTACCACCACACCAGCTTCTCCATCTCATCTTTTAAGGTAGAGCCTGTTACTGAACCAGGCACTCACCAATGGCTGGCTTGCCATTGGGCTCTGTTGATCCTCCTGTTTCTGCTGTCCCCATCCTCATCCGCAGGGCTAAGATTATAGACCTATGTAACCATGCCTGGCTTTTACATGGGTTCTGGAGATCCGAACTCAGGTCCTTATACTTATATTCTCCCCAGGACCCATCACATCTTTTTATTTGTTTTGTTTTGTTTTGTTTGAGACAGAGTCTCACTATATACCCTGAGTGGCTTGTACTCACTATGTAGACCAGGCTGGTTTTTACCTCATAAAGATCTGCCTGCCTCTGCCTCTTGAGTACTGGGGCATTAAAGACATGTTACCATCATGGCCAGCCCTGATTCTGCTTTTAGTTACTCACAAGACCCAAGTAAGGAGTCAGTGCTTTTTTTTTTGGTTTAGTTGGGTGTTTTTTTTTGGAGAATTTCATACATGATTACTGTATTTATATAATTTCCACCCACCTCTCTCCTCCCTCCAGCTCCTTCCATACTCCCCCCTCCATTCTGTCTCAAATTTATGACCTCCTTTTCATTACTATTGTTACACACACACACACACACACACACACACACACACACACACACCCTACTGAGTCCATTTAGTGTTGCTTGCATGTACTTATGTTTAGGGCTGACTACTTGGGATTGGGTAACCTATCAGGGAGCTAGCTCATCCCTAGGGAAAATGGATTCTTCCTTTCTTGGCAGCAATTGATTGCCTGCCTGTAGCTCTTCTTCTAGTGATGGGGCCTTGTGAAATTTCCTTCATTCACCTTAGCATGCCAACTGGCGTCATTGTGCAGGTCTGGTCTTGCTTAGGCAACTATATTGTTGAGTTTCCTGGGTGCAGCTTCCATGTCATGTCTAGGAGACACTGTCTAGCAAGGTGTAGACAGGTTCTGGTCTTCTGGGATTTTCCCTGAGCCTTAGGTGTGGGAGTTTCATTCATTGTATATGTTTCAATTGGGGCTGAACATCCCATGATCACTTATTCTCTGCATTTTGACCCTTTGTGGATCTCTGTAATAGTGTCCATCTGTTGTAAAAAAGGAGCTTCTTTGATGAGGGGTGAGAATGATACTTTGGGTGAGGACTCCCTTTCATAGTACTAGAGAGCGCTATGCAAGCTACCAAGGGAGAAAAGCAATCAATATTCCTACCCAACTGTAAAGCTTATGAACCACAAATGACTGGCTGGCCAAGATATCCCCAATGGTGCAATAGTGGGGGTGAACAGCTGTCTAACTGGACCTAAGGCTCATTTAATAAGAGGGAATTCATGCCTGGTACTGTAAACCTAGTTAAGTACCCATGGCTAGAGAGGTCATAGACCATAAAGGAGAATCTACTACTGACATTTATCTAAACAAATACAATTTTTTTTTTTGGTCTTTTGAGACAGAGTCTCCCTGTAGCCTCAGCTGTCCTGGAACTCACTATATATACCAGGCTGGCCTTGAACTCACTGAGACCTGCCTGCCTCTGCCTCCCAAGTGCTGGGATTAATGGCATGAGCCATCATGCCAAGCTAATGTATGATTTTAAATATACT
>NW_008334861.1:3227564-3240601 GCF_000622305.1 Nannospalax galili | reverse complement strand
CGCGCCATGGCGCATGTATGGTGCTCAGAGGAGAGAGTCATTTCTCTCCTCCTTTGAGGCAAGGTCTCCCTGTAGCACCAGCTGGCCTGGAACTTGCTATGTAGACCAGGCTGGTCTTGAACTCACAGAGATCTGCCTGCCTCTGCCTCCGGAGTGCTGGGATTAAAGGTGTGAGTCACCATGCCTGGCCTCTAAACCAATATAATTTTAAACTTTATTCTAAATACTTATCCTTACGCCTAGAGATGAGTCAGTGCTTAAAAAAAAAAAAACAAAACAGCAGCATAGTCCCTGTTTTATGAGCAGAACTAAAACACTAGGCCTACATAGTTTATAGACAAATTCTAACAACTCCACAGATGTCAAGAATATTGAAAAAGACTATTATCCCATTTATTCTAAAAGGCCAACAAAACCTTGGTATGAACTAGACAAAGACAAACTGAGAAAAGAAAATTGCAGGCCCATTTAGTTTTAAAGATAGAGACAAAAGTTCTAAATAAAAATTGTAGTATATTGAATCCAAATGTGTAGAAAGGAAAATAACCAATAATGATGAAGTTTAGCAAATGTCAGCAATGCAATCTGGAACTGTCTTCCAACAAAGGGATAAATTACAGGAGCAACACAAGGGTCAGTTTATAATATGCAGAAAAAGCATTTGATAAAGCACAACATTTGTTCATATCAAAACGCTCAATATGCTGGGAATAAAAGGACTTTCCTGGGCTGGATAAAATACATACATAAGTGTATTTTTTTAATAGCCTTTTTCTGTATACTTCAGGCTGGCCTCAATCTTATGATCTTCTTGCTTCTACTTCCAGAGTGTGCCAGCATTCCTAGCCGCATGTGTGTATTCCTAGAGAACTAAGAGGAGACAAGCTCTCACGTGGCCCAGGCTAACCTCAAATTCACTATGAAGTAGAGGCTGACCTTGAATTCCTGATCTTCCTTCGTCTTCCTCCAAGTACTGGGATTACAGATGTGTGCCACCAGGCCCAGCATGAGAAACATTTTTTTTTAAATCAAGGACAAGGTATGCACGCCTGTGTGTAACACCTCTAGAAGTTGTAGCCATGGCAGCATGGCATGAAAAGAAATGGAGGACTAAAGACTAGAAACCTGAAGGTAAGTCTATCATTATTTTGAATGAGGTGATTGTTTGCAAAAGAAATAAAAAAAGATATAAAGACAAATTAGCAGAATGAATAAGTGAGTTTAGCATACTGATTGGATATAATGATGAACATTAGAAAGCCCAGAGAACACTCAGGAACATTTGGAAAGTGTGTTTTTGTAAAAATA
This sequence comes from Nannospalax galili, assembly GCF_000622305.1. Lineage (NCBI taxonomy): Eukaryota > Metazoa > Chordata > Mammalia > Rodentia > Spalacidae > Nannospalax > Nannospalax galili. The sequence goes on along the minus strand of NW_008334861.1, from coordinate 3,239,293 downwards.
CCTCCTTAACAATAGAAAGAAATCTCAGGGTATTCAGAAATAAATAAAATAAAAGAAGCACAGGGTTGTGGAGATAGCTCAGTTGGGGAAGGCATTTGCTGCCAAAACTGAAGACCTGAGTTCAATCCCCAGAACCCACATAGTGAAAGGAGAGCTCCAATCCCTAAAAGTTCTTCTCTGAGCGCAACCTGTGTGCAGTGGCATGTGCCCCTCACCCCATACACAAACATACACACGCATGCACACAGAAAATAAAGATACAGCTGAACATGGTGGCACACACCTTTAGTCTCACCACTCAGGAGACAGAGGCAGGCAGATCTCTGTGAGTTCAAGGCCACCCTGGTCTACATAGCGAGTTCCAGGTCAGCTGGGGCTACAGGGAGACCCTGTCTCAAAAAGACCAAAAATAAATAAAAATACAATTCTTTAAAAGACTTGCAGGAACTGGAGAGATGGCTTAGCAGTTAAGAGCAATGGGTACTCTTACAGAAGACCTCGGTTCAAATTCCAGCACCCATATGGTGGCTTATAACCATTTGTAACTCTGGTTCCAGGGGATCTGATACCCTCTTCTGTCCTCTGCATTCATTGCATGATACAGGAGCAGGACATGGGTACACTTACATGCATGCAGACAATATACTCATATACACAAATTAAAAATTAATAAATAAAAAAATTAAAAAATAAAAAGACTTCAGGGTTGGAAAGATGGTTGTGCTGGATAGTTTTAGTGTCAACTTGACACACCTGGGTTGAGGGAGCCTCAGTTGGGGAATTTCCTCTATTGGACTGGCCTGTGGCCATGTCTGAGGGGCATCTTCTTGATGAGTGATGTGGGAGGGCCCAGCCCACTGTGGGTGGTGCCACCCCTGGGCAGGTGGGCCTGTGTTACATAAGAAAGCAGGCTGAGCAGGGGCCAGGGGAACAAGCCAGTAAGCAGCATTCCTCCATGGCCTGTGCTCCAGCTTCTGCCTCCAGGTTCCTGCCCTGAGTTCCTACCTTGGGCTCCCTGAGGAACTACAATGTGAGCAATGTAAGCTGAATAAACCCTTTCCTCCCCAAGTTGGTAGTGGTCAGAGTGTTTTGTCACAGCAATGAAGAACCAAACCCGGACAATGGTTCAGCAGTTAAGAGCACTGGTTGCTCTTGCAGAGGACCTGGGTTCAATTCCCAGCACCAACAAGGTGGCTAACAACTGTAACTCTAGTTCCAGGGGAATCCTCTTCTGACCTCTGCAGGCATTGGATGACACAGGTGCACTGACATACATGCAGGCAGTACACTCATACACATAACATACATAAAAATATTTTTTAAAAATTAAAAAAATAAAAAGACTTGCAAAAACTACAGACTTATTAAAGATTTTATTTATTTATTTTTATTTTATGTATGTATGTAAGTGCACATGTGCAATGCAATGACCCCAGAACCCAAAGAGGATGTTGGATCTCCTGGAACTGAAATTACAGAGTGTTGTTAGCCACCATGTAAGTGCTAGGAACTGAATCCAGATCATTTGCTAGAGCAGCCAGGGCTCTTAACTGCTGAGCCAACCCCACAGATTCATTTTTAAAAGATCTAAATAAACTGGGTGTAGTGGTGCACACCTTTAATCCCAGTACTCAGGAGGCAGAGGCAGGTGGATCTCTCTGAGTTCCAGGCCAACCTGGTCTACATAGTTCCAGGCCAGCTGCAGCTACAGAGAGACACTGTCTTAAAAAAGACATCCCCCCCCCGAGACCTAAATGAATGAAGAAAAATGCTGGGGTAGTTGACGGAATGGTGTTCTTTCCCAGGGGAGCTAAAATGCATTGCTACTCCAATCCAAGTTCCCACTGGGATTTCTAAACTTCTTTGAAAAGTTTATTTTAGAGGCTGGAGCTGCATCTCAGTTGGCAAAGGGCTTGCCTAGCTTGCATGAAGCCCTGGGTTCCATCGCCAGTGCCACCTGAACTGGGCTTGATTGCACACAAATGTAAGCCCGGCAGTTGCGAGGTAGATGCAGATGAATCAGACATTAAAGGTCATCTTTGACTACACATGGAGTTCAAGGCCAGCACAGGAATTCTAAAAAAGAAAAAAAATTCTTTTTTTTTTTTATTGAAAGATATGTTAATTCTGAATTCAGTGTGATGGTACAAACCTACAGTCCCAGCATGAGAGACTAAGACAAGACAACTGAGAGTTCCAGGCCAGCCTGGGCTACAAAATGCGACCCTACAAAGAAGGAAGAGGAAGAACATTAATTCTAAGATGTATGAACCTGGGGTTGGTGGCTAGCTCCTGTCATCCCAGCACTTGGGAGGTGGAGGCACTTGGCTACATAGTGAGTTTGAGACCAGCCTGGGCTATAGGAGATATTATATCAAAACAAAAACAAAGTACAATTCATATGGTAGTGCAAAGGTTAAGACTAGGTAATATAGCCCTGAAGACATATAATGGGAGCTTTCCCAGCAAATGTCAAGATATAAAGCTATTGCAACTAGCTAAATGTAGTAGCTCAAACCTGTAATTCCTGTATTCAGGAGGCTGAAGCAGGAGAATTGCAGATTTCAAAGCCAGCCTGGGTTACAGAGTGAGATCCTGTCTTTTTGGTCAGGCGTGGAGGCACATGCCTTTAATCCCAGCACTTGGGAGATAGAGGCAGGCAAATTTCTGTGAGTTCAAGGCCAGCCTGGTCTACATAAGGAGTTCCAGGCCAGCTGGGGTTACAGGGAGACCCTGTCTCAAAACAAACAAACAAACAAAAACAACAAAAAAGAACAAAAAAAATCATTCTTTGAAATAGGCAATGATTTCTTTTCTTTTGTGTGTCTGTGTGTGTGTTGTGTATGTGTACGTGTATGTGAATTTGTGTGGGGGGGTCAAAGGACAAACTCAGATGCCCATCCTCAGGTCCTTAGTTGTTTTCAACCTACTTTTTAAAAATATTGTATTTATTATTTTTTATCTTATTTGTATGGGTATATTGCCTGCACGTATGTAAGTGCACCCATGTCCTGCATGCTCACAGAGGTCAGAAGAGGGCATAAGATTCCCTGGAACTAGAGTTATAGACAGTTGTTAGCTGCCATGTGGGTGCTGGGAGTTGAACCTGGGACCTCTTAACTGCTGAGCCAGCTCTCCAAGCCCCCCACCTATTGTTTGAAACAAGCTCTCTCATTGGCCTGGAACTTTACCATGTAGGCCACACTAGCTGGCCCATGAACTTGCAGCAATCTGCCTGTCTATGCCTCCTATCTCCAGCACTGGGATTTTACCACACTGGGATTTTTCATGGGTTCTGGGGCTCCAAACTCAGATCCTCAGCTTGCAAATCAAGCTCTTTACTAAATGACCCATCTCCCCAGTCTTTTGTGGGGTTTTGTTTTCTTTTGTCTTTTGTCGTTGTTTTTTGTTTGAGACAAGGTCTCCCTATGTACTGCTGGTTGACCTATGACTCATTATGTAGAAGAGTATAGATGAGATCTGGCCTCAAATTCACAGAGATCCACCTGCCTCTGCATCCCGAGTGCTGGAACTAAAGGCTTGTGCTACCATGCTCAGCCTGTGTAGTTATTTTGAGACAGAGTCTTGCTATGTGGTTAGTCCATGCTGGCCTTAAACTCATGGCCAATCCTCCTGCCTCTATCTCGTGAACGCTGAAAAGTAGGGAAAGATCCACCCCCCTTTTTCATCTCTTTTTAAATTTTTATTTATTTACTTATTTACTTTTTTTTTTTTTTTCTTTTTTTGGTCTTTTTGAGACAGGGTCTCCTTGTAGCCCCAGCTGTCCTGGAACTCACTATGTAGTCCAGGCTGGCCTTAAACTCACAGAGATCTTCCTGCCTCTGTCTCCCAAGTGCTGGGATTAAAAAAAGGCCTGTGCCACCATGCCCAGTTTATTTTCTTTAAAAAAATTTTATAGTGTGTGTGTGTGATATTTGTGTATATGGGCCACACAGTGCCACACCATACAAGTGAAGGTCAGAGAGAACTTTGTGGAGTCAGTTCTCTTCTTCCACCTTTATGTGGGTTCCCATGGTTTCTGGGATCTGACTCAGGTCATTAGCCTTGAATCATGGGGCAGGAAGTACCAGTCTTTTGGGGGGGCGGGGTCGCGCATATCCCAGGCTGGTCTCAAATTTGCTATATACAGGAGAATGACCTTATTTATACCTATGATCCCCCTGCGTTCACCTCCCCAGGCTAGGATTACAGGTATTTGCCATCACCCACAGTTTATGTGATGCTGAATTTGAACCCAGGACTTCCTACATGCTAGGCAAGGAAGCATTCCACTGAATGAGCTAAAGCCCCAGCTTAGGGAAAGCTCTTCTCTTTTCTTCCTTTCTTTTTATAAAAAATATTTTGGGGGCTGGAGAGATGGCTCAGTGGTTAAGAACACTGAATGTTCTTGCAGAAGACCCGGGTTCAAATCCCAGCACCCACATAGCAGCTAACAACTGTCTGTAACTCCAGTTCCAGGGGATCCAACAGCCTCTTCTATCCTCCGTGGGCATTGCACGACACAGGTGCACTTACCTACATGCAGGCAATACACTCATACACATAAAAATATACAATTTTTAAATATAATTAAAAAATATATTATTTTTATTTTAAGTGTATGCATGTATTGCCTGTATGTGTGTAAGTGCACCCATGTCATGCAATGCCCTCGGAGGTCAGAAGAAGGTCCCCTGAAACTGGAGTTATGGACCGTTGTTAGCCGCCATGTGGGTGCTGGGAACTGAACCTGGGTCTTTACTGCTGAGCCATCTCTCCAGCCTCCCTCCCTCCCTTCCTTCCTCCTTTTCTTTTTTATTGCATCCTTCCTTCCTTTCTCTCTCTCTTTCTTTCTTTTTTGTAGCCCAGGCTAGGCTGGAACTTCTTATGTAGACTAGGCTGGCCTCAATCTCAGAGAGCGTGGGGAGAATTTTTTTAAATATCATTTTATGTGTATGTGTGTATTGCCTGCATGTATGTGAGTGCACCCATGTCGTGCAATGCCTCGAGGTCAGAAAAGGGTGTCGGATTCCCCCGGAACTGGAGTTAAGGATTGCTTGTAACCGCCATGTGGGTGCTCTGAATAGAACCCGGGTCCTCTGTGAGAGCAGTCAGTGCTCTTAACCACTGAGCCATCTCTCCAGCCCCGGGAAAAATTTCTTAAACCAGAAATCCAAAGCATTCATTTGGGCTAGGGAAAGTAACTCAATGATTGAGTGCATATCTAGCATGTACTAAGAACTCTAGTCCATGCACAGAGCTGAAAGAAGGAAAAAAGGGAGGGAAGGAGGAAGGGGAGGAGGAAAGAAGGAAAGAAAAAGAATGAGCTAATCAACAAATATCATCATGGAAAGAATCTTATTTGGGGGGAGGGGTTGTTATGAGACAGGGTCTCATGTAGCGCCTATCTCCTGGGTGCTGGGATTACAGGTGTGAGCCAAAACATCTGGTTTCATGGAAAGAAAAAAAAGAATGAGTTCTAGAAGATTACAGCTAGGATTAGTTTTTTGTGTACAGTTCAAAAATAAGCTAGAAACATATACAGGAATTAGACATATGTGATAAAACTATATCAAAAAATAAATAAAAGGAGCTGGGCCTCATGGCACAAACCAGCTATTCAGGATTCTGAGGCAGGACGATCTCAAATTCAAAGACTCCTCGGGTTATAGGACAGGGTGAAAGCCAGCTTGGGCTACATAGCAAGTTTGAGAATAGCCGGGGCAGCATAAAACCCTATCAACAAAACAAAACAACATCAAAAACAAAGGCCAGCAAGATGGTTCAGGAGGTAAAGGTGCTTTCAACAGAACTTATAATTTGAGATCCATTCCCGGAATGTACATGGAAGATAGAGAGAACCAACCCCCACAAATTGTCCTCTGCCTTCCATACTATGGCACACACATCCACACATTCATACGTGCACACACACACACACACACACACACAATGTAAAAAAAAAATTAACACAATGGCAAAATAAAGATTGGGTGTGGTGGTACCCACCTTTAATCCCAGCATTTGGGAGGCAGAGGCAAGCAGATCTTTGTGACTTCAAGGCCAGCCTAGTCTACATAGGGAGTTCCAAGCCAGCTGGGCGTACAGGAAGTCTCTATTTCAAAAAGACCATAAAAAGTGGCTGGGTGTGGTAGTGCATGCCTTTAGTCCCAGCACTCAGGAGGCAGAGGCAGGCGGATCTCTGTGAGTTCAAGGCCAGCCTTGTCTACATAGTGAGTTTCAGGTTCAGGCCAGCCCCATTACAGGAGACCCTGTTTTAGAAAGACCGAAAAAAAAAAAAAAGCTATAAAATAAGTCAAGAATGGCTCCTGGAGCTGGAGTCACAGGCAGTCCTGAGACACTTCATGTGTATGCTAGCAGCTCAGGTCCTCGGCATGCTTTTTTGTTTTGTTTTGTTTGTTTGTGACTGGGTCTCACTATGTAGCACTCCATATCCTGGAACTCATTATGTAAACTAGGCTAGCCTCAAACTCACCAAGGTCTGCCTGCCTCTGTGTGACACCATGCCCAGACTGTCACCTAATTTTTTGAGACAAGGTCTGCAGCTGAACCTGAAGCTCACCAATTTGGCTAGGCTAGTTGACCAGTGAAATCCAAGGATCTGCCTGCCTTTGCCTTCCCAGCACTGGGGATTATAAGCAAGTGCTGCCGACATCATCCACAGCTACATAGTTCAAGGCCAACCTGAGCTTCATGAGACCTTGTCTCAAAAAATAAAAGAAAATTATTTCGTGCTGAGGATTGAACTCAGGGCCTCAGACATACTACAACTGAGGTACACCCCAACTCAGCTTTTTAAAAAAAATTTATTATTTTTATTTCATGTGTATGTGTGTATTGCCTGCATGTAGATAAGTGCACCTGTGTCATGCAATGCCCTTGGAGGTCAGAAGAGGCTGTCAGATCCCCTGGGAGTGGAGTTACGGACAGTTGTTAGCTGCCATGTGGGTGCTGGGATTCGAACCCAGGTCTTCTGCAAGAACAACTAATGTTCTTAACCGCTGAGCCATCTCACCAGCCCCTCAGCTTTTTATTTATTTATTTTTTGTCTTTTTGAGACAGGGTCTCCCTGTAACCTCAACTGGCTTGGAACTCACAATGTAGACTAGGCTGGCCTTGATCTCACAGAGATCCACCTGCCTCTGCCCCTCCAGTTCTGGGACTAAAGGTGTGTGATACCACGCTTGGCTTTTTTTGTTGTTTTTTGGTCTTTTTGAGACAGGGTCTCCCTGTGGCCCCAGCTGTCCTGGAACTTACTATGTAGACCAGGCTGGCCTTGAACTCACAGAGATCCACCTGCCTCTGCCTCCCGAGCGCTGGGATTAAAGGTGTACACCACCACGCCCGGCCTTGTTTTTTGATGTAAGGTTTTGCTATGTAGCCCTGAGTAGCTAGCTATGTAGAGCAAGCTGACCTATAATTGTAGTTTATCCTCCTGCCTCTGATTCCCAAAAATAAACAAAATGAAAGAGATCTCTGTGCAGACAAATGCTGGTGGATAGTGAGTTATATGACTCTTTGAACTGGAACTTAATAAGCAAACCCCGTGTTCCTACGAGTCAGTCAGGCGTGTTCTCATGACGAACAAAAGCAGCTCCAGGCCTCCTCCATTTGTTTCCCCCATTATATCAATAGTGCCTGCCTGTGTTGTGTGTTTGTGTGTGTGTATTTTTGAGACACGGTCTTATTGTGTAGCCTTGCCTGGTCTGGAATTTTCTGTAGAGCCTGGATGGCCTTGAATTTGCAGAGATCCTTCTGCTTCTGCTTCCAGAGTGCTGGGATTATAGGTGTGTCATCACACCCAGCACATTTCCAGTTTTGAAAAATGGAGTAGCAGTAAGAGACAATAGACCAAAATACGTCTGTTCCTCTTTTTTTTTTTTTTCAAATAGGGTCTCCATAGTCCCAGCCCACCTGGAAGTCACTATGTGGACCGGGCTGGCCTCCATCTCACAGAGATCTACCTGCCTCTGCCTCCTGAGGGCTGGGATTAAAGGTCTGAGCCACTATGCCTGGCTCCATTGCCCCTCACCCCCGCTCTTCTGTTTTTTCTTTTTGAGACAGGGTCTTTTACTTTCTGTAGATTATGTTAGCCTCAAACTCACAAACCTCCTGCTTCAGTTTTCTGCGTGCTGGGATTACAGGTGTGCAGCACTACACTGGTGCCCAGTGATCATTGAGCAGTGTAGGGATGCAGTTTGAAAGCACTACAGCTGTCTTGAGTTGTAACTACCATGACTGCCCCACAGTAACCCTGGTGGGATTTTCCTTCATAGCATCCCAGTGAAGCATAAGTAGATAAAAGCCACTATAGAGGTCCATGGCACTTGACTGAAACCCAAGTACCAGGACTGTACCTGACTCTGATACTAGCTTAAGATAAACCAGGTCAGGTATATTCCAGCTTGGATGGTGACTCTGTATTATCTAACATATGTACATACAAATCTCTTCTGACTCAAATAGTGGGGCTTCATTCAGTCTTGCAACATACTTATGTCATGAAGTTCCTCAATGAAGTACACTCTGTGAGATCCTGGAGTATCTGCCTCTGGACAAATTGAGAAGCAAGTGAGCAGTAGATATCCATATGAAAAAAAAAGCATAGACACAGACTGCTGTGTTTTGGAGGTGTCCCTCCAAAATTCCCGTTTTGAAACCTGACTACCAAGTTGATAGGGGTAGGAGGCAAGTCTCTCTGTGAGGCTGTGACACCATGTGTGCCCACACAAGCGAGTGGGTTCAATGCCTCAGGGCTAGAGGTGGGTGTAGTGGTACACGCCTTTAATCCCAGCACTTGGGAGGCAGAGGCAGGTGGATCTCTGTGAGTTCGAGGCCAGCCTGGTCTATGTAGTGAGTTCCAGGTCAGCTGGGGCTACAGGGAGACCCTGTCTCAAAAAAAAAGTTCCTTCCTTATTCGCCTGCCTTTTCCAATGTGTGAGGAGGCTACGAGGTGGACCAGACTCTCAGGAGACACTGAATATACTATTACCATGATCTTGGGGCTTTCCCGACTCCTGAACAGTGAGCAATACATTTCTGTTGCTTGTAAATTGCAAGAGAGGTATTCTACCACAGCAGCCCAGACAGACACAAATCTCACAGTTTATGAACATCACCTAAAATGAAACAGAGACTTAAATGTAAAACCCCAAACTATAAATCCTAGGATATACCCTGAGGAAAACCTTGGTGGCCTTGGATTTGACAGTGATTTCTTTCTTTCAACCAGATACTAACAGTGGGGTATGCTGATCAAGGAAGGGGCCATCCTGTCACTAAGCTGTGACGAAAAGCTTTCCTTTTACAGTGGGAGAAGAAGTCTGGGCAGTTTCTGTGTGGTGGGCTGCTGTCAACTTTCCTGAAATCTCCCTTGTAGGGAAGCCATTGGGCAAAGCCATGACTGACTCCTAGGAACCAGGATCAAATGGGCTGGGATGGAGCTGGGAATTGCACAGGGTCAAGATAGAACCTAGCAGATAAGAATCTGGACAGACTCCCCTGGGCATTCATTCTATCTCCAGGGGCTCTAGGGATGATAGAGGTGACATCACCGTGGTTGTCTCTTGAGCACGACAAACAGCACTGGCATGCAAAAATGTCTCTATAGCATTCTCCTCAAGGAGACTGGACTCTGATCAAGGTATTAGCCCCTGGGTCTGCTGACTCCCTCCCCTGAAGTCTCCTGGGGCTTTGTTTTTGTTAGGGTTTTCTGACTGCAAGGAAAAACTGACTCTAGTTTTTGCAAGAAAACTAGCATGATGCTGGGCAGATAACTAACTTGGTCAATATCTGATCATGTAGGACTTGGGATGACAGGGATGACCAGTTTTGAGTGGGGTGCAGAGCAAGAATGGGCCCTTAAGCTGGATGTGGTGGTGCATACCTTGTATCTCAGCAGAGACAGGCAAGATTTCTGTGAGACTAAAGGCAGTCTGGTCTACACAGTGTGTTCCAGGCCAGTTGGGGCTAGAGGGAGACCCTATCTGAACAAACAAGAAATAAAAGAAAGAAGGAAAGAAAGAAGGAAGGAAGGAAAGAAAGAAAAAGGAAAAAGAATGGCCCTGAGAAAGGTCCAGGAGAGCTGCTGGAGATCTAGATCAGGAAGACCTAGCCAACCTAAAGGACCCACTGGAATCTGTCCATGGTATTGAAGATGTTGTATGGAGTCCCTGGCAAGCCTCAAGAGAGGGGTCTGGTACAGACGTGTGAGGGCTAGAGCAATGCCACAGGTACTAAGGCAGGCAGGGTATCTAAGAGTAGCTTTCTGCCATGTTGCTGGGCCCAGGGGTGTGGAACATCATATACCTGTGTGACCATGGCTGTCCATCAGCAGCTGAGTATTATCAGACCTACCAAGCACATGATGCTCACACATTCAGGTCCAGGCTCAGTTGGGGTCAGAGGACTCAGAAACGAATGTGAACAGGTAGTCTAGTCTTCATACCCCCTGCTTTTATGGTCCTGGAACTTCTAAGCTCATACCTATGGACTTATAAGTAGGGGCTCTGTGGGATCAATTGACAGAAAAAAGCACTGGAATCCAGTTCCTCCATGAATTAGCTCATGTCAGGATTAGGTTTTGCTGCCCTGGGAGACATCAGGGAGGGAAAGACCTGCAGGGAGCAGTACACTAGGTTGTGTATTTTGTGGAGAGAGAAATGGACTGTGGTAAAGGTCCATGGGCTGTGAGAAATGGCTTGGCTTTGATTGGTGAAGACCCAGGTGGGGTATGACTGGAAGGTAAGTAACAAGGTTTGGAGACAACTTTTTTTTTTTTTTTTTTTTTTTTTGAGACAGGGTCTCACTGTAGCCCCAGCTGGCCTGGCAGTTGCTATGTCCCTCACTTGGCAAAGCTTAAAGATAAAGCATGTGGCAGTTTTATCAAGGGATCTTCTGCAGCAAGGGGCCAGCGTGTGAGCAGCTCTCCCAGGCAACTCCTGGGAACTCAGCATTCAATCTATCTTCAAAGGCTCTCTTCCCTCAGGGCTGGTCCAAGAAGAGGGACGGGCTGTGGGAGAGAAGAGGTAGTGATGCAGAGGATGCAAGAGCGGTGTAAGGAGTGCTGGCTGGGGCTGAGAAAGGAGTAGATAGATAGCAGCAGTTCCAGGGAAGCAAGGACGGTGCACACGCACACGAGGGCCCCAAAGCATGCGAGGTTTCTCCATCATTTTCCTCCCACCACCTATAACACTTCACGCTTTTCTTTTCTCTAAACAAAGGTATCTATTTCAAAGACAGTAAGGGAACGGCTTAGTTGAAGGGAGGAACCAGTTATTAAGGAGAGAGACAAGAGTGGAGACACTGAGGTTGCTGTGTCCCGGACCTGGAAACGGGATGAAGTAGCGTCTCCCCACCGAGGCCCCGAAGTGTCTCCAGGGGTTCGGGGATGCATCTGCTTCTAACAGGACTATCTTTCTCAGAGCTGCACCTAGCAGACAGGTTCACTAAGCACCTCAGGAGCGACACAGGCGTCACAGGGTGTCAAGGGCTTCACCGCCTGCTGCCACGCAGGCCCCACCCCCCAGCTTCCCGCGCCAACTCCCCTAGCCCCCCGCCGCTCCCGCCCGCACCCAGCTCCACTCCTCCCCGCGCGCGCGTGCGCCCCGTCCCCGCACGCCTCCCCCGCCACCGCTGCGGGCGCGCGCGCGTGCCCGTCGTCCCAGGCAGGAGCTGGAGACCGCCGGCCTGCTGCGGGCCGGAGAGCA
>NW_008334861.1:3167077-3227430 GCF_000622305.1 Nannospalax galili | reverse complement strand
GGCAGCGGAGGGCCCCGCGGGCGGGGAGGCGCGTAGCCCACGGTCCCTGACGGCCCCGGCGGCCAGGCGCACTCCTGCACCTCCTGGGGGGCCGTAGCCAGGCAACGCCCGGCGCGCCCGCCCATCCCCCGCTGCCCTTTTCTCCCTGGTTGGGTGCAAGGGAGCATGCCAGCGTCTGGCCTCGGCCAACGAAGAGTTAAGCCGAGGGGCGTGGAACTGCCCTCCCCTTGGGGGCGTGCCCCCCTCCCCCGCTAGGCGGCTCGGCCCCCCGCGGTAGAGTATGGCCCCCGGCCCCGGCCCGGGACCCGAGGTCCCACGCACTGGCCAGTGAAAGACGCCATCCCCTTCCCGCCCGCCTCTTTCCCTCTCCGGCCAGCACCATGGGATGTAATATGTGCGTGGTCCAGAAACCGGAGGAGCAATACAAGGTGATGCTTCAGGTAGGGCGCCTGGACCGCTAGGTAGAAGGGCGCAGCCCGGCTGAGGGAAGCTGCAAACCTCGTGGGGAGGGCCAGGTGGAGTCCGAGAGGCAGGTGTGGGAGGGGGAAGAGGAAAAGGTAGGGAACCAATCTCACCCTAAGATTCTGGGTTGCTGGGTGTTGGTGCTCCGTGGGAACTGGCCCCAGATGGGGGAGCAGGATGGTGATGGGGATGCGAAGCGCATCACTTGGACGCCCGGAGTACGTACGGGGACGAAGCCTGTGTCCAGATCAGGTCGGAATGGGGAAGTTGGGATTGACCCGAGTGGGACAGTTCTCAGTCCCGGGATCCAGAGCCGGGAGGCGCTATATGCCCCGCGCGGGCTGGAGGTTGCATAGCAACGAGCTCGGTCCCTGGCACACGCTCCCTGGGCTGAACCCAGACCCAAAGAAGCAGTTGAGTGCTGGTGATGCTGAAGGCGGCCAGATCCCGGTCCCCGCAGGCCAGCCCTAATGCGCCGTCAACGACCGGGCTGGGGTCGGTTGGGTGCCCATTCTTGCACCCATTCCCTGGTCTGACCCAGCCGCGACAGTGGGCTCCCGGGCCTCGGTCGTCTTGGGTGAGTAGGTGCCACTGGTGGCGGCGGTTCCCGGCCGGTGCTCTGCCTGTTGGCACGCGCTGTGGCCTGCTGGGCCTGGGGGGACTTGGAGGGCGTTGCGAGCAACGCGTGCTGGGTGGGAAGAGACACCTCGTCGCACGCTCGCACCTTGAGCCCAGCCCTTCAGACACGAGCGGGGTTTCCTTGTCTGTGCGTGGCGTGACTACGTGAGTGCGTGCCTGTGCCCCGTCTGTGTGTGCGCGGAGGCTCCCCAGCCCCGCGTGTGTACTTTCTATGTGCAGCCTGCGACTTGTCTAGAGAAATGTGTCTCTGATGATGTGAACTGAGACCCACTAGGGCTAAGCGTAGAGAGATCAAGGTCAAAGGGAGTTAGGGCCAGGAGCAGATGTGGATGCAAACAGGTGTGTGTTCAGTGGCTCCTGCTCTAGCTCCTCCTGAGTTTGTTGATCAGGACCAGGGAACAAGTGCATGCAAGAGAGGTGTTGGCTAGAGGGAAACCTGTGGACTTCCGGGCATATGGGGAAAACTGCGGGAACGGCTCTTGGACGAGCCGGGAAGCAGGAGTGAATCACAGTAGTGAGGTTTTGAAGTGGTTCTGGGAACCCAGCGTTCTTACTTTTAGTTTATCTGACTAGCAAGAACAGGAGGCAAGGGACAGAGAGGGTGGGAGTGGCGGGCTAGGTGTGGGAGTTCTTGGGCACATCCCTTCTCTACTTGGGTCTCATCTCCAGATCTCTGCCCTCTGGATTCTTCCCTCTGGCCAACCCGCTCCACTGCTGCTGTTTCTCCTCTCTGGTTTGGGTGTTTAGACCCCTTACCTGGCTGGCTGTTGCCACTCCTAATGATGTAAGGGTCTTGAATGACCCAGTGTGAGACTGACTAAAGGGATTCATTAGAACCTATTGGATTTCAGAACTGGGGCAGAACATGGGGTTGGGCTGGTCGTTGATAGGACTACAGAACCCATTCTTACTGCTTCCTTTCTATCAATGGCCCACAGTTCCAAGCTGGTCTCTTGACTTTCTTAGAGAAGGTGCTGGTGTAGTGCTTAGTAATAAAGCTGGCCTCAACAGGACAGGAGGAAAGGGGAGGATAACTTGAGTCACATGGTAGGCCTGAAAGAACCATGGGTGGGAAGTGACACTGGTGACCCTTGGCAATCCTGGACATGCCATATGTCCAGTGGAGCTGCCTACAGTGAGGTTCTAATGGTGCGGTGGGGGGGGAGGAGCCGAGGGATCCCTGGGTGTGAGAATTCCTATCAGATCCTTTGCTTAAAAGAGAGCCCCACTTCTCATAGAGAGCCTTACTTCCCACAGAAAGGATTTTGTCCTGGGCCAGGAGCTGGGGCCACTGTAGTGCAGCCACCATCCTGTGCTCAATACCCAGGGGATGCTGGTCCTTAAAAGCTTGTTTAAAGTTTGGATACAAACTTTCACGTTCTCCTTTCTTGGCACAGTCAGAGATGAGATGGTTTTTAAAAGCAGAGTCCACCAGGCTGCACACATCTTTGATCCCAGGGAGGCAGAAGCAGATGGATCTATGTGAGTTCGAGGCCAGCCTGGTCTACATAGCGAGTTCCAGGCCAGCTGGGGCTACAGGGAGACTCTGTCTCAAAAAGACAAATAAATAAACAAACAAATAAATAAATAAATAAATAAATAAATGCAGAGCTAACCTTTCAAATTAAGAGAAAAGAAAGGAAATGAATGAAAAACATGTATATGGAAAACGGTGAAAGGTATTAGCCAGCCCAGGTGACAGAACTTCTGAGAGGGACTGCCCAGCAGACTCAGGGAGTTTCTATCAGGCTAGATTGTATTTCTACCAGAGTAGAAGGACACTTTTGTCTTGAAAATGCTGGAAGCTTCCAGGACCCCTTGCCTGACTCCCAGGATCCTTAAACACACATGCTCCCCCAGACTGAGTGCCCGTCTCCCTGCTGTTCCTAAAGTGCCCACTCATGGCCTCTGTAGCTTGCCAGTAGGGACCCTTTCTCACAATGACGCACAAGAACTTAAAAGAAATTACAGCTTTATTGACATAAAATTCATCTACCATGCAATGTATGTTTTCAAAGTGAACAATTCAGTGCTTTTGGCTCTTACGGATAGTGCTGCTGTGAATACTAATGTAGAAGTACTCTACACCTGCTTTCAATTCTTTTGAATAATAACCCCAAAATAGAATTGCTGGATCATATGTTAATTTTAAGTCACCTTTTCACAGTAGTAGTACCATTTTACATTAACAGTAGCAATATACAAGGGTTCCAGTTTCTCCACATGCTTGCCAACACTTGCTATTTTCTGGTTACCTCTCATAGCTATCTTATGAGGTGTGAAATGGCATCTTTTTGTTCAGATGTGGTGCTGGGGATGGAAGCCAGGGACTTGCACATGCCAGGGAAGAGCTCTATTACGGAGGAGCCACACTCCCTATCCCACGTTGTGAATTTGACTTGCATAACCGGTTGGCTAAACACTGGGACATCTTTTCTTGTGCTTATTGTCCATTTGCCTATCCACCTTGCAGAAGTATCTGACTCTATGATACTATGATGCTCTGACTGCTCCTAACTTTGCATTTGTTTTTCAAGATTGTTTTCACTCTGCTGGGTCCCTTGTTTCCGTTTGAATTTTGAGACCATCTTGTTCTCTCAGAAAATAAACCAACTGGAATTTTGATGGGGATGACCTTGAATTTGTAGATCAAATTGGAGGGTATTGCTCATTTGTTTGTGTCTTTATTTCAATGATATCTTGTGCTTCAGTATTTCATTTATTTGTTTGTGGGTTTTGTTATTGTTTGAGACAGGGTTTCACCATATAACCCTAGCTGGCCTGGAACTCTCTGCGTAGACCAGGCTGTCCTTGAATTTATAGAACTCTACCTGCCTCTACCTCTGCCTCTTGAGTGCTGGGATTAAAGGTGTGCACTACCATGCCAGACTTTTCTTTTTCTTTTCTTTTTCTAAAAACAGGTCTCCCTGTAGCTACAGCTGGCCTGGAACTCTTTGTAGACCAGACAGGCCTTGATTTCACAGAGATCTACCAGCCTCTGCCTCCTGAGTGTTGGGGTTTAAGGTATGTGCCACCATACCCAGCCCAGCTGATTTTCTTTTTAAATTTTTAAAATTTACTTTATTTTCAGGTGTGTGTGTGTGTGTGTGTGTGTGTGTGTGTGTGTGTATGGTGTGTGCAGGTGTCCACAGAGGCTAGAGGCATCCTTGAGCTGGAGTTCCAGGCAGTTGTGAGTTATCTGATGTGGGTGCTAGGAGCTGAACTCCAGACCTCTGGAAGAGCAATACACATTCTAAACTGCTGAGCCATCTTTCCAGCCCTGCATCTTATTCTTTTCGATGCTGTTGTAAATGGAATTTCTTTTTGAGGCACTGTAGCCCGGGCTAGCTTGGAAATCACTGTGTGGCCCAGGCTGGCCTTGAACTGATGACAATCCTCCTGCCTCAGCTTCTCAAGTCTAGGAGTCACCATGTTAGACTTGGAATTGTTTTCTCTTTTCTTTCTTTCTTTCTTTCTTTCTTTCTTTCTTTCTTTCTTTCTTTCTTCTTTCTTTCTTTCTTTTGTGTGTGTGTGTAGCCTACTAAGCTCACTGTGTGTGTGTTTTGCTTTGGTCTTTTTGAGACAGGGTCTCCCTGTAGCCCCAGCTGTCCTGGAATTCACTATGTAGACCAGGCTGGCCTTGAACTCACAGAGATCCACCTGTGTCTGCCTCCCCAGTGTTGGGATTAAAGGCGTGCGCCACCGTGCCTAGTTGGAATTGTTTTCTAAGTTTCACTTTTTTGTTTTCTCATTGTCAATGTATAGAAATACATTTAAGTGCTGGAGATGGATCCTGCAGCCTTGCACTAGCTAGGACAAGCACTCTACTACTCAACTAACCACCCCAGTCTCTATTACTAATTTTCACACACTGATCTTGTATTGTGCAATCTCAACTCATTTATTCTTGTCACTTTGTAGATTTTTCTATGTACTATGAATATGTTGTTGGCACATAGAAATAATTTTACTTATTTCCAATCTGTGTGCATTTTTTACCAATCTCCTGCGGCTAGAACCTCCACTACAGAGTTGAGTAAATATAGTGAGTGCAGGCATCCTTGTCTGAGAGGGAAAAGTGTGCACTTCTCTACCAGTTAGAACGGTAGCTGTGTGCTTTTTGTTTGCTTTTTCTTTTCTTTCCCTCCTCTTCTCTTCTCTTCTCTTCTCTTCTCTTCTCTTCTCTTCTCTTCTCTTCTCTTCTCTTCTCTTCTCTTCTCTTCTCTTCTCTTCTCTCCTGTCCTCTCCCCTCCCCTCCCCTCTCATCTTGTCTGTCTTGTTTCTGAGACTGGGTCTCCCTGACCCAGCTGGCCTGAAACTCACTGTGTAGGCAGACTGGTCTCTCACAGAGATCTGCCTGACTCTGATTCCCAAGTGCTGGATTAAAGGCTAGTACTGGGCTTCACCACTACACTAGGCTTGTTTTTGTTTTTCGGAGACTGGATCTTGCTGTGGAGAGGAGGCCTCAAATTCTTGATCCTCCTGCCTGAGAATATTGGAATCCCAGGCTCTCTGTGGGGTTTTCATATATGTCCTTTACCAGGCTAAGAGTTGCTGAAAATTTTTATCATGAGAGATTGTTAGATTCTGTCAAATGCTTTTTCTGCTGCTATTGAGATGATTGGGTGGTTTTGTTCCTTTATTCTCTGCTGAAAAGGTCTGTTGCAGGCCCTTTAGTACAGCATGTCAGAACTCCAAGCCCATCTCTATTATGGCAGTCATGTTCTCCCAGCACACAGGTTTCGGGGGTTCAGGGGGATGAGAGGGTACGCTTGGAAAATACAAATCTTCCCTCTGCTAAAAAGGATGACTACATGTTGTTGGGGAAAGCTGCTAAGTGTCTGCTTTCCAGAGCCTCTCCTGGTGCTCCTGCTTCCTGGACCCGCCGACCCCCTTGTCATGCATGTATTTAGTCAGATTCCAAATTCTAGAGACCTTTTCTGTTTCATTGTCTTCCATATTATCCCAGTCTTCCTAAACATGACATTTTTTTTTTCTGAGACTCTGACCTGCTAGTAAATCAGCCCCCACGCAGGGCACTCTACTCATTTCTTCAGTCCCCACTCACTGCCCAGTGGGCCCTTTGAGAGAGGATGAGTCACCACCAGCCTAAGATACCTAGCCAGCCCTTTGGATGGTCTCAGGCCTTCTTCCAGTACCTGTTTGCCGTGCGAGTCCCTGCTGTGGCAGCTAGCATCCCAGGTAGAGACCCCTCCTCCACTGCCCAGTTTAAGAGATCTGCATCTGCCTACCTGCTCTGCATCCATCCTTTCCTGGGGAAGAAAAGTCACTGTGACCAGAATGAATGAAAGGAGGCAATGAATTCTAATAGGCCAGACTTGGTCACCATGCTTTATTTGTATCATTGTCCCAAGATTTTCTTTTTTTAAATTTTTAAGCTTATTGTGTGTGTATGGGGGGGTGTTGCATGTATGTCACGGTGCATGTATGGGACTCAGAGGACAACTTGGAGGAGGCAGTTCTCTTCACCATGTAGGTTCCTGGGATGGATGGAATATACAGATTGTCAGGCTTGGTGTCAAGTATCCTTATCCACTGAGCCATCTCATAGGCCCTTTTCCTCTTCCCTCCCCCAACCTTCAGCAGCGTCTCATGTAGCCCAGGATAGCCATGAATTCTGCACAGCTGGGAATGGATTTGAATTCCTGATTCTCCTCCTGCCTTTCTTCTGAAGTGCTAGGATTATAAGCATGTCCTACCCCAATATTTAAAATATAAAATGCCTCTGTACCTTGGACAAGAACAATAACACCTGCACTTCCTTTTTTTTTTTTTTTTTGGTCTTTTTTGAGACAGGGTCTCCCTGTAGCCCCAGCTGTCCTGGAACTCACTATGTAGACCAGGCTGGCCTTGAATTTACAGAGATCCGCCTGCCTCTGCCTCCTACCTGCTGGGATCAAAGGCGTGCGCCACCACACCCAGCTTTTTTTTTCCTTTTTAAAGATAGGTCACTCTGTTGCCCAGGTTTGCTTCAGCCTTGGAGGTGAGGGGCTAGAGAGATGATTCAGCAGTTAAGAGCACATACTGCTCTTGCAGAGGATCCAAGTTAAATTCCCAGCACCCATATCAGGCAGCTCATAACTTCCAGTAACTCCAGTTCCAGGGGATCTGATACTCCCTTCTGTCCTCTGCAGACACCAGGCATGCATGTGGCACACATGCATGCATGTAGGCACTCACACATAGATATAAAATAAAAGTAAATCTTTAAAAAATTTGTAGGTGAGGGGTAGAGGGATGGCTTAGCAGTTAGGAGCACTTGCTGCTCTTGCAGAGGACCTGGATTCAGTTCCCAGTCCTCACATGGTGACCAACCTGTAAATCCAGTTCCAGTGGATCTGACTACCTCTTCTGGTGTCCTCAGGCACCAGACATGCACATATATACAAAACATTCATACACAAAAAACAAAAATGTTTAAAAAGTTGTAGGTGATGCTTCCATTGCAGCCTTGGTGTTAAAGATCAAATTATCATATTATACAGTGTTGGAGATTCAACCTAGGGCCTTGCACATGCTAGACCTATGCTACATTCCTAGCACTTTCCTTCTGAGTTCCAAGGACTGTCTGATCCATTGAAATAGTGACTGGCATATCAGCAGTTGTAGGGATGGACAGCAGGGCCATGCAGATACTTGGGTATGACACTAATGGCCACTGTCTTGGTGACAATGGTTTCACAGGTATATAGACATGATATAGAAAATATGTTACACTCCACATTCCAAATATATGTAGTTATATGTACAAAACCCAGAACAACATGTCTTACACATGCACACCCTGGAGTAAATCTGAGTTTCATCTCAGCCTTGGGCCCTGGGGTTGTCTGTGTAATCTGATTCTTTTCAGTGTGGTGTCATGATAGGAATGGCTCTGCTCCAACCCTTAGCTGTGGGATCAGGGGCAAGCTGTGTGCTGACCAATTTCCTGACCTGTTATGTGGGAGTGAAAGAGCACTTGCCTAGAGTAGATGAGCTGATGGAGGTAGCTTGCATGCATCTGGCAGTGATCAAGGTCTACATTGGGTCCCCTGGGTCCTGTTGAGTAGCCAGTGTTGCTGCTGCAGCCCCCTCGGTTGTTATGCATAGTGTGTTCCTGGCTAACTCCGGTGACAGAGATATGCCTTCTCTTACTCTGAGTATCTGTAATGTCAAAGAAAAGAGAGGGGAAACAAAACAAAACAAAACAGGAAAAGGCTCCAAAGTTGCCAGGAAGTGTAGCACCTAAGGTGAGTTAGGAGAGGGACAGGGACAACAGTAGAGGCATACTTGGTCTTTTTGCATGGAAGGACAGACTGAGACCTTGCAGACCTGGATGCTGAGGTGTATTCCTTTTCATAACGTGTTCTGTTTGATCCTCATGGCTGCTTGGGGCAGATAGCATCATTATGATTATGGCTAGATGTGGATCGGCACTCGCTCTGCCAGGTTAGCCAGAGGTGATGGCAGCTAGTGTTCCCAAGTGGCTTATATTGTATCTGGAAAGCTGTGAACAATATTCAAAGGAGATGGCTTCAGAAGTTGGATCTACACCTTACTGGACATTCTTTCTGTGTACTTCTGAGGCAGGACTGCAGAGCTGTAAAGAGGCAGCTGGCCTCTGGAAAGGCAGAGGGGGAATCTCAGCAGACTCTGGGCTAGCATTACCTACGAAGTGGCTTTGGGAAGGGGAAATGCTTGGAGCCCAGCCTGGTTTCTGAAGTTTTGTTATAGGAGTCTTGTGTACACCCCTTCCCCTGCTTCAGACCCCATATCCAGGTGCATCTTGCAGGAGGTCTCAGACCAGGCTTCACTCCATTACAGGGAGATCCCTGTTAAAATGCCTGTCCAGATTCAGAAATGGAGCCTTGGAATCTGCATTTCTTTCTCACAAACTGGGGGTGGGGTTGGTTTGCTGCTGCTAACCTGAAGTAGGAATTTGGAGAAGGTCAGTGGAAGCCCCAGATGACATCAGTATCAGTGGGGAAGTAGAGTGTTTTACAAGTAAAGGCCATCACAGACCTATTCAATTCGGAAGTTAGGACTTCTAGAGGACACTGCCTAAATGGGGTCTTAAAGGACATGAACCGACCCTATGCCCACCACCCATACCCCTTACGAACATGCAGGCAGCTCTCGAGGTACCACCTCCTCCCCAACTACTCAAAAAGGCCTTGCAGGAACAGTTCTCCTGTCCTTCTCTGCCCTCTAGCACTGGGCTGAAGGGCAGAAAGGGTGGGTACAGAGATTGAAGGATGGGGGTGGTTTGCAGCCATCAGTGGAATAATTCACTCAGGCAAGGGTCATCACTGTATGGTAACACTACTAGATGTGAAAGGTTGGAAACAGGGTGTTTGCCAGGCCTCAAAGCATTGCCCCCAATCACTGTGAACTAGGAAGAGGAGTCTTGCATCATATGCCAAGACACATGTACACATGTGGAATCCCAAAATTGAGGAGGCAGAGTCAGGAGGAGGACAGCCTGAGCTTTGTGGCAAGAGTGTGTCACAAACAAAAAGTGCACCTTATAAGGGAGAGATTTACAGTCACTACCTTGCCCATGTGATAAAACTGAGCATCCCCAATCTTGGAATGCAGTGGGGCAGGAGGCAGGATACAGAATTGTCACCTGGCTGATTCTTTTGTCAAAATGTTTAACCTGAGTCATCACAGGAACAAATCAGCAAGTGTAGATTATAGGATATTCTACAAGGACTCTGCCAAGAGGTCAGTGTCATGAGAAACAGTGGGTAGATTGCTTTAGACTAAAAAGTAGACTAGAGACAAATGTAACATGTGCTCCTTGATTGGATCCAGGATCAAAATTAGTTATAAGGGTGTCATGGTACAATTGGTACGATTTGGAAATGTCTTGTAGGATCTGTGGTAAAGTATATAGTAATGTATGTGTTCAAGGAGAATGGAGTGATGGTTTTGGTGCTTGCAAATTCTTCTGCAAATGTGTGAGGGGAGCAAGAGGCCAGAGCAGGTGTGCTAGAAAGTGCTTTCTGGGGAAATCTGGGTAAAGGGAACATGCAGGTGTTTGCCCATCTTGGAAGGTGACAATTTTCAAAACCGAGAGTTGGGCAAACATAAATGGGGCATCTGCCATGCCACTGGACACACACACACACACACACACACACACACACACACACACACTCACTGTCCCTCTCTCAAGCAGAATGTCGAGGACCTGCTGTGTTTCTTTGGGTTTCTTTTCCCTCTGTTGATCTGCTCATTTGGACATCCCAGGAACACCTGTGTGGGCCTAGG
The DNA here is from genome assembly GCF_000622305.1 of Nannospalax galili. Classification (NCBI taxonomy): domain Eukaryota; kingdom Metazoa; phylum Chordata; class Mammalia; order Rodentia; family Spalacidae; genus Nannospalax; species Nannospalax galili. The sequence goes on along the minus strand of NW_008334861.1, from coordinate 3,217,050 downwards.
AAGCTGTTTCCTGCGCATCCTCCTGTATACTGACTGCAGAGCTATTAGCCAGCAGGTTGGTGGGAACTGGAGGCTAACTTGCCTTTTTTTTTCTTTGCCCCAGCCTCAGTCTCCTCATCTGAAGAGTGGGGTAAGGAGGGTGTGATTGCGGCACCAGGGTCCCCCTAGAAATGATGTGGCTTCACCTGCTACCCCTTGCGTTATCGATGAAAATGCCAGGGACCTTTTTTGTCAGGCCACATGGGAACTCTTAGGCCTTGCTGATCTCTGAAGGTAGGACTCTTTTCTCTTGGCCCCATCTCCCTTCTCTTGCTCCGGACCTGGACTGGTAAGAAGGCATCCTGCTCCACAACGTGCCACGTGTGTTTGCGGAGGGTCTGTGAAGGAGGACCTGGAGCCCCATTCATGCGGGCTGGCGCGGGGTGGGGCCGCATCACGCACTGTAGCTGGGGCCACGGGGACCCGGGCAGAGTGCTGCTGCACGCGCCACCGCCCTTGCTTCTCCGCCTCTGCTGCCGCCGCGCGCTCTTTGTCTGCCGCTTCGGACCCAGAAGGCGGGGCGAACGCTCCCGAGGCCCCGCCTTCCGCCGCCCTTGGTGTAGCCGCCACAGCCCCCTGTCCCCTGGACTCACCGCGGACTCAACGTACTTACCCACTGCCAAAGTGTTATAGCGGTGTTAGCCACCCCATTCGGGATCCCTTCTCTAGGTCTTGATGCGTACTCCCTCCCCTCTCTGGCCTAAGGAATTTTTTTTACTCTACTGATTCTCATCAGCATCCATCCCTCCCCACAAGCTCCTCTCTTAAAACTAAAAGGGAACAAAGCATCCTGAGCTACACCCATGCATTTCTGTAAAATCTTTCTCGACGCCCCATTCCAGGCAGTGTCCAGCTAACAAATCCAGAAGTTCTCTCTCCATCGTGCCCCCCTCCCATTTCCGTTGGTTCTCTCTGTTGACGTTAAAGCTGTATTCCCTATCCTCAACCATTCAATATCAGGGTGCCCCAAAGTCTTCCATTTAGTTTCCCACTTCATCTCTTCCTCATGATTTCAAATCAAGAACAGTTTGTACTTGGATTCAGCAACAATGGTCACAGCATACTCGAGTTGGCAGCTTGTGATTGAGACAAGTGTAGGTGGAGTGGAGCACTGGAGGTGTTTACAGGACTCAGGACCTTAAAACTGCAATGAACAAAATGTGTTCAGCCTTGTGTGATGGCCCACGTCTATAATCCCAGCTCTTGGAAGGCGGAGGAAGGAGGAACAGCAGCTTAAGGATCGTTTCTGCTTGCTACAGAGAGAGTTCTAGGCTACAATGATAGATAAGATCCTCTTTGAAAACAAGCAAGCAAACACACATTCCCATTTCTAGTTATGCCCCAACTCTGGAGCTCTCTGTTCCACAGCCTTCCTTCTTTAAGGATATCCCTGGTCTCTGTGGACCTGTAAGCAGTTTTAAGTTTTACTGTGGCAAAGTACAAATAATGTAAAATGTGCTATTGATGACAATTCATCTTTTTCACAATGTTGTGGAACCGTCACTGCTGTCATTCCAGAACACGTTCGTTGCCTCCAAAGAGAACAGAGACCATTAAACCGCCACTCCCAGTCGCCTTCCCGCAGCTGCTGGCAATCATTACATACTGATTTCTGTCCCCATGATTTAGCCTGTTGAGGACAATACATTTAATGTGTGTGGCCTTTTGTATTTGCTTTCTTTCGCTCAATAATAGACCATCTTCAAGGTGCTTCCATGTTGGGGCACACATCAGCAGTTTTTTATTCCTTTTTGTCGTTGAATAATAATCTGCTTTGCATGGGCCACACCATATTTATCTGTTTGGTCTCATGCTAAGGTAAACAATAAGCCATATCCTACCCTCGCATGGCCAGCTAGCCCTTGTCCCCATTCAGTTCTGTTTACATGTTACCTCCCTGACCACTTGATCCTCCCCCTCTCAAGCAACTTCAGCTTTTTCTGTAACTTTTAACTGAGTAGTTTGAAATGCTTGCTTGTTTCTTGCTGTTCCCTTAGTTCTGCCAGTGAGAGGGTAGCAGGCTAGGCTATTCTGCCCTCCTCTTTTCAGAGGATCCCAGAGGACTGCGGACACGAAAAGTCACTTGTACATACATTTCCTGGGCTCTTTGACTACTGGACTCATCTCTACCCCTGTCCCCTCCTACCTTCCAGTTACACTGTGTGAGCAGGGGAGGAGGGGGAGGGGAAAGGGAAGTGGAACTGGAAGGGGAAGAAGTGGAAGGTACTACTGTGTTCTAAGCTCTCTGCCCCATTGAGAAGCACCTGCCTCCTCTTTGCTTCACCTTTCACCTTTCCTGTTGGACTGGGGTGGGAACAGAGCTCCTCTCTATTTCCCCTGTTTTCCAGGCTTCCATGGAAATCACCAGTCCTCTGCCCCTCTGGGAATGTGGGCTACCCCAAAATACAAGATTCCTAGGACCGTTCCACTCCAGTCTAGGGGCCTCTGATAGGAAGCAGGAAATGGCTCTTGGGACCTCATTTTCCTCATTCATTCTCCATGCCTAAAGCTAATCCGTACCCAGAATCTTATCACTGGGGAGGCAGAGGCAGGAGAATAAAGAGCTCAAGGCCAACCTGTGACTACAAGAGACCTTGTCTCAAAAAACAGTTCTCAGCTGGGCGTAGTGGCGCACACCTTTAGTCCCAGCACTCGGGAGGGAGGCAGAGGCAGGTGGATCTCTGTGAGTTCAAGGCCAGCCTGGTCTACATAGTGAGTTCCAGGACAGCTGGGGCTACAGGGAGACCCTGTTTCAAAAAGACCCAAACCCCCACCACCACCAGCAAAAAACAGTTCTCATGCCTACCATGACCCCTCCCCCTAGCCTCCAGACAGGCTCCTGCACTCTTAACAGTTGGAGCAGCAGGCCCGCCCCATATACTCCTGACCCGCTGGTTGTGGGGAGACAACAGCAGCACACAGGGCCTTATATCAAGAGGCTAGGGCAGTGGTGGCTCTCACTGGATACCCAGCCATGGATGAGCCAAAGCTTGCAGAATAGGCATTCACTGGCACCCTCTAAGGAAGGGTAATCAAGGGATCCTGGCTCTGACTCTGTCCACTGGAGTCTGGAGCAGTCAACATGTCCTCTCCCCACTCCCAGCCTCTTGTGCTCTTGTGCCCAGACATATTGAGCTAGGGTATACAGGGCCACATACCGCACCTTGGCCACCCAAAGAGCCCTTTCTGCAAATCTCACAGGGGGTGGCACCTGGAGAGGAGAATGTATGGCTCACACCTGCCCTATGGTAAGACCCTCAGCCTTCCAGGAAGAAACAGATTCCAGGGCTCTCAAGGGAAGGCTAGGGCTTGCTGGGCCAACTCCTGGGGCTGGGGCTGGGGCTGGGCTTTGTCCTTACTTCCCATAGCCAGGGCTCCCCTTAGGGGTTTCTTTTTCCCAACTACCAACTTCATCTTCTTCAAAAATGACATCACCCAAACTTCCTGAGGTGTTTCTGTTTTTTAGGTTCTTTGTTTGTTTTTGTTTTTTGAGAAGTTCTCAGGTAGTACAGGTGTCTTTTTAAAATTAAATTTTATTTTATGTGTCTGAGTGTATTGCCTGCATATGCAATGCCTGCAGAGGTCAGAAGAAGGCGTGGATCACCTGGAACTGGAGTTACAGTCAGTTGTTAGCTGCCATGTGGGTGCTGGGAACTGAACCTGGGTCTTCTACAAGAGCTCTGCAAGAGTTAAGTGCTCTTAACTGCTAAGCCATGTCTCCAGTCCCACAGGCTGGTCTTGAACTCACTTCATGACTTTAGACTTCTGATCCTCCTAAGTGCTAGGATTACAGAGTATACCACACACCCAGTTTTAGGTAGTGCTAGGGATCAAACCCAGATCTTTGTTGCATGCTGGGCAAGCCCTCTACCAACTGAGCTACATCTCCCTCCGTGCAATACTATTCTCTTTTATAAGTTTATAAATTTGCTGTCAATGTTAAGTATGCACTGATGGTGTGTGCCTTTAATCCCACCAAATGGGAGGTGGTGGTGGCAGGAGGATCAGCAGCTCAATGCCAGTCTGGACTACATGAAACCCTGACTCAAAGAAACAAAACTTTGCTCTACCAGGTTCGAATCCCAGCACCCGGCTAACAACTGTCCCTTACTCCACTTCCGGGGTATACGATGCCCTCTCCTGTCTTCTGCGGGCACTGCACAACACGGGTGCACTTATACACATGCAGGCATAACACTTAGACACATAAAATAAAAGTAAATAAATCAAAAATAATTTGTTTTTGGTCTTTTTGAGACAGGGTCTCTCTCCCTGTAGTCCCAGCTCGCCTGGAACTCCCTATGTAGATCAGGCTGGCCTTGAACTCACAGAGATCTGCCTGCCTCTGCCTCCCGAGTGCTGGGATTAAAGGTGTGCACACCACACCTGACCGAAAAATAATTTTTAAAAATTTGCTCTAAGTAATTTTTAAGCCTAAAATAATACTACTGGGTTATGAGGCTAGCTGTGTGGCATTTAGGCACACATAATGTTTCTCAGTTATATTTTTAAAAAGTAGTTAATTTTGTGTGCTAGAGAGATGGCTCAGTGGTTAAGAGCACTGGCTATTCTTGTAGAAGCCCCAGGTTCGAATCCCAGCACCCATATGGAGGCTAACAACTGTCCCTAACTCCATTTCCACAGGATCCGATGCTTCTTCTGTCCTCCGAAGGCATTGCAGCACAGGGCTACACTTACATACATGCAGGCATACATAAAAGAGTAGTTGATTTTGGGTTAGATGTATTCTCCCACACGAATAATCATAATAACAACACCAACAGCCACCACTACGGTGAGGATTCTTGTAAAAGTCCCATAATAATTGCTGACTCTCAAAGGGTCTGATGAACTTTCTCAAAGGCTTTTATAGTTATACTTTGGGGGAAGATTATTCTGACAGTGTTTTAGAAAGGATGTTGGACTGGGCTGCAATGAGGAACACCCAGTGCCATGGTGTCTACAGATGGCTAGTTTTTTAGGACCCCTGCCCCAGCCAAGGGCTCCAATTCAGCTGGACCAGTCTTGGCAACAGATTACAAAAGGAACAGACCTGGGTGCTGAAGAGTCTGTCATCCAAGAGAAACAATCCTGGCCAGGGAGTTGTGCCCTTGGGTGGCAATTGCTGGGGACTCCATTTCAGATCTTTGCGCTGCCCTGTATCCTCAGTGTAGTGCTTTGAGCACTTTTATTTCAAAAGAGATGCTGTTTGTACAAAGCCAACAGTGCTAATGCAGCCATTGTGAGCAACCTTGAGGCTTATACTTGACTTCAGCATTCTATGAAATTGGCTGCCAAAAGGTAGCTCACTTATTGCTAAGGTGCATACAATAGCCAATGTGTGCTAAGGCCTACATAGGCCTCAGAGGGCCAGCGAAGATGAGCCGAGCTACATTGCGAACTGGAAGTGGGCTTGCAGGCATGGAAAATGTTGGAAGATAAAGTGGAGTTCTTCTGAATTATTCCAAAGGAGGTAGGTTGCACTTGATGAAGGAAACATTTTCATTTAATAGTTTCCTGACAATAGTCTCTGTCAGCAAGTGCCACTTTCCCAACACTGGAAGCAAAGTGGATTCCTTCCAGATTGCTTCAAAGAACGTAGGTCTGCCCTTGTGAGGGAACTACATATCTATAATTTTTTTTAGTGATGGGGACATTAGTAGGCAAGTGATCTGTGGCTGAGCTATACTCCCAGCCTGGAAGAAATCTTTTCTATTGTTGGCTTTTTTAAATTTGAGACAGAATCTCATTTATGCCAAGCTGGCAGGCATCAAACTCACTATGTAGCTGAGGCTAACCTTGAAATCGTACTCCTCCTGCCCCTCCTTGCAAGTGCTGGGATTACAGGTGTGAGGAACATTTTTAAAAGTTTTTTTTTTTTTGCCTGGTGTGGTGGGAACACGCCTTTAATCCCAGCATTTATGAGGCAGAGACAGGCAAATCTGTATAAATTCAATGCCAGCCTGGTCTACACCCTGAGTTCCAGGACAGCTACAGGAGACTCTGTCTCAAAAAGACCAAAAAAACCTAGCATGCACAGTATTGGCTTTCATTATTGAATTTTAAAACAAAATTTGTTATTGATGATTCTCTTCCCTCCACCTTCTCCCCCATCCCCTCACCCCTTTGTATCCCTCTAATTCCATAGCCTCCTTTGTGTTTTCATGTCACTATTCATGTGTCCTATTGCTCCCCGTCCCAATTTTCTCTTCATGTTCTCCTTTTTATTTGTTGTTACTTTTTTGTTTTTGTGGGTCCCAAGAATCCATCTCAGATCAGGTGTGGGAAGCAAACACTTTTACCCACTGAGCTGTCTCTCCAACCTCCAACTTGGTTTTATTTTCATTAGTTTGTTTTTTTGTGGTATGTGTGTGCTGCATGTAGGTAGGTATGTGAATGTACATGCCCATGTGACCACATGTGGAGGCCAGAAGAAGATGAGGATGTCAAGTGTCTTCCACTGTTGTCCTTCACCTTTCAGTGAACCCGCCAGTGAGCTCTTGATATCCACCTGTCGGTGCCCCCAGTGCTGGGGTTATAAGCACATGCAGCCATGCCCAGCTTTTACACAGGTTCTGGGAATCTGAGCTCAGGTCCTCATGCTTGCATAGCAAGTACTCTTACCCTTACTTGGGGAGCAATCTCCCCAGGCCCTTTCACGTTTGTTTTTTGTTTTTATTTATTTATTTATTGTTTATTTGTTTGTCTTTTTGAAGCAGGGTCTCCCTGTAGCCCCAGCTGTCCTGGAACTTACTGTGTAGACCAGGCTGGCCTTGAACTCACAGAGATCCGCCTGCCTCTGCTTCCCAAGTGCTGGGACTACAGGCATGCGCCACCATGTCTGGCTATTATTTTTATGTGTATGAGTGTATTGCCTGCATGTATATAAGTGCACCCATGTTGTGCAATGCCCACGGAGGTCAGAAGAGGGCGTCAGATCCCGTGGAACTGGAGTTACAGACAGTTCTTAACTACTATGTGGGTGCTGGAAACCTAATCCCAGTCCTCTGTAGGAGCAGCCAGTACTCTTAACCGCTGAGCCATCTCTCCAGTCCCTTTTTTTTGTACTTTTAGACAGCGTCTCTCTGTAGCTCCAGCTGACCTGGAACTTCCTATGTAGACTGGGCTGGTCCTGATCTCACGGAGATTCACCTGCCTCAGCCTCCGGAGTGCTGGGATTAAAGGTGTGCCACCATGACTGGGCATCCTTCACCTTTTTTTGAAGGCAAGATCTCATGTACCTTAGGCTGGCCTTGAACTTACGAAGATAAAACAGTTCAAGGCCAGCCTTGAGTAAAAGAGTGGTCTGAGTAACTTCGTGAGACCCCAAAAGAAATACGTGCCCTTCCATAAAGTGCCCTGTATAACAACTTTGCCTGTGTACTGTGCCTATTTTACTGATGATCAATCTGTGAGCTGTTGTTGCGTTTGGTTGTTGGATCATGGAACATACATGCCTTAGCAGTTTAGCATTGGCTGTCCCCAGATGTGCTAATAGGAATCTTTTCATCCTGCTCTGGCACAACAGCACTTGGCCACCTTTTCTCTAGATGCCTTAGCTGCTTGATGTCATTTGCCCATGTTGCTATTGAGTTTTGTTTTCCTAGTGTTGCCATGATTCTTCATACGACCAGGTAACTAACCCGTTGTCAGTTCTGTGCCTTGTGGTATTTTTCCTGGGCCTGTTCTTTTTTAATATTTTTATTTTTATTTTATGTGTATGCGTGTATTGCCTGCATGTAGGTAGGTAAGTGCACCCGTGTCGTGCAATGCCTGCGGAGGTCAGAAGAGGCTGTCGGATCCCCTGGGACTGGAGTTACAATGGACAGTTGTTAGCTGCCATGTGGGTGCTGGGATTTGAACCCGGGTCTTCTGCAAGAACAGTCAGTGTTCTTAACTGCTGAGCCGTCTCTCCAGCACCCCCCCCTGCTCCCCCAGGCCTGTTCTTATGCAGCCTCTTGTCCAGAAGTCTTCCATTCCTTCCATTTTTCCCTAGTTTTCATCTTTGGAGTATGAAAACTTTCTCTTTCCTCACTGCATGCATTCCATTCCTTTGCTTACCAAGGCAGGGCATTTACCGTGGTCCATTTGTACCTGTGGTCTATTTGGATTTGCTTTGTGGGGCTTGTACCAGATGACAGCAAAGGAGGTATAAGTGTAGAGTAAGTCCTGAATGTCAGGCAAATAACCAACATTTGGGACACAGCTGCCTGTGGGGCTGAAGGGGAGGCTGGTGGAAGCATGCTGGGTTTGGATGCCATTTTTTGTGGCCATGGAACTGGAACCCAGGTCCTTGTATATGCTGGGCAAGTGCTCTACCATTTAACTACACACCCAGGCCCGAGTACCTTTTACAGACAGATAGGTAATGTGGGGGTCAGAGATGCTTATGGCCTCAGGACCATTCCAGAACAGCAGGATAAGAACTGCTGTGGTCTTTCACCGTGTACCTGGCCCCATACTGCTTTGCTCAGTGCCCCATGTATTTCCATCTTGTTGGGAGCCCTTCCTCTCCTAGAGGGGCTAATCTCTTCCTTGTCACAGTTTATTTCTGTCTCACCATGACCTGAAGCCACGAGAGGCTAAGGGGTGTGTGGCCTCTGCCTCGGCCCAGGGGAATCTTCTGGGCTGTCATAGGCAATCTCTCTCATGGTCCCTGATCTAAGGTGCTAAAAGACTGTGTTCCCAGCCCCCACCAGCCTGCCCTGCAAACTTCCCAGTGCCTGGGCCTGGTTTCCATAGTAACACTGCTGCTGGGTAACTTAATGATTCCAGGGAGAAAGGCATTCCTGCAGTTCTGTGTCACCTGAGCATTCCACTGAGTGCTTGTCCTGCCTAGAGAGTTTCAGGGAAACTCCCCCCACAGAATCAACTCTGAACTCTTCTGCCTCTTTGTTTCCACTTAAGGATAGTGATGAGCTGGCAGATGTTCCAAAACAAAACTTGAGTCATGAGCTAGAGCACTGGCCAATGTCCGTGGTGTAAACGCTCCACTATAGCCCATTTCAAACCACTACTATGAGCCACCACTGAGCATAAAATGAAGAGATGTGCAGTGGCACATCACCAAGTGTTTAGTTCCAGATGCACAGTATGGAAATAATGCCAGGAGCACAGATGATAGTAAAGTTTAGTAAAGCAAGCAGAGAGCCAGGAGGTGTCAGTATGTATCGCCTTTGTTTTTAATGCCATGCATTCAGTTGCACCTTAACACAGTTGCAGTGCTGATATTGATTTCTGTGTTGAACAACTAACTGGCTCTAGCCACCACTACAAGAGGACTCTCAGGCCATTCCTCACACCCTGTCAAAGGCTTTCCCTGCACACACACATACACCTTGGCACCTGCACACAGCCCTTTCCCCAACCTTCCTGGCTGTGTCCTCTTCAGTGGATGAGGTGCTTTCCTTCCCCCTTCTCCTCTTCTCTTCTCTTCTCTTCTCTTCTCTTCTCTTCTCTTCTCTTCTCTTCTCCTCTCTCTCTCTCCCCCTCCCTTCCCCCCTCCCCTTCTCCCTCTCCCTCCCATACTTCTCTTTTTCTCTCTAGCTCTTTTTTTTTTGCCAGTCAGGCTCTTATGTAGCCCAGGCTGGTCTTCAATTCAATTCCTTATGTAGTTGAGGCTGGCCTTTGAAATCCTGAGGCCCTGCCTCTACCTGCCTCCAGTGTGCTTTGTGTACTACCAGCTCCATCTGATTTTTAAATTAAAAAAAATTTTTAGTTTGCTTTTATCTTATGTGTTTTGCTTGAATGGATGTAAGTGCATCACATGCACACAATGCCCGCAAAAGCCAGAAGATGGAATTGGATCCCCTGGAACTGACTATTGTTAGCTTCCATGTGGGTGCTACCCAGGTCCTCTGCAAGAGCAGCCACTGCTCTTAAGTAACCACTGAGCAATCTCTTCAGCCCGATTTTGAGTTTAAAAATATATTTTTTTTGTTATGTGTATGTGTCTGTGTGAGTGTAGGCCACATGTGTGCTGGTGCCCATGGATGCCAGAATAGGGATATGGATCCTTTGCAGTTGGAGTTACAGCTTGTTGTAAGCAACCTGAGTAGGTGCTAGGAACTGAATCTGGGTGCTGGGAGACTAGCAGGTGCTCTTAACCACAGAGACACCTCTCTAGCCCCTGGGTTTTGTTTTTTTGAGACAAAGCCTCATGTATCCCAGCTTGGCGTTGAACTGGTCTTCTCACTGCCATTTCCCAAGTATTGGGATTACAGACATGGCTCACAACAAATATGGAGATTCTTATAAAGCACTTTTCAGAACATGAACATTCAGAGAGGAAGGGGGGAGATAGAGTAAGCAAACTGTTATCTACAAGGACATAGTGAAATAGCACAGGGTGTTTGGGCTCAGAAACTGGGAGATGTTGCTGAGTGGGAGGGGTCCCTAAGGACACCATGGGCTTCCTTCAGATGGCCCATCTTACAGGGCTCAGCCGTCATGTTGCAGGACTCTAATTTGCTGTAACTGCACGTAGCCACAGCCAGAGGTCCTCTAATCCCTTGAAAGTGCTTCCCACCTGCCCTCGCCGCAGTAGGGAAACCAGCCTCCTCACCTGTAACCCCCCCCCCCCCCCGCCTCCATGTCTTTTGTAATCAATCCATGCTGGCTTCAAACTTGCTATATAGTCAAGGATGACCTTGAACTTCTGATCCTCCTGCCTCTTCTTCCTGAGTACTGGGATTATAGGCATGTACCACCACATCCAGCTCTTTTGGGGGAAGAAAGGGCATAGAGTTCTGTTAGGTATCCTAGGCTGACTTTGAACTCACTATGTGGTTATGCATCTCAGGCTGGCCTCAAACTCACAGTGATCCTCCAGCCTCAGCATCGTGTCACCTCTTAGCCCATCTCGTCCTTTGCACTTGTTTGAGGAGGCTGCCTACCTCCTTTCTGGGTTGGGGGTGGGGGTGGGGTGGCTGACTCCAGGCTGGTAAGGGCATTCCAGTGGAGACCAGAAAGGTTTTTCTAGCAGCTGCTGTTGGAATGAGCTCCTGCGAGACTCCCTTAGTGTTTCCACCTCCAGCAGTTTCCTGATTCCCCTTGCTGGCCCTTAAGTGCTCTGAGTTTTGGCAGCATCTGTTCTGTTCCAACACTCTTTTGGTCCTGTGCCCAAGGAGGACCTAACAAGTACAGCAAACTGCTTCTGGGCCCAACCATGTTATGTACTGCAGACACTGGTCCAGCTGGGGACAGCTTTCTGCCAAGGGGGTGCTTGCTGGCCACCTGGCTGAGACTGCCTGTCTGCCCACTCACCCAGTGATGAGCTTTCTTCCTTTCCCATCTGGAATCTCAGCTTGCTTTGTCTAGAAGACTGTTTGCACTCCATCATTCTGCCCTTCCTACCTAGCTGTTCCAGTCTCGCTTCTGCCTCAGATCTCTTCCCTTACCCCTTACTCTGGCCGCTGTGCAGCCTCTCCTGGCTCATGAACGTGATTCTGTCTGTTCACCTGGCCTCACTTTTTCCTCATCTGCTGAACAGAGGCCTTACTTCTGTAAGGGATTAGGATCTGGCGGGGACTCACTTTCAGAGCCCTACCTGGAACATTTTGTTTAGCAAGTCTCCAAGAAAGTGTGCTGGCTTTTGTAAGATCCACTTACTTGGCACTTCCCTTAGGGTACCTTGCAATTCCAGGAGGCCTTCTGTGTGTCAAAAGGCCCTCTGTCAGGCTGGACATGGTAATACATGCCTTTAACCTAGCACTCGGGAGGCAGAGGCAGGTGGATCTCTGTTGAGTTCAAGTCCAGCCTGGTCTATCTACATAGTGAGTTCCAGGTCAGCTGGGGGCTACAGGGAGACCCTGTCTCAAAAAGACAAAAAAAAAGCCCTCTCTATTAGCAAATGAGTTGTCATCACAAGGAACAGTCCCTCTCCTTATGTACCTTACTGCTCTCTCCATTGCCCCTTCTCTGTGTGCTGGACTCTGCCCTCCTCTAGCCTTGGCGTTGGATGAGCACAGATAGTTGTAGCTCAGTCATCATCAGGGAACTCTGGGGTCTTCTACATGCTAGCCTAAGTGCTGCCAGAGGACAGGCAGATCCTGGTAAGCTGGAAGTCAGGAGAGCTGTGGATGGTTCCTGATGGAGGAGGGACTGCAGATGTTGGGGTGAGGGCGGAGCTTCTAGACCGCGGAACAGATAGTCACGTGACTCTGAGAGGGGCACAGCAATAGCAATACTCAGACAGCACTCTGGATTGGAGGCTGAGTGGGGTCTACCTGGGAAGGAGGGCACCAAAGGTAGCCAGGGCTGTGGGCAGATACCTTGATTGAGCAGGTCTGGGTGCTGGTTGGCAGTTCAGGGTCTTTCTGGCCTAAACCTCCAGAGGGGAGGAGCCGGCTGTTGAGGGTTCTCACGGAGGCGTGTCTCTGCTGCAGGTGAACGGAAAGGAGCTCTCCAAGCTGTCTCAGGAGCAAACCCTAGAGGCCCTGCGCGCCTCCAAGGAGCCCCTGGTGATCCAGGTGCTGAGACGCAGCCCCCGCCTGAGGGGGGACAGCTCCTGCCATGACCTTCATCTGGTGGACAGTGGCACTCAGACCGACATCACCTTCGAGCATATCATGGCGCTGGGCAAGCTGCGCCCGCCCACCCCACCCATGGGCATCCTGGAGCCGTACGTCCTCTCTGAGCTGTGAGTTGCCCTCAGGAGGGCCCGGGCCCTGCCTCCAGAGAGGACATGCCGCCTGGGGCAGCTGTCCCCATGCAACCCACAGGCAGCTTGTTGCAGCTCTAACCATGGTGGGGAGACCCAACTCAGCTGCCCCTCTTGGGCAGGAAGCAGGCTCCTTGACCTCCAGAGCTGACCGTGTCACTCGGGCTCAGAAACCTCCAGGCCTCTGGTCTCAGGCTTGGCACCAGCTGGCAGAAGGGCCGAGGGGAGGCCCACATGCCTGGGACCTGGCAGCTCCTCCATCCTCTCTCCTCTTCTGCCGCCCCATCGCCTCTGCCTCCTCACAAGCATCTCTCCTTGAATCTTCTTGCATCCCTTGTCTGTCCCATTCCTCCACCTGCTCTGAATTTCTTCCATCTCTTCGGCTTCTTTCTTTGGCCCCCTCAGAAGAAGGGCCTTTCATCCCTGCCTGGTGGCCTTGACCATCTGAGCGATGACTCATTCTGCTAATCCTGCCTGGGGCTGCAGGGAGGTGGTCCTGGGAGCCCTTCTGTGCAGAGGTAGGCTGCAGGGCCATGAGCAGCTTTGGGGCAAGGAGGGCGACCCCTGGAGGCAGAGGGGTGTCTGTCTGCTCTGCAGAAGGCCTGGGTAACTTCTGGGGGCGCTGCATGAGTGGGAACAGTGCAGAGGACAGCTGGGACACAGAGCTTTGGAGAAGTCAGCCCTTGGTCTGGGGGCTGGGGTGGGGAGAGCTAGATGTGCCTGCCTGGGATCACGATGGCCCACTGCCTACTCTTATTTGAGGAGCATTCCAGGTCCTTCCACAGCATTTGTGTAGCTAAGAGAGGAAGGTTCTGGAGGTGGCAGCTGGGTTACCTTCTCTGGAGAGTACACCTAGAGCAGGACCCCGTGCTGTGCTGAGTGCACTGGGACTGGCCAGCTTGGAGCTGGGGCTAAGTTACCAGAGGAGCAGATGGCCCATCTGACCCCCCCCTTCTCCTGGGCAGCCCCCCCATCAGCCATGAGTATTATGACCCAGCGGAGTTCATGGAGGGCGGCCCGCAGGAGGCAGAGCGTATGGACGAGCTGGAGTATGAGGTGAGCCTGGTGGCTGGCCAAGGGGCCTGCAGCCAGCCCGGGCGAGAGTCTGCAGCAGACCCATTTTCTGCAGCCCTGCCCAGGCCTGGCTCCTGCTGCCCCCTGCTGCCCCCTGGCGGCTGGGCCTCGTGGCCCGTCTAGGTACATAGCCGCCTGAGTCAGGGAGGGCATGGGTGAGGTGGTACTTTCTGTCTGTTTTGGTGAGTCCATGTCCCACGCATGTCTGTTCTGTGTGTCCTGTTCATACTGTGTGTCTTGGGTGTTTCCTGGTAGGGAAACCATTGAACACTCGCACCATGTGGAATGGTAAGAAGAGGGAGCCCTTAAAACTAGGGGCTGCACACTCAGTTCAATTGACACCAACAGAAGGCAAGGGGCTGCTAGGGGTGAGGGGCTGGACCAAGGCTGCGGCCAAGCACGTTTCCTCAGTCATGCCTTCCAAGCCTTTATACCTCTGCTTCTTCCCCCTACCCCCTGTGCTGGCAGGAGGTGGAACTGTGTAAAAGCAGCCACCGAGACAAGCTGGGCCTGATGGTGTGCTACCGCACAGATGATGAGGAGGATCTGGGAATCTACGTTGGAGAGGTATGGAAAGGGGTAGAGACAGGCCGGGGCACACAGGAGGGCCCCAAAGCTGTTTGAGCCTAGCCTGTGGCCTCTGTTCAAAGCCTGTTCAGGATTTAGGAGGACTTAGGGCTGCCCAGAGACCCTAGCTGCCCCCTGGATGTTACAGTAGTTTGCTGGGTGTCAAGGGTGGCCATGGCTTCCATTCAATGTATTCATCCATGGGGCCCACCTCCCTCCCTCTGGCATATGTTTGTATAGCCAGCAGTTCTCTGCTAGCATTATCCTACTAAAGCTAACCTTCCAAATGGAAAAAAAATGCCTCACTGCCCATCAAGCCCTCCCCCCAGGCTTGATGTATTTTCATTATGAGAAAGCGTCCAGCCACCTGCCTTTGCCCAGCCTCCAGGGGAAGGAAAAATAAAAGCCCTCTGAACTGGGTATGGTGGCTTATGCCTCTGTAACCCAGCACTTGGGAGGATCAGTTCAAGGCCTCGGCTAGCTACTTGACATTCAGTGTCAAGACAAAACAAAACAAAGCATAAAAGCTGGAGGCATAGTTTGGTGGTAGGGTGCTTGCCTAGCATGTGCAAGGCTCTGGGTTTCAACCCCAGCACTGTGGTTGCTGTGCTTCTGTGCAAAAAAGTGTAGTAGTGCCTGCCGGCTGGGGTGACATACACCTTTAATCCCAGCACTTGGGAGGCAGAGGCGGGTGGATCTCTGTGAGTCCAAGGCCAGCCTGGTCTATGTATGGGGTGCCAGGCCAGCTGGGGCTACAGGGAGTCCCTCTCTCAAAAAGGCCAAAGGGAAAAAAAGAGTGTAGCAGTGTCAGGGATTGAGGCTAGAGTACAGGTGTGTTGGGCAGGGGAAGGGTATCTTCTAAGCTGAGGGAGCAAACTAAACTGCCCTGGGCCCACTGCCTCGCCCTTGCTTCCTAGTGCTTGGAAGCTGTTGCTCTGAGCTGAAGTGGGAAGGGAGTGAGGCTGCAGTTTGCTTTGGGAGCCCCCCAAGGTGAGGCTGCTCCCTCCCACTGAAAAGGACATTATAGGTCCCCAGTCCCCAAAATGCATGTGTCCTGCAGGTAAATCCCAACAGCATTGCAGCCAAAGACGGCCGGATCCGTGAGGGAGACCGAATCATCCAGGTGAGCATTCACAGGCAGGATCCCAGGCCTGGTCTGAGGCCCTGCTGTACCCTGGGGACAGTCCTGCTCCTCTCCTGACCCCATCCCAGGCCTTTCCCATTGAGAACCTAGCCTGCCACCAGGACCTTACTGCATCTGGAACCTGGACCAAATCTCATCTCTCTTTTGTTCAACTTCCTTGAGGCTTCCATGTGCCCCTGGGCTCTGCTAGCACCTCCCCAGTTCCTTTTCCCTCCACTCCCATTGCACCATGCCCTCTGAGCCAGACATGCTTTTGCACAGGCCAGGTCATCCTTTCACCAGACACATTCTGCTTATTTATGCTTTTCCAGAATTTAAGAGCCTGTCTCAGCACAGCCAGAGCCCTCCATTAGTCCAGTCCTAGCATTGTTGATTGTCCTTGATCTCCCTCTGCAGATTAATGGCATGGACGTCCAGAATCGAGAAGAAGCAGTGGCCATCCTGAGCCAGGAGGAGAATACCAACATTTCCCTGCTGGTGGCCCGGCCGGAGAGCCAGGTATTTGTACCATCTAACAGGATGACATGGGGTTTCCAACACCAGGATCTGTCTTGAAAGCTGCTGGTCTGTTTGACTTCACTGAGAGCATGGAGCCTAGAGCAGGGTGGAGGGGCTTCTGGGGCGATCCTTGAGGCATTGGGGCTAGCTCATACCTGTCTTTGCAGCTAGCAAAGCGGTGGAAGGACAGTGACCGAGATGACTTCCTGGATGACTTTGGCACTGAGAATGATGGGGACCTTCACGCCCGGAAGCTGAAGTCACCCCCTACCCAGCAGGTGAGGAAGGTCTTTTAAATAGGGAGGGTAAGAGGTAGGGAAGGGAAGGAGGAAGGGACCTGGGGCTGTACAGGATCTCCCAGCCTGTGCCTGGAAAGGAACCAATCATGCACTTCCTTCCAGACTTCCTGCAGCATGCATCTGTGGGAACTTAACTGTGTTTGCCATTTCAGTCTCAGCCTGGAAATGATGAAGAAAAGGAGGCTCCTCCTGATGGGGGCCCAGGCCTGAGCAACAGCCAGGAGCTGGACAGTGGGGTGGGCCGGACTGATGAGAGTACCCAAAACGAAGAGAGCTCTGAACACGACTTGCTGGGGGATGAGCCCCCCAGCACCACCAACACCCCTGGGAGTCTGTGCAAGTTTGGCCTGCAAGGGGATGCCCTGCAGAGCCGGGACTTTCACTTCAGCATGGACTCTCTGCTGGCCGAGGGGGCGGGGCTGGAAGGGGCTGACCTGCCCAGCCTCACTGATGAGGAGTATGATCGCTACCGGGAGCTGCTGGAGATCAAGTGCCACCTGGAGAATGGCAACCAGCTGGGCATCCTCTTTGCCCGGGCCTCCAGTGGCAACAGCGCCCTGGATGTCAATCGCAATGAGAGCCTGGGCCACGAGATGGCCATGCTGGAGGAGGAGCTACGGCACCTGGAGTTCAAGTGCCGCAACATCTTGCGGGCACAGAAGATGCAGCAGCTGCGGGAGCGCTGTATGAAGGCCTGGCTTTTGGAGGAGGAGAGCCTCTATGACCTGGCACCCAGTGAGCCCAAGAAGCATGAGCTATCTGACATCTCTGAGCTGCCAGAGAAGTCAGACAAGGACAGCACCAGCGCCTACAACACTGGGGAGAGCTGCCGTAGCACTCCCCTGCTCGTGGAGCCTATGCCCGAGAGCCCCCTGAAGCGATCTGCTGCTGCTGCTGCTGCTGTTGCTGGCAACTCCAACTTGAACCGGACCCCTTCTGGCCCTCCTGTCGCCACCCACCCCAAGGCGGCTCCTTCACCAGGGAGTCCTGCCAAGTTCCGATCCCTCTCCCGGGATCCTGAGGTGGGACGGAGACAACATACAGAGGAGCGTGTCCGACGCAGCCCCAAGACTGGGGTGACCCTGGAGCGTGTGGCCCCTGAAGGCAGTCCTTACCTATCCAGGCGCCATCGTGGTCAGGAGAGTGAGCACTATCACAGCTGTGTGCAGCTGGCCCCACCACGCACCCTGGAGGAGCTGGGCCATGGCTCCCTGAGCTTGGCTGGTGGCCCTCGGGTGAGTGGGGTGGTGGCTGCTGCTGCTGAAGCACCCCGAATGGAGTGGAAGGTGAAAGTGCGAAGCGATGGGACCCGTTATGTGGCCAAGAGGCCTGTCCGAGATCGGCTGCTGAAGGCCCGGGCCCTGAAGATCCGGGAGGAGCACAGTGGCATGACCATTGATGATGATGCAGTGAGCGAGATGAAGATGGGCCGTTACTGGAGTAAAGAAGAGCGGAAGCAGCACCTGATCCGAGCACGGGAGCAGCGGAAGCGGCGTGAGTTCATGATGCAGAGCCGCCTGGAGTGTCTGAAGGAGCAGCAGAATGGCAATAGCAAGCCTGAGCTCAACATCATTGCACTGAGCCACCGCAAGACCATGAAGAAGAAAAACAAGAAGACCCTGGACAACTGGATCACCATCCAGGAGATGCTGGCCCACGGTGCCCGCTCAGCTGATGGCAAAAGGATCTACAACCCTCTGCTCTCAGTCACCACAGTCTGAGCTGCCCCAGCAGGAGCCTGGCCCAGGCCCAGACAGCCCAACCCTCACCCTCCCTTAGAATCTAGTGTGTGAGCGTGTGTGTGCTTGCACGCTGTGCTCATGCACACTCTTCCCCGTCTTTGTGTGTGTGTGTGTGTGTGCGCGCGTAGGAATTTGGTAATAGAAAGACCCAAGAAGGGACACTTCTCTTCCGTCTACTCCCTTCTCCCCAAGAGGCTACGCCGACAGCCAGCATCGAGGGCACACATGTAAGGGGCACTCATGTGCATATGCATGCACATAATATACATGCAGTGCTCTTAATGTGTTCTTGGAGACAGGGAAGTCAATGCAGAGAGGTGAGGTGGGCTATCCTAAGCACAAGAGGATGTCCAACTTCACTGCTGAGCACAGCCTCTCCCTGCCCCTGGGAGCTGCAGTTATTTGTAGACAAAGGCAACCCCGAATTTTGTGGTTTTTTCTCCTTTTCTGTGCTTGCCAATAGTTGTTTTTGTTCTGTGGATCTGCTCTGGGGGCTGGCAGCTCCTTTAGGCAGCCTGACAAAGGTGGACCCCACCAAGTGCTGGCTGGGAAGGAGGTGGGGGGGAGGAAGAGAGGGAGGGTTGAGTGGGAGGGAAAGGGAGGGGATGGGGAGGAATGGGAAGCAGCTGTCCTGGTGGCCTCTACTCTGAGGGGTGGCTGGGAGTCTCTACCTTGGCTTTCAAGGCTCACCTCTGGGGCCCATCTCCTTCCCCAATGACCCAAGGAGAGTGAGATTGCAGGGATTGTGGTGGCAGTGTCCATCCAAAAAGAATCCACTGAGCCAGGTGTGGTGGCACACGCCTTTAGTCCCAGTGCTCCCTTTAATCCCAGCACTTGGGAGGCAGAGGCAGGCAGATGTCTGAGTTTGAGGCCAGCCTGGTCAACATAGCGGGTTCCAGGCCAGGTGGGGCTACAGGGAGACCCTGTCTTTAAAAGACAAAAAAAAATCCACTGAACCCTGACCTGTGCCATCTGAAGCATGGCCATCTTTCTCACTGGCCTGAGCATGGAGCTTTGATGTCCAAGGGTTTGAGAAGTTAAGCCCCTTGAGCAACAGGAAGACCTCAGGTCACATGGCCTGGAGAGGACGTGGTTGGGGTCTGGATCCAGCGTCAGGAAGGTGGGCTGAGAGGGAGATGCCCAGTCCTCTTCCAGGTGATTGATGCAATTTGCAATGTGCCGCCTGTTTGATGCCCCTCAGGCTTGATAAAGCCCAGATTGGAGGCCATAGGATGCCCTTGCCCCCACCTGCATCTCATAAATAAAGCAAGCTGCCTTTTTACTTGGTTGATGTGGACTCCTTGTGTTCATTGTCATGCTGTTTGCTGGTAGGTATCACTTCATTAATTCCTGAATGCCCTGATTCTAGCAAGCTGGTGATAAGCCAGATGCCAAGATGGGTGTGAGTGGGAAACCCAAGGCTCCATTCCCAGAAGCTGAGTCCTGTTACCGAGAAGGCTGGGTCACAAGGGCACAGCCTCATCTTCCTGCCACACTCAAAAACTTCTGGGAAGGAAGGCCCAGCATAGCACATGGCAGACCTGCCAGCGAGCAGGGAGGGGCAACAGGCAATTGGAACAGGAGTAAAGGAAACAACTAGAGATGTTGGCTGCCCCCTTTCAAGCCCATTACCCCTTCCCAGTGAAGGAGACCGTGATCAAGTGTTCCTTTGGCATTCCTCCAGCTACTGGGAGGCTCACTGTGATGGCTCAGGAGTCACCCCATTGTTCTCTGGCAGGGTGCTCTCAGGACCAGGACCAGCCAATATTGGCCCAGAGCTTGGGCTGCCTTGGCCAGCTATAGAAGAGATGGCACCAGGAGGGCTGGTGGCACTGGGTTACCGATACCCTTGAACAGCAACTTCACATTTGGGTCTTGTTGCCATCAGGCTGGGTGGTGGAGACAGAACCAAAAAGACCAACTGGTTGGTCAGTAGCTGTTGCCACTGCCTGTCTACCGTGTAGGCTGCTAGCAGAACACAGGAATGTTCACTTAGCAGCCAAGGGGAGCAGGTACTACTCCCACCTCTAGTCTTTCTGGAGTCCAGAGACCTCATCTGCCGTGCAGCTAAACATGACTGTTCTCAGGTGCTCTCAAGGATCATTCTTCTGCATTCCATCTCACCCTGCTTCCCAAGGACCTGATATGGCAGGTGGCTCCCCTCTAGTCTGGAGGATGCCTCTTGACTTGGATGGACCTGGGCCACAAGTTGCTGTCACATACTTTGTGCCCTGCAACATCCAGCCCTTCCAATGGTTGTGGCAGATCCCAGGCAGGGAGGTATCAAGGAGCCCCAATCCTCCTAATAGGCCTAGGTATCAGGGTGCTGCCAGCTAGTTTCAATGACCTCATATCCTAGAGAAGGCACGCAGTGGGACAGGTTCTCTTAAGAATTTTACCCTCCCCAATTAGCCTTCCATAGCATTAGGGAGAATTGTGGCATGTGCCAAAGCCTGCGCAGAGGGCTGAGCTAGAGTGTGGCACATAAGCACATACAAGGCTGCCTGTCCCTTTTCTTACAAATCATACATACTCAGTTCAGAAGCTCACTGTCTCTCCAACATGGATGTGGAGTCCAGAGGGACTGTTCCTGTGCTAAGGGTGCTGGTACATGTGCCAACTTCAACCCCATCAGCAACACAGGGCCTCTACTGCTTAGCAGGCAAGGCATGAAAGCTCTTGTGTAGTCTGTGCCCAGGCCCACAGCAGCCACAATGAAGCTGTTGCCTTCTCTGCCCAGGCCAGGGAAGATGCCATTCCTGACTGCAGGTGCAGGAGAGTAGACCCCCTGCCTCTAGTCAAAAAGTCCCAGAGAGTCACAGGCTGACCATGGGAAGACTTCCTGACAAGAAGAAGAATAGAGACCAGGCTTTTCGCTGGGGGACTGGGTGAGGACAGGAAAGAAGATGGTCTTTGCTCAAGAGGCCACGTACTCCCCAAGAGGCTTCCTTGGGGAGGGCCAAGACCAAAACCATGAAGGCAACTGGGACAAGGACAGAAATCAGGTCTCTGGGAAAGTGTGGCTCCCCACTTAATGTCTGGGCTATCAAGGCAAACAAAGGCACTTGAATGCCCAGCTTTCCCCATGAACACAAAGTCCTGTGTCTTAAATGCACCCATGGCAAATAGTGACTGTTTATTGAAAGAAGCAGTGGAGGGCTGGGGGTGCTGCCCTCAGGCCTGGATGTGGCTCTTTGCACTGAAGGCTAGGTAGTAGATCACTATGCCAATTGCTGCAGCCAGCACCTCTGTGGAGATCCAGGGCCCATTCCAAGTGCCCTGCAAGAAGACCAAAAGACAGCTCAGGGGAGTGACAGAAGAGTGGACCAGCCATCCATAGTCACTTGTCCTCAAGACACATTGGTCAATGATAGCTCAGAGCTAGAGCTGCACTGGATGAGACCATTCTTTGGCCTTAACCCAAAATGATGATGAGGTGTGCCATGTGGGTACCCTGTTCCTGAGCTGAGGCCACTTACCCGATGATCCACACTGACTGTAAACAGGGGTGGGATGATGGAAACGTCCTCATTATTTCTCTGAGCCTGCAAAGGAGGTGCTGGGGTCAAAAGGTGCTGGATAGACTGCCCAGGTGGAGGAGAAATGGGCAAGAGACAAATGAGGAAAGGGGGCAGGGGTGGGGGGAAGATAGGGCAGGAGCACAGGAAGGCGCCCTCCTGGATAGACCCTAGACTATTGATGGTCCAGAAGGGGAACACAGGGTGAGCAGGGTAGAGATGACTACAGTGGGGTGTGCCCTCCGTCCTTGGGGCCTTGGAGGGGCTCCAGATGATACTCACTTTCCTTAGGAGGCTGTAGGACTCTTCATCGAAGAATCTAACTTCATAGGTGCCGGCATGGGCGCTCTTATGCTCCAGGCTCCAGGACACCTGGTTGGGTGTTTGGCAGGGGGGTGGGCAGAGAAGACACTTGAGGGACTACTTTGCTAGCTAGCACTGGTACCATACCGCTACAAGCAATGCTCGAGTCCTTGGGCACTAACCCCACTTTAAGCCATTTCCCCAACATCCCTGAATGCAGCATCCTTTACCTGGTATCGGCCCACATCCTGGCCCCGGGTTACAGGAAATTGCTTTCCACTAACGTCAGCATAAAGGGCCATGTTCTAGATGGGAGGACAAAGCAAGAGTCACTTTTTCTGGGCATAGGCAGAACCCCCATTGTGTTGTTCCAGCAGCTCCATGACTGGGGAGGTAGGTTAGGTCAGTTGAGTGCTGCAGTATGTTAGTGGGGACTGCCATAGAAGACCCAAGAAGCAAGAAGTAGACCTGCGACAGCCCAGAGCCATACTAGGAGTCATGCCATGGACATTATTACTGTCTGCCTGTATGAGACATCTCCTAAGGGGCGAATAGAACAGATCTCCCCTATGATCAGCCTAACGTGACCTACAGCAAGCCTGTTAGATGTACATGAGTAGGATGATGGAAATGGCCTGTTATTTCTTGAAGCTTGAGAGGGAGGAGCTAATGTCAGGAGGAGTCACACAAGGTGTTTAACCATAGGAGTGTTGCCGCCCCCAAAGGCCCAACTTCCTTCTTTGGCAGGTTAGGGGCTGAGGTTGGGACTTTTCAATCTTAAAACTTACAGAAGTTCACATGGACACAACACACTTTGGCAGACCACAACCAGAAAAAGGATGGAGGGGTCTGATCCCATCCTTTCTCATATTCTAGACATCCATCCAGGAAACAGTGGGGTGTCTACCTATCTTAGTACATGTAGGCAAAGCATATCATACAGTCAGGAAAATACTCTTGAAGTACCTGCTAGGATCTGGCCTCATTGTGCCCTCATCTCTCCTTGGGTGACTGTCAACTGCCAATGAAGAGCACTGTCACCCTCATCTCTTTCCCTGCACCATGTTGGCTGAATTCCCAGGCTCACCTGGACCCTGTTCTTGCAGGTCAGTGAGATCTCCACGATGAAGACAGTCTCAGTGGAAATGACAGCATCTGAGGTGGTATAGTAGGAAGGGGTGATCTGGGGCTCCAGGCAGGCCTCTGCTGTGGAGAGGAGAGAAAGCCAACTTTTATGTTCCAGGCAAGGCAAATGGGTCTATCCTGGCTTTCCCTCTCAGACCTGGTAAGCTGAGGACACAAAGATCCTTCTGTTTCCACAAGGTGGAGTCTGTTGAAAAGGGAAGGGAAGGCTCTGCAGAGGTGAACCTTGAAACAACTCGAAGCGCAGGGGTGTTTGAGAAGTGTATAACTACTCACGTTGGTGCCTAAATCTATGACAGGGAGCCCATGTAGCACCTTGCCGGGTCTGGAGCACCCCAGAAGCTCAAGAGGCCAAGGCAGCTTTGATTCAGAGCCATGTACGACCCCAACAGCCTACTGAAAGCATTCTCTGCAGATGCTAAGTAGGGTGTTAGCAATATACAGGGACTTTCAAGGTAAAGGAAAGGATCTCTGCACCCAATTAGTTGACATCAGGCCAACATTGGTCCTGGTGCTTCCTGATGTAAACAGAAGAGTCTGGATCCAAATATCCTACTTCTGTCTTTGTAAACCAAGGATCTCTGGGAGAAAGCAGCCACCCCTAGGCATCTCCATCCTACAGAAGGCCACAGGAAAAGGGTATTAAGTCACAGGGTATGAAGCAAACATGAAATGGGAAAGTTCTCAATCTTCATGTCAAATTACTCTCTGAATATGTCTTGGGAGACTGTCCATTTAAGCTGGAGAAGACTTTGGGTTTGAATAGCAGGAGGAATATGCCTGGGAATGGTAGTGGGCAGTGTGGTTCTCAAGTGCCAGATCCCACCACCCCCCTCTGTGTCCTGCTAAGTAGGGTCTTTTTCTGGTTGACACTGTGGAACCCATGATAGGTTTTGCAGCCCGGTTTGTCTTTTCAAGACATTGAGGGGTGGGTGGGGGCATGGAGCATACCCTTCTCAGCTATGTATATGTGCAGAAAGCAACTCCTGCTCAGTCCAGGCCACCAGGCCTGAGGTGCTGTAGTAACAACCTCTAAAACACACTTGGACTACAAGTGAAGCACAATCCCACCATCAAATGTTACAAATGGCTCACAACTATGAATCAATAGGTTTGTGCTCAGCTCAGCTTTGCTA
This sequence comes from Nannospalax galili, assembly GCF_000622305.1. Classification (NCBI taxonomy): domain Eukaryota; kingdom Metazoa; phylum Chordata; class Mammalia; order Rodentia; family Spalacidae; genus Nannospalax; species Nannospalax galili. The sequence continues at coordinate 3,192,926 of NW_008334861.1, read as the reverse complement.
TGAATCCTGGGATGGACACACCAGGACCTCATGGAGAGTCAAGTCTCTGGGCACTAAAGGCCCTTCTTCAGTTGTTGGGCTCGCTATCTAAGTTGCCCCATGATCTTGCGTCGACTCCTCTGCAGGAGCGTCCTTACTCCCTGTCGCTTAGCCGCGGTCTTGGGGAAAACTGGCCTGCCAGTCTCGATCCTCTCTGCCAGCACTGTTTCTCGTAAGGATAGCCTGGTGCTGGACAGCACTGGTCTTGTGAGACCAGTTTCCGAGACAACGACCAGAGATGTATTACCGTCCCCGGGGGAACTGGTGGCCCATAGAACGGAGCAGCTTTGGGGCTCTTCAATGAGTCTGGCTGCCGGACAAACCTATATGGTTTCCTGGTCGCTGCGTCGCGACGTTCATCTGTAGAACACCCCGCCTCTAGCGACCGCCCCGGTAAGGGCCAGACACCTCTCCTCGCGCGCACCCGTCCTCCCCAGCACCACCTGCCACGGGACAGAGGTTCGCCCGAAACAAGCTCCCGCCTGGCCGCTACCTGAGCAGCAAGAGAGGCCAGACAGCAGGAGTAGCGCCAGAGCGCCGAGAGATACCATCGCCGCCATCGCCTCTTCTCTGCGGAGGGGAAAAGAGACCAAGCCGCCCTGAACATGCGGAGCAGACAAGGAAGCGCGACGCGTAAGCGGTCGCAGCACCCAATCAAGCGCCAGAGGGCTGGGTCGGGCCTGCTTACGTCGCAGGCGGCACTGACGTGTCCGATTCCCGACCCACGGTCCCAACCGGCGGACTCCCAACCCTAAGATGGCGTCGACAGCATAGCAAGCACCGGAAGGGGCCGTGGGAACCGGTGCGAAGGTGCGCATGCGTAGTGCTGAACTCCCGTTTCCCCGAGACTTCTCGCCCTGCCGAATTCTCGCGTGAATACCGTCTTCGCATTGAGCGCTGCCCAGGTTCTCACTTTCCGTCATGGCGCTGAAGGTGGCAACAGCCGCTGGTGGCGCTGCGAAGGCAGTGCTCAGTCCAGCTCTCCTCTGCCGTCCTTGGGAGGTGAGTAGGAAATGGTCCGCAATACAGCAGCGTTCAGTGGGGGACCTCGCACCTCTTTAAGACCGGGAGAGGGGTAGCCACTCTGGGAGCAGCCTGGATTTCGATTGGCTGCGGGCCCTAGGAGGGGGCGGGGAGAGGGCTGCAAGCCGGGGTTCATTGGCCACATCTAGCTGTCGGTCAAGAAATTGGTCGACGTTGGTCACGGTCTGGCTCTCCTTGGGGTCTGTTGACTGCTGACGGGCTCCCGAAGGCTCGAGGGGCGTGGGGGTGGACCGCGGGGGCCGGGTGTCCCCTACTGTCCTTGTGTACGCTCTTCTGAAGAGGTCATGTGTCCGGGCCTGTCTTGCCCTTACCACCAAGGCTGGTGTCCTCTTCCCGGATTCGGTACCTCCTCGGGTTTCCCTTTCTTGGATCGCTTTGTCACCTGTCGTAGTGGAGGTGGTAAAATTACACTTCACCAATGACTACTGACCCCTTTAATATTGTTGCATTCTTAAGTCCCAGGATCCCCCCTCCCCAAGCTCCTGGACACTTGATTTTAACCTAAAGGCCAACTCGCGATCTCAAGCACTTGTAGTGACAGTGAAGCAAGATTGAGACTGGAGGCAGCTGGGGCTTTGCTTCCTTGGTTCTCTCTTTGGGGTCTTAGCTAGTGTGGCTCCTGTTTAGTACTGCTTAGTAGCAGGAAGCGAACCGTAGCCCTGGGGGATAAAAGATATGACCTCCAGGCCTTGCTCTCTGACCGCACAGCATGGCCTTAGGCCAATTCCCTTCTCTCGAGGCCGGGTTTCCCCTCTTATCCAGTAAAGGTAGGGGACTTCATGTTCTCAAAAGTATCCTGCCAACTCACCTTTCAGAACGCCATGTGTTTGTCATGTTTCTCCCCTCTGTTCTCTGAGGGAGACTATGTGCTTTAGGAAATTCTGTTTAAAATACTGACTTCTGAGCCAACCAGACAGCTCAACAGGCCCCTGCTGCCAAACCTTGCTACTTGAGTTTGATCCCTGGAACTCTTGTAAAGTGCAAGGAGAGAAGCAACTCCACAGAATGTCTTCTGATCTACACACACACACCATGGTATATGTGCCTATACACAGTAAGAAATAATAAATAAAATACTAACTTCCAGGTTGCTGATGATAGACTAGCAGCATGTAGAGGATTACCAAGAGGCCCCACATGGCTCTGGCAACTAGGCTGGCTCCTATATGCTTTTGATGAAGATCTTTCTCCCTAAATGTGTGCATGCCTTTGTTGGGATAGGAATAGGTGGCAGTGAATGGCTGGTAGCCAGTCAGGGCTCTGTCCTAAGAGTGATTGTCCTCCTATGGGAACCCTTATAGAAGAACCCCAGATCTTAAGTCCTATTGGCTGACACTTCCTGGGAAAACATGCTACTGCTATTGGTACTTGGCCAATAGAAACATGCCTAAGAAAGAAGCCTTAGAAAGATGGGGAGTGTAGAAGTGCGTCAGCAGGAACACATACCACCCTGGACCCTTTGTCTTTCTTCAGGCTATCAAAGGAGTGTTGGCTGAGTGAGTGGCTTATCACATCTCAACCTGCCTCATACTGGACTTCTTTGGTAGCTTTACTGTGCAATCTGGACTTGTGTGGCAGAGCTTTATAGCCACCTAAAGAAACTACCTGTGGGGCTGGAGAGATGACTCGATGGTTAAAAGCACTGACTGCACTTGCAGAGGACCCAGGTTTGAGTCCCAGCACCCACATAATGGCTAACCACTGTCTATAACTCTGATTCCAGGAGATCTGATGCTCTCTCCTGTCCTCCGTGGGCATTGTACAACACATGTTCACTTACATCCACGTAGGTAAAACACTCATACATGTAAAATAAAAATAATTTAGAAAAAAGGAAACAGGCTGGAGAGATGGCTCAGCAGTTAAGAACACTGGCTGTTCTTGCAGAAGACCTGGGTTCGAATCCCAGTGCCCACATGGCAGCTAACAACTGTCTGTAACTCCAGTTCCAGAGGATCCAACAGCCTCTTCTGTCCTTCGTGGCATTGCATAACACGGGTGTACTTATCTACATGCAGACAACACACGCATACACTAAAAATAATAAATAAAATATTTTTTTTTAAAAAAAGGAAAATTCCTGCATTTGTACAGAGCAAGGTTGGAGAAGTCTGGGTCTCGAGAGTTCTGGGACTATGGACAGAGGCAGCTGTGGGACAGGTTCAACCCTGGTCGTGCTGTTGTTGCTGTCTATGGGCAGGGCTGCAGAGACTGAGCCACGCCTAGTACAGGCCCTTAGAAGGCTGGCTCATTACCATCACTGAAGCCCAGCAAAATTAACTTCTGGGAGCTACAGAAATCAGCCTTGCTTCTCCCCAAAACAGTAATTTTGAAATCCAGCTGAGAGGCTGGTAGACTCAAGGATAGTATGAACCTCTTGTTGCATAAACTTTCCATTAGTCAAATGAAGTCAGTGCCTCTATTCAACAGATTGATTTACCACCCCTCCTCTTTTTCCTTTTTTGAGGGAGTCTCATGTAGCCCAGTCTGGCCTCGAATTCACTGCATATCTGAGGATGATCTTAAACTTGTGATCCTCAGGCTGGGTGTGGTGGTGCACGCCTTTAATCCTAGCACTTGGGAGGCAGATGAAGGTGGATGGCTGTGAGTGTGAAACTCACTGGTCTACATAGTGAGTTCCAGGCCAGCTGGGACTACAGGGAGACCCTGTCTCAAAAAAAACCCAAAACAACAACAACAACAAAACACCCTTCTGATCTTCTTGCCTCTACTTCCTAGGTCCTAAGATTACAGGTATGTGCTACCGTGTCTGGCTTCTATTCCATGGGTTTCTAATGCAGACATGAAACCATTTCAAGAGTAGCAGATAGTCAATTTTGATTGAGCTCTCCTTCGTCTCTATCTGCTTCTTTGCTTTCTTTTTTTCAATGTTTATTTATTTATTTATTTATTTTTAAAGGGTTGAGTGTTTTGTCTTTATAAGTGCACCTGTCTCATGCAATGCCCATGGCGACCAGAAGAGTATGTTGGATTCAAATCCCCTGGAACCAGAGTCACAGGCAGTTATTAGCGATCATGTGGGTGCTGGGAACCAAACCCAGGTCTTCTCTAAGAGCAGCTAGTGTTCTTAACCACTGAGTCATCTGTCCAGCCCCTGCTTCTTTGTTTTGTAATGTGTTCATTCACATAGGAAATGTTCTTGCAATCCCAGCTCTAGGCCAGGCACTGTGCTTGGCCTTGGAGCAACAGTAGAGCATGAGACAGACTTGTACTCTGCTCTCAGGACCTGGGAAGAAAGCAAGGCAGTGGTGATCAGGTAGGGAGCTATCTCTTAGATGGGGGGTGTGGGGGAAGCTAGAGCTTAACACTCTTAGGACATCAGGGAAGGCTCCTAGGAAGAAGCACTATCTGTGCTACCTTCTGTAAGCTTGTATGGAGAGCTTACAGATACTGCATCCAGATACTGACAAGTGCTAGAAAGACAACAAAGAAGTCCCAAGTGTGCCTTTGGCTATGTATCTAGCCACATAGATCAGTGAGGAACCCTTGGGGCTCTGGTCCTTGTGGTCAACCTTGGGCCATTGAGTGGCATTCCTGCATTGCTAGTGCCTGGGCAGCTGGGTCCCTTGTAACTGTGGGTCAGGGGTCCTGGGTAGGGAATAGTCAGATTCTGCCTAGGCCTCCTGTTTTTTTGGTAGAATGACGTTGGCTCTTTAGAAAATGGCCATGATGCCTCTGCATTTGGCTGTACTGCTACTGCCTGGTGAGTGACAAGGAGAACTTTGACTCTGCTACTGCTGCCTGGGGAGTGTTCTTAAGTGGGGCCCAACAGGGAAGGGAGGAAAACTTCTGTGGAGCCGAGGACACAGCCTCTCCCTCCAGAGCAGTGGGTTACTTCTTAGCACCTGGTCCATTTGGCCCGGACAGCTTTTGCTCTGAAGATGTCAGACATGTCATCAGCATGGCAAATGTGACATGTCATCGGGGTGTTGGGAACATTCAACATCAATTCAGGCCATACCACAAAGCAGCTTGTAATTCCTGTCAAAGCTGCCCTAGAGGTTGGTGTGTCATCAGTCTTCCAGAAATGGCTGTGTTTTTCTAGGCATTTGGTTTTGATTTCTGTTCAGAAGGACTGTTACACACGGGTGATAGTGATTATCCCAGGGCAGTGGAATGCTGTCTTGTCTTTACTTCCCCATTTGCTTTTATTGTAGTGACCATGTGCTGGGTTGGTGACTTGTTGAGATTTCCCTTTTGTACCATGTTTAGTTTGCCATCTTTCCTTCTGACACATGTAGTGATTTGCCAAAAGAAGATCAAAAGCGAAAACAAAAGTAAGCTAAGGACACACAATTTTTAATATGCTGAACAATGAGAGAAATAAAGTGTTGAAACAAACTTCGGTACTCCTTTGGGACAGTTGTTGGGAATGGAGGCTTTGGAGTATTTTGGGCACATGGTGAACTGTTGTTTACTGATGGCCAGTTCCTGTTCTCCCACCAGGCTAGCTCTCGCCAACTTGACTTGTGTGGCTAGACAACTAACATTGGCATCTGGGTTCTCTTTGGCAGGTTCTGGGTGCCCATGAGGTCCCCCGGAGGAGCATCTCCTCAGTAAGTACCTGCTTGGTTGCCCATGTGCAAGTGCACACGTACATGTGAGCAAATAGGGGGGAATACATGTATTTACATGTACGTACGCACATGTGTGTGTAATGTGTATCCATGAGACTGTGTGCACACACTGTATGCACATGTGCATGCACATGTGCTTGTGTATCTTTGCTCCCTGGCCCTCCTGTTCTTCCCTCTGAGGCGCAATCTCCAGAGGTCACTCACACCTTGCCTTTCTGAGTTGTGCTAGCAGCGTCCTCAGGGAAAAGACCACAGTTCCCTGGTCACAGCCTTGTTCTCCAACCTTGGCTGATCCGTGTCTTCTTCCTTTCTGTCTTCCCTCTAGCAACAAACAATTGTGAGTATTCTCCTCTGTACTAGATTTGAGGGGTTCTTAGTTAATTTGGGGTTAACCCAAGTCCAGGTGGCTTGGGGGGCTGCTGCTGACCAGGGAGCCCCAGAACAGTAGCCCTGTCTTTGCTGGCCTATGGGGTTGATGATGGTGGGAAGAAGGGAACTGGCTTAAGCCAGTGGTCACTGACCCACGTTGCGTATGGGGATGGCCAAAGGCTTACCTTCACCCTTTCCTTCCTTCAGCCTCCGTCTGCTAAGTATGGTGGGCGGCACACTGTGACTATGATTCCAGGAGACGGCATTGGACCAGAGCTCATGCTGCATGTTAAGTCTGTGTTCAGGTATGGAGATTCTGGGCCTACCTCCCCTTGTCTTTGTCTCGAGACATGGTTGTGCTCCATTCCCTGCTGGAAGCCCCTAAAAACTTTTTGTCAAGAAGTGAGCTGGGCATGGTGGCACATGCCTTTAATCCCAGCACTTGGGAGGTGGAGGGAGGTGGTTCGCTGAGATCAAGGCCAGCCTGATCTACATAACAAGTTCCAGGTCAGCTGTGGTTACAGGTAGACCCTGTTTCAAAAAGACTGGAAAAAAAAAAGTACAGTGAGCCCAGAAGCCTACCAGCTGGCACTTTCCCCAAGTGCCCAGTGTGGTGCTGGTGGGAAGGCCTGCCTATAAACCTAGGCCTTGCATCCCAGTGCCTTGCATCCTGTCAGGTTGACCTGGGCATGGAAGGTAGCACCAGTCTTGCTAACAGTGCATTGTGATCCTCTTGCTTGGCATGGGTGGACTCAGTTCTCTCTTAGCTAGAGCCAGGTCAAAGTGAGTGAGCAGCAGCAGGGGAGAGACTTGTGCAGGCTTCAGAAGGAGGCATGGGAGGTCTTACTTAGGCCAGCCTCTAATCTGGCTCTACCCCAGGCATGCATGTGTGCCAGTGGACTTTGAAGAGGTACATGTGAGTTCCAATGCCGATGAGGAAGACATCCGAAATGCTATCATGGCCATCCGCCGGAACCGTGTGGCCCTTAAGGGTGAGTTCAGGGGTCAGGTTGGGGTGGTATGCATGATTGGTTCTGCTTCTGAACTGACTCTTGTGGGGGCTTTATGGTTCCAATTTCGGGATTTTTCTGGTTATGAAGACTCTTATGCTTAGAGTCTGGGGAGAGGCTTCTGTGGGCCTGTTGACCCTATGACTCTCTTATCTCAGTGGCAGTAGCCTAGGTGAGCCTGCTCAGTGGCAGGGCTTCCCTCCCTCTTCCTTCAGTGAGGCAGGCCTCTGTTGGGTCTGCTTTGACCCGTGGTCTTTCTTCATAAGCCAAATGTCAGAGGTGCAGTTCTGACCTTCCGCCTGCTGCCTTGGCTCCTGGCAAAGCCACGGATATTACAGTTACAGATGAGGATTCCAGCAGTCCTTCCTGCAGTGTGCCTTGGTTGAGTCCACATCCTTAAACACCCAATCATTCTATGAATTTCAGTCCATCCTCTGCTGTGGGTGAGAAATGTGTGAATAGCAATAAACCCAGGTAGAGCCCTAGGTGTTGGCAACAGGTGGGTCACAGGGTACCATAAATACTCTGGGTGAAGTCAGTCTAGGTAGGGGACAGCTAGGGGCACAGGTAGTCGTGATGGGCTGCCATGAAAGGCCTTTCTCCTTGGCACTGTCTAAGCACCTCCCAGGAGCTACTGCCCTATTGGCCTCACAGAGCCTCTGCTTCCCTTCTGGGTGCCTGGGCCAATGGACAGGCTCCAAACAAGCTATGACCTAGTTGGGGACTTTTTCAGGCAGCTACCACCTGCCCCTGAGCTGGGTGCCATGGGTAGCACCTCAGTTTGGGGCCTGGCAGTAACCCTGACCAAGATCACCTTGTTGGCACTAGCCTGGCCAGTCAGCTTACTCATAAACAAGAGTGATACTTCTGTGGAGCTAGGGAGAGCTTGGGCAGTGAGTGGCAGGGTCTCCCATTCAGATGCCAACCATATTTATTAATTTGTTTAGTAAATACAGAGTACCTACTATGTGCCAGGTGCTTTTCTAAGTCCTTGAAACTCTTCAGTAACACACACACACACACACACACACACACACACACACACCTGCTTTCATGAAGCTCACCTTTGGTGCACATTCTCTGGGCCAGGAAAGGGGATATGGAAGTGCAGCTGAGTCCAGGGAACCCTTCTTCAGCCTGCCTATCTTGTTTTTGTCTTGCAGGCAACATTGAAACAAACCATAACCTGCCACCGTCCCACAAATCCCGAAACAACATCCTTCGGTGAGAACTATGTGCACAGGGTGGCCAAGGTGGGAAGGCCAGAGTGGGCTGTGGCAAAATTCATGACCCTGGTCAGCCACTAGTCAGAACCAACTTGTCTTTCTCCCTGTCACCCTCCCAGCACCAGCCTAGACCTCTATGCCAACGTCATCCACTGTAAGAGCCTGCCAGGAGTGGTGACCCGGCACAAGGACATAGACATCCTCATTGTACGGGAAAACACAGAGGGCGAGTACAGCAGCCTGGAGCATGAGGTAGGTAAAGCTATGTGACCATCTTGGGTAGGTCAGAATGATTCGGCCAGGGTCAGAGTTGAGGGGAGAGCTTCAGGAAGGAGGAAAAGGTGCCCCACCCTTAAAGGGCCAGAAAAGGTAGATATACTTAGTGATATAGGGCTGCATCCCTTGGTGGTCCCATCAGGCCCCTTACTTGTACCCTGGCCCCTTCTCAGAGCGTGGCAGGAGTGGTGGAGAGCTTGAAGATCATCACCAAGGCCAAATCCCTGCGCATTGCTGAATATGCTTTCAAGCTGGCCCAGGAGAGTGGGCGTAAGAAAGTAACAGCTGTGCACAAGGCCAACATCATGTATGTCTCCCCCACATCCTCCTGCCTACTTTGAGCAGCCCCAAAGCAGCTGGAAGGGCCTGCTCAGGTCTACCCGCAGGGTCTCAGGGTTTAGAATATTAGAGGCTGTGCTAAGGTCTTGTTGCCCCTGAGGCTCTATGACTTCATCTCAGTTCATCCTTAGAAGAGGTGGGCTAGATGGGATTATGCCTGTTCTCTGGATGGGTGCAGGTTATAAGTTAATCTTCAGGGTTCCATGGCCCTCTGCACACCCCAGCTCTCCAGCTGACTGTAGCTGATGTCCTATACCCCACCTCCCCTAGGAAACTGGGTGATGGGCTCTTCCTCCAGTGCTGCAGGGAGGTAGCAGCTGGCTACCCCCAAATCACCTTTGACAGCATGATTGTGGACAACACCACAATGCAGGTAATCAGCCCACCTGGCTCCATAGCCTTCCACCTGCCTTTGGTGTTCATGACTTCTGCAACTCAGCCCGCTCCTTACCTCACAGCTGGTATCCCGGCCCCAGCAGTTTGATGTCATGGTGATGCCCAATCTCTATGGCAACATTGTCAACAATGTCTGTGCAGGGCTGGTAGGAGGCCCGGGACTTGTGGCTGGTGCCAACTATGGCCATGTGTATGCGGTGTTTGAGACGGTGAGTGGCCAGGTGCAGCCCTGCTGTCTCTTTCTCTTTAGGCAACCTTATTGAGTTGTAATTCATAGCCCACAGTGGTGTGCACTTGTTGGGACTATTTAAAACTAAAGATTTCTGGCACCCTGTAAGGAAACCTGGACCCATGAGCATTACTATTCCCTTTCCCAGGCCCTGGCTTACCCTCATGTGCTGTATCTGGGATGTGCCTCTGATGGAAATAACATATGAGTAGAGTCCATTTGCCCTGCATTCTTACATTTTTCCATCTACCCTCCTGCCTTTTCCAGGCTACAAGGAACACAGGCAAAAGTATTGCCAATAAGAACATCGCTAACCCCACTGCCACACTGCTAGCAAGTTGCATGATGCTAGACCACCTCAAGTAAGTGGTGTCCTGATACCTCACCATGAACCCTCTGGCCAGCCCCTAGGCCCTGAGGACCAAAGACTGACTCTCTCACCCTCTAGGCTCCACTCTTATGCCACCTCCATCCGCAAAGCCGTCTTGGCGTCCATGGACAATGAAAATGTGAGGCTTCTTTTGTTCCCTCCCAGCCCCACCTCAAGTCGCCCCTCCTCTAGCCCATTGGTTAACCAGCCCTTTGGGCTGCAGACAGTGACCAGCACTGGCTGTGGCCTGTAAGGGGAGGGTAGTATCAGGTGGGGTAGGGCTTGTGGGCCTTAGCTGGAACACTACCCCCCTGGTCGTAGCTCTAGGCTCTATCAACTGTAGGAGACAGTGGGCTGCCGTTGGGTGGGAGTAGTTAGCAGGCCTGGTGTGACCAAGCTCCCTGTCTTCCTACAGATGCACACCCCAGACATCGGAGGCCAGGGCACCACATCCCAAGCCATTCAGGATATCATCCGCCACATCCGCATCATCAGTGGCCGGGCTGTGGAGGCTTAGTCCTTCTGTAGCCATCTTCGTCTGTGCATAGACCCCACCTTATCACTCCAATGCTCCAGCCAGCTTAGTGGGCAGTCCCCAGAATAAACCTCCTTCTACCCCAGACATTGGTCATGTACTTCCCTCACTCCAGGACACTGGTGTTTCAGTTCACACTTTATTAAGAAACAGGCACACTTTCCCACTCAGGACCTTCTAGGAGGATCGTGGGCAAACAGGCTGAGATATGGGCCTGCCACAGGGGTAGGGGTGGGGTGTGAGCACACTAGCACCCAGTAGGGTGAGAGAGGAGCTCCCACAGGCTGGCGGGAATTGCCCCTCTTCCCTCAAGGCACTGAGAGCTGGGGCAAAGTCAGCATGGCCCATGCTGCCCACAGCTGTGGCAGAATCTAGGGATTGAGCCAGGGGTGCTGGAGGCAGTCTGCAGCACTGGCCCGCTTTTCAGGGATGTACTCCATCATGGGCAGCAGGAAGGCACTGAACTGCGTGGCCTGCTCCAGAGGCCACTCATACTTCTCCATGAGCACCTCATACAGGCCCCAGTGCTTGAGGTTGTGGATGTGCCGCAGCTCTCCTGGGAGCGGGCAGGCAGCATTAGGCTGTGTTACCAGGTTGGCTGACACCCAGTGTTCCCTGTGTCAGAATTTAAGGTTCCTGCCTTCCCCTCGCTCCCTACGCCATGTGGCTTGAGCCTACTTGGCTCCTACCTCTGCGGTTGAAGAACTCCCGGGAGTAGCGGCCTGAGAGGGCAAAGGCTGGGGGGATGTCTCCCAAAAGCTCCACAATGTGAGCAATGTGGTCTGTGGGAAGAGAGGAGGTTGGGGGTGGGTAGGCAGGCATTTGGAGGTCCCAAAACCAAGACCAGGACCTGCCTCCCCTACCCTCATCACGACTGTAATCTTCTCCAGAGTGAGGCTCAAACAGGTAGTCACCAGTGGCCAGCTCGAAGGCCTGGAGGGGAGGGGAGAGGTAAGGCTGTGGCAGGTAGCTGGCCCTTGGCATGGGGGCAGCCGGATGGGCATACCATGCATGCTGTGCTCCAGATGTCAGCTGGAGGGCCATACTCGGCACCGATCAGCACCTCCACAGCCCTGTACTGCCGAGTCTGAATGTCTTCAGTGAAGTGCTTATGCTGGAGGAAAAGGGAGCCCTGGGGACAGGAGCCTGGACCGAGGCTGGCCTACCCCCATAGCCCCTCTCCTGCCTCTGGCCCTCGCACCCAAGCTCCATGGATCCCCAGAATCCCAGGAGGGACTGGCTAGGTGAGGCTGGCCCCTTCATAGTGGCCCTTGCCCCTTGCCATGGCTGTAGTTCTGCTTGCCTGGCAAGACTCTGCTGCTTGGGGACAGCAAGAAGTAGTTCTTAGCTCTGCTCAAGGAGACTGATGGCTTTGAGTCCTAGAGCATGTCAGAGGCCTAGGATGGGGCTTCCCAAGACCCATCAGTTTGTCACCCCAAGGTGTTCCTCATACCACCCAGCACGCGTTGCCCAGGTCTGCAATCTTGATCTTGATTTTGTCTGCATTTTGGGGCTCCAGGGGGTTCACCAAGAGGTTGGAAGCACCAAATGGTGCTGAGGAAAGAAGAGGAGGAAGAGAGAATGATCTGGCTCAGCTCCCCCTGCCTTGCCTATCCACTACCCGCTGTTCTCCACACTTACTGCTAGGAGACAGGAGACCCCCAGTCTCATGCTGATTGGACGAGCCTGAGAGGATGGAGCAGGAGGCCGTGGAGAACAAGGAGCCTGAGAAGCCTGAGGTCTGCGAGCTGGGACTGAGGCTGCGGTCACGCCCGGGCGCAGGGGAGGAAGAGGCTGGAGAGGGGCCAGCCCTGGTGCCCCCAGGGTGACAGCCTGAAGAAGAGGTGGAGCCACTGCCTCCCTCTAGTCTTGAACTAGAGTCTGGGGAGATGGGGCAGAGCAATGTGTGAGCAGAGGCCCATAGCTCACGTGTGCTTGGTGGCCCAGTGCCCCCTCTGGCCCCTCACCCTCAGCCTGTACTGCAGCCTCCATGGCCTCCAACCTCTGCAAGTCCCGCAGCCGTTCTTCCAGCAGCCACTTCTGTTGTTTCCGTTTGCGCCGCATTTTCTTCCTCTTGTTTTTGGACAGCTTACCAGTCTGCCGCCAGAGTCAGGGTCACCCCCAGGTTCCCTGCCCAGCTCTGGACCTCAGGATCCCCATGGTGCCAGGCTACCACCCTCTGGCACACCATTTCCATGCCTCCCCTCCTATCCTATTCCCTAAAGCTTGGGTTTGGGGAGAGCCTGGTGAGTCTGCCCCAAACTGCTTCCTGTCCCCTCTCAGCCCCAGCTGAGATGGCCTATTAGGGGAAGGGAAAGTATCCTACTGAGGTGGTGGTGGACCCAGTGGCCACCAAGGGCACTTTGGGCCATGTGACTGATCCTCTATATCTCTCTCATCTGGGGCACCCAGCATTTTAGAAGTGCCACTGCAGGAGTGCGGGGGGTGGGGTGTGGAACAGGTGTGGCTGAGGAGGCATACTCTGAGGACATAGCTTCCAGCTGGCTTGGGTGGGAAGAGGAGACAGAAAAAGAGGGGGGGTTCACAACTTACCAAGATCTCCTGGGGGGCAGTGCTAACTGCGGGTGGAGGTTCAGGGAGAAAAAGAAATACTGATGGAGGCAGGGATTGAGGCCAAGAGGCCTGGAGCCAGTCCCCACAAGTGCTTTTGGTACCTGTGGAGCGGGACGGCGGAGCCCCTGACTGCTGCCACTCTGTGGCCTCAGCAGCCAGGCGCCTGATGTAGGCATCTCCAACACACAGCAAGATGTTTTCGGGCTTGATGTCCGTGTGGATGATCTTGCATTTGGTATGGAGGTAGTCCAGACCATGCAGCACCTGGGGAAAACTAGAACTGAACCCCAGCAGCCACACCCAGCCAAGCTGGACAGCCTGGGGCAGCACCTACCTACCTGCCTAACGATACTCTTAACACAGGGCACAGGCAGACCCTGGTAGTTGGACTTGATGATCCACTTGAGGAGCTGGTGGCCCAGGACTTCCAGCACCATGCACACATCTGGACCTGGAGTGAAGGGCAGCCAGTGGTACACTGCTGAGGCACACAGGCCTGCCTACCCTCTACCCTGGAGGAGCAGCAAGGCTCAGGCAGTGCAGAGGTTGAGGTCAGAGAAGCAGGGCTTGCCTTGGGCCATCCTGGTGGCTACCACTGTCTCAGAATATTATATTGTTCCTGTCACTGGCAGAATTGTGCCAGTTGGGGTGGTACATTTTGTGGTCATTCTAAAGACAGCCCTCTCACACCAGCCTCACTTTTCTGCCCAGTTATGCCAAAAAGCCTGAGAAGTAGCCCTTTGTATTTGGGAGTCACCAGTATCCATGGATAATCCCTGTCCACCTGATTACCTGTGCTCCCCCTCCCCAGAAACAAATGCCCAAGTCCCCTGTAAGGACTGAGCCCCATGATGCAGACCGGGGAGACTAAAGCCTCTTGGCCACTACACTGCAAAGGATACGGACTCCGTTAACCCCTGAGATCCTGAAGTCATCAATGAGCTGAACAATGGTCTCTCTTTTGGAGTCACTAGGGTCACTGTCCCGAACCTGGAACAAAAGCCAAGAGACCGCAGATAGCGCCAACCTGCTCCTCACTAGCGACGCTGTAAAGCACCCGGAAGCGCCTCTGGCTCCCTCTCTAACTCCAGCTGGGGCCCACTTGAAGAAAAGTCCACTGCTTCTCTCAGGCTCTGCCCTCTGGGTCCTCCCACTCCACACAGCCAGCTGGAGCCTGCCTCTCTAGGAGCCCCGCCCAGCTCTGCAGGGCCCCAGCAGGCCCTGCACCCACATTGCCAGGACTCAGGCAGTTCAGGGAGCTGGGAGCAGTAGGGGAGGCGCCTCACACATTTCAGGAGCTTGATCTCATCCACAGCTGTCTCCGTGTAATGCCCGGCGCTCTTCACCACTTTCAGGGCCACAAAGCGCTTGCGCCTGCAGTATAGAGACCCTCATGGGCTGCCAGACCTGGCTACACTCACGTGGTCATGGTGGTGGCCTCAACCAAGTCCAGGGGCAGATCCCAGCCACTCACTGAATATCCCAGCAGAGCCAAACGGTAGAGAAGTGGCCCCAGCCAAGCTTGCGTACCACGTGGTACCGCCCATTGAACAAGTCACCGATCCTCACTGGATAGTAGCCACCTGCCGAAAGGAGCCCACAGAGCAGAGTAGGACATCTCCTGTTTCTCAAGATAGCCCAGCCCTGCTGGTCATCTGGCCCACGTGGGCCCAACCAATGGGCACCATCTTCCTTTCAGACTGTCCTGAACCCCTGCAGTGGCAATCTCACTGACCACATGCAACCATGGCCAGGCCTTACCCTTACAGTAGTCCTTGGGGTCTTCCTGCTCCTCATCATCAGAACCCAAGAGGCCCTGGAGCAGCCGAGGTGCTGGTGTGGCTGGAGCTAGTTCAGAGCCTGAGGACTCAGGCCCACAAGAGACCTGAGAGCTGTGGGTGAAGAGGGAGGACTCAGGCAGTGAGCACACACAATGAACAGGGCCCCAGTTGCCCCAGCCTAGCCATACCTGCTGCTACTGCCACCACAATCCACACCACCACCACCACCTGCGCTGGCACTCATTTTGGTGTTGTAGTAGCCCAAAGCTCCAGTGCCCCAGGGCGGCTGCTCCTGTGAGGCCAAGCCGGGGCCTGTGCCGGAGGCCTGTGCCTTTATAGCCTCTGTCGCTGATCTCACCCGTCTTTATAAATAGCCTCCCAGCTGCTCAGCTGTGGGCAAGGTATGCAGCTCGGGGAGGGGGCAGAGTACGGATGGCAGCCCTGGAGAGCCCAGCCCCGAGACCTAGCCCATGTGTTTTACCCACACTCCAGGAGCAGAGGGTTCACCAGCTGGGGATGGAGCAGTGACTCAGTCTCTAGACTAATTCCCCACCAGCCAAGGATAGGGATGGAGTATCTGTGCCCCAGAGCTTTCAGGTTACCCCATGAAAGGATGTAGATGACATGGTGACCAGGTCCTTGGGCTGAGCTCTCTCCAAGTACTGTAGCGTGCTGGAAGCATTCTCGAACTTCCCACTTAGCCTACCTGAGTGTCCTTCTGGAGGTGACCTCTGCCACTTCCATTGGGTCCCCATTTCCTGCCCATTCTCAGCTCTCATTCCAGCTTGCTTTCAGGCTCACAGATCCCTAAGATAGATGAGAGCCCAAGTTTCTGCTGAATGAGGCTTTGTGAGGGATCAAGGGTGAGAGCTGAAGCAACTCATTCTTCTCGCCAGAGGCAATACCCCCCACCCCCCAATCACCACTGTGACTTGCAAGGCCTCTCTTAGCTCCAGGGCTATCTCTACTTGATCGTCTCCAACATTTGCAGGTGCCTGCTGTGGGCCAGTTCTGCTGTGTACACCAGGGAAACAAACATCGCACAAGCTGCCCATAAGCTGGGCGGTGACAGAAGGATCCTGTATATCCTGAGAAACCAGGAGAATTGAGTCCCCAGAAACATTCAAGGCAACACAGGGCACACTGCAAACTGCCATGTGCTGGCATGCTACAGCATGAAGTTGGGGAAACTGAGGACTCCATCTGGAGTCTGGGTGCCACTAGGAAGTTTCAGCAAGGTTGGTAACTATTTTTACCCTTAGAAAGCTCACTCAGGGGCTAAGGATATGTCTCAGTAGAGTGATGCTTAGGATGCATGAAGCCCTGGGATTGATCACCAGCACCTCATAAACCAGTTGTAGTGGAGTATGCCTGTAATCTCAGCACTGAGAAGGTAGAGGGAAGAGGAACAGAAGTTCAAGATCACCCCCAGCTACATGGCAAGTTCAAGGCCAGCTGAGGATATATGAGACCCTGTCTCGGAAAAAAAAAAAAAAAACAAACCCACAAAAAAAAAAAAAACTCAAAACACATTTGTTCACCTTTCCTAAAATCCCTTGGAGGACTGGCCGCTTCTAGAAAAGAATAAAGGGACAAGAGTGGAGTCGGGAGGCCAGCTGGGAACTTCTGGGGTAGTCTGAAGTGGAGGAGGCTTGATGGGGACAGTTCTTATCCCAAGGTGAGAGACTTTTTTTTTTTTTTTGGTCTTTTAAAGACAGGGTCTCCCTGTAGCCCCAGCTGTCCTGGAACTCACTATGTAGACCAGGCTGGCCTTGAACTGACAGAGATCGCCTGCCTCTGCCTCTGGAGTGCTGGGATTAAAGGCGTGTGCCACCACACCTGGCCACCACACCCGGCAGTGAGAGACATTTTATCTAGTGTCCTGTGGTAAGAAAGAACTGGTAGGGGAGGGGCAGGCATAGGTAGAGAAGATAGCTTTCGTATGGGACTTAGGAGGTCAAAAAAGGAGAGGCAGAGCAAAGCACTGAAGGCCTAATGACATCTTTCCTCTTGGGTGGCAAGTTACAGCCTTTGGGCAGAGGCATGATGCCATAGGCAAATAGAAGAAAGGCTGTGTGCAAGTGTTGGGCAGAGCCTGGGTAGGTTTGTGTACTGAGCCCTGGTGCTGGGAGCAGTAGCATCATGGAGTTAGAGGTGGTGCTGCAGCTGGTTCTGCACCTCGCCTGCTCATGCCTTTCACCTTAGCTCCAGGGAGTACTGAACTGACACTCGCAGGGGAAGGCAGGGGCTACGGATTGGGATTTATTATTATTATTATTATTATTATTATTGTTACTATTATTAGGCTTTGTTGAGACAGGGTCTCCCTGTAGCCCCAGTTGGTCTGGAACTTGCAATGTATACAGGCTGGCCTTGAACTCACAGAGATCTGCCTGCCTTTGCCTCTGGAGTGCTGAGATCAAAGGTGTGCGGTACCATGCCCATCTGAGATTTTTTTTTAAGATGCATTTCTATTTTATTCTCAGATGCGATTCTTCAGTAAGCAAATAAATACAATGGGGAAAAAGGTAGGGGTCATTATAAAATTAGAAACAAGCAAGATGTGGGGTGGTGGGCACTCTATACAGCCCTGCTCAGTCCAGGGGTTATATGGTACTTCAGCGGTGGGTCTTATATGCTGTTCTCTCATCTGGCAGGCCTCAGACGCCCACTCTGGCCCTAGCTCACAAGTCAGTCACTTTGTTCTCCACCAGAGCAGCAATTTGCTGCAGGCGGCAGGCCAGCTGCATCTTCTGGGCCACAGGGTCCTCCTCCAAGGCACTGATGATCTGTCAAGGCAACAGAGCGTACCTGCTTGAAGTCCCATCTCTCTATGCATCAGCCCAGGACCATCCAGTCCTTTTTCCATCTCTACAGGGGCCTGGGGTGGCAGAAGAGGTCCACTAGAGACCTCAAGGAGCCCCAGGTGAGAGGCTGGCCCCCTTCCTTCTCTCCACTGGGATAGTCCCCCGCCCCCGGGAGATTCTGTGGGTCACTGTCTTGGCTCCATCTCCTCCAAGTGCCTTCCTTCTCCCCTCCAGAGTACTCTGGGCCTTACCTGGTCATAATACCTGTGGATATGATTGTAGAGTTCTTGCAGAGCCTCCAGACAGTGGGGAGCAGAGGTATAGTTCTATGGGCAGCATGTGAGTAGCAGTGAGACCCTCATCCCAGCCTCAAGCCCCAAGGCTCCCCCCACTGCTCTACCAGTTATTCTTTCCTTAAATGTAGAGGACGTAGTTCCCTGGGCCATGCCTCACCCCAGAGAGTTCAGCCAGAGCCGAGTTCATCTCTTGGTAACTTGCCGGAGAGCTCTGGCGAATATCTGCATAGTACCTGGAGGAAAAGCCAGCAGAGTTAGGGGCTTGCAGCCATAATCCCTAGTCCCAATGACTCTGATACCTACTTCTCCACCATCTGCTTGTAGCGAGGGATCTCCCGTGCGTAGAGCAGTTTGTTCACTGGGGAATCCTGCTCCAGGTAGAGGAGGTGAGAAGCATAAGCAGGGAGATGGGGGAGTCACCTGCATTGTCATTTCTTAGCTCCGTGATACCACCCTTCCCAACATCAGGGTTCAGTACCCAGACCCCCTCCCCCAGGCTCTGTACAGGGTTTCCCCAGAAGCTTTTGTTCACCACTGGCCCCTGCTTCTGCCCTCACCCTGCCCACTTTATGTTCTGAGAGTGTGCAGGAGTCTATGAAGGTCTGCGCGATGACAGCCAAGATGGCGTCCTCGTTGTCTGACACTCGCACATCAAAGATGAGCTGTGGGTTCTTCAAGGCATTCACCCAAAACCGCAGCAGCAGGCTGGAGGCACAGACCAGGAGTAGGGTTGAGGCCTGGCCTGCAGTTGTGGCCTTCTCACCCTGTACTCCAGTCCCCTCCGCCCTGCCCCACCACTTCACAGAGATATCTGTCCTGGAGCTAGGAACCTAGGCAGCAAGGAGCCCAGGCTTTGTTTGCCATGGAGGGCTAGCCTCATGGCCCAGATGACCTGAGGCTGTATCCTCCTATTAAGTCAGGCTGGGGAGTCAGGACAGAAACTCAGGATGATGCTGTAAAACCTGGGTTCCTAGCTGGGCGTGGTGGTGCATGCCTTTAATCCCAGCACTCGGGAGGCAGAGGCAGGAGAATCTCTGTGAGTTCAAGGCCAGCCTGGTCTACATAGTGAGTTCCAGGGCAGCTGGGGCTACAGGGAGACCCTGTCTCAAAAAGACAAAAAAACAAAAACTTGGGTTCCTGTTTTGGACTTGCTACCCTGCCAGCATGTCCTTGTTCCTCTGAAGTTCAATAGACTGCCCACACCTTGGAAAGAGGAGGGGTTAGCAGGAAAGGCACCTGTTTGTCTTCCAAATGTGCAGGGTCTCAGGATCCTCAATGCCATGCTTCTCTGCAAGTTCATCCAGGAAATCAAACAAGTACTTGACAGCAATGGGTACAGGCCGGTTTACACTAAGAATGGCTTGGAAGGTATCATCCACAAACTTCTGCAGGGTGCCCTGCAAGGCAGAGGATGAGGGCCATGTGAAAGTAGAGTGTAAAGGACCACCCTGTGCCTCATCAGGCCCACACCTTAGTCCCCATTCAGTTACAGATTTTTGGCAACCGTGATTCATGGGCTAGTTCCCCTGTCTGCACCAACCTTCATGGAAAGTAAGCGAGTGAGGTAGATTTCCGGAATGGCCTTGGCCCGTGCCCGCTCTCGTTCTCGTTCTCGGAGGCTGCTGCGCCGTGCTTTGGCCCCTTCTGGCTCCTCAGTGGCCTTCACCAAGTGCCAGAGTCGTACCCCACCCTCCTCACCATCCTCCAACATGGGAGTGTCTGAGGGTACAGAAACCTGTTCTCAGTCCCAGGTTCCTTTCCCCAACCAGCACCAGCAACCTGAAATGTGCAGTCCACACTCCTCTCAGCAGGCAGGGGGAGAGATGGGGTGGGAGAGTGGGGAGGGAGAAGATGGCGGCAGAGAGACAGGTGTCCCAGGACCCTGCTCAGCCTAAAATCCTATGGCTCCAAAACATCCACACCCTGGTTCAGCCTGGAGCTTTGGCTAGCCCACTGGCAAGGTGGGGTGAGCAACCCAGGTGAGGTAGATGGCATACTGAGGACTACTGCTGGCCCAGCCTTGGGCTCTGGTGATTCTAGCCTTGGCCACCCCAGCATTGCTGGTGCTTTGGGCAAATGGGCATGTCTGGGCCAAGGAACTCACTCTCTCCAGAGGGGCAGCCAGTCTGGGCTAGGCTCTGGGAGACAGTACCACCATTGTGAAGCTGAGGGATGAGCCCCACTGTTGCTCCATCTGGGACCTGGGGAAACACGGATGCAAGGGGAGACCCTTCACAGGCTGGTCTTGGAGGCAGCTCCCGCCCCTCCCACCCTGGCCTGTCACTGCCCACCAGCACCTTGTAGTGCTGCAGGGTATTGAGCCTCTTCCAGTGGTTTTGAGTCACTGAAGTCAAGTCTTCATCCGACAGAGTTAGGTGACCAGCTAGGCCTGAGCGCCACTCTGGAGGGATCCAGAGAAGTCTATCAGCCCACAGCTCCCTGAGCCCCCCATCCCATCAAGCAGTTGAATGGCTGCAAGTGTGAAAGGAGCAGTGGGTAAGCTGGGAGTAAGGTTGCTGACTCTCTCACCAAGGTCTAGGGAGTGCACTGAAGGCCTCTGGGAGAAGGGGGTGCCCTTGTAGACTTGATCCAACACCTTCTCCTTGACCTGGGTGATGGTGTCTGTGTCGAGTACCCGGGCTGGCACTCGCTGTACCTCGCTGCTCCCTGCAGCTCCACCAGCCCCAGATCCCACCAGTGCCATTAGTGTCAGGGGCCGGAACTCCACATCCTCTCGGAGAAGATGGCTATCATTCAGAGTTCGTTTTGCCTTGCCTGTCACAGCATCCACAGGGCCCTTGTCCACCTGGTACTTGATGGCCCGGAAGAGCATGTACAGTGGCTCACCAGCTACTTCCTGCAACCATTAAGATGGGCCAGCAATTGGCCACAGGGCCAGTGGATCCCCCAGCAAGGCCCAGTGGAGGGCATGGTGGGAGTGAGAGGGGACAGTTTTAGCAGCCTTCAGCAAGGATGGGCAAAGGCCAGTTGGCCCACACAGGTCCCTGGGCTGGGCCCCCATGCCCTTTGTGCCCCTGCCTCAAATCTGGCTGGAAAAGAATGCAATGGCTTCCCTTCCCAGCACAGTCTTATTCTGGGCCTCTCATGGGAGAAGGATCTCATGACCCTCATTTGATGACCCACCCTAAGTTTCTGGGGTCTTGGGGGAATTTGGGCACCAGTCACAGAGGTCATAGGCAGGCAGAAGCTCCCAAGTGCTGGGGAAGCAGTGACTCTCACCTTTAGGAAGGCATACAGACAGATGGACAGCCAGTTGGTGAGCAACTTTTCTACCATGGTTTCCGTCCTATGGGGAGGAAACCCCAAGGCCCTGGTGAGGATGCTCCTCAATTCCCCTCTGGCCCCATTCCTGAGGTTCCTGTCTCCCCAACTTCAGGCCAGATCCCACTCAGCATGTATTAGGAATGGGTCGGCGGTGAGCCTCTGCCCCTGACACCACACCCAGGTCAAGTCCAACCTGCGCAGCATGAGCTTGGGGTTCTTGTGTACATAATGGACAGCTAGGTCACCAAGCAGAGTCCTCATGATGTCAGTCAAGTACTCAAGCTTGCTGTGCAGTGCCAGGGACAGCAGTGAAGCCACATGGCAGCGGTCCCTCTGGGAGAAGCTCGGCTGCTCCTCCAGGGTGTGGATGAGCTAGACAGGGAGCCAACATTCACTCACAAAGCCCCATGCCTTCCCCAATTCTGTGGTCATGACTCTACCAGGCCTGACCAGTTACCAGCCCCACCTCCCTACCAGCTGAGACTCCCCTACCCTGTCTGTCCCCCTCGCCCACATGGCTCTCACCGTGAGGAGGAAGAGCTTGCTGTTGAGCAGGTTGGAGAGCTGTGTGAGGCCTTGGCGCACTGTGGCACGACGACTTTCCTCCCCAGGTGCCTCAAGGTTAGGCTGCAGTGGGCAGCCACCATGGCCAGGGAAGAAGGCACGCTCAGCATATGTACGATAATCCAAGAACGGTATCCCGCTGGCCTCCAGGTCACTGCTGAGGTCTGTCATTTCAGTCATCAAGTCTGCAGGCCAGGAGCCACCAAGATGTGGGATCAGGCCTGGTGGATGCCCTGTCGCCCCTGCCTGCACCCCTACACACCTGTGAACTCTTTGCGGCACTGGTCACCCACACCGGTCTCCAAGTTCTCCAGCTGCACCAACACCTTCTGGTAGTCTCGAAGGGCCTGCTTACTCTTGTGCCTGCATCCAAAGGCCAGACATCAGGCACAAGCCCAAACCATCCTGGTTTGGGCAGGTGCACTGAAGGGGAAGCACTCTCACCTGTACATGAGGGTGAGGAGGAGCACTGCGGCAATCAGCACAGCAGCACCCATGCCCAGGCCCACCTGGGCCTCCACAGGGAAGGTGGACATCGTGGGTTCAGCCTCATACTGGACAGGACCCAGGGCCAGGCGCACATTACCCATCTGTACCTAGGGGGTAGGGTTCCTGAGCATGGGCCTGCAGCTCACCACCCGTACACCTGGGGCTCACACTCACCACGAACTGCGGTAAGGCATTGGAGCCGTTAGTT
This sequence comes from Nannospalax galili, assembly GCF_000622305.1. Lineage (NCBI taxonomy): Eukaryota > Metazoa > Chordata > Mammalia > Rodentia > Spalacidae > Nannospalax > Nannospalax galili. The sequence goes on along the minus strand of NW_008334861.1, from coordinate 3,170,491 downwards.
GGCTGAGGGGCACGTGGGGGTGGCTCACAGTACAAGTGATTGAGTGTCAGCGTCTTCACCAGGCACTCTCCGTCCCCAATGTGCACTCGCACCTCCTCCTTGCTGATCCCCAGATTGAGGCCCTCGCCCTGGGACACATGGCAAGAGACAGATCCTGGCTGATTCCTCTGTCCCCCAACAAGATATGTGGGTGCCCAGACAGTGCCTGGCCAGTGGCACACTTACCTCGACATCCAGGACATGGCCCGGCTTGAGGCGATAGGGGTGGGTGAGCCCCTCACGAGTAAGCGGGGCCAGACGGGGGTTGGGCTGGTACAGGAAGCCCTGACCTCCACTGGCACTGGCGAAGTCCACTTGTATGTTGTCTAGGGCAAAGAAGACCCGCTTTGGGAGGGCCCCATCTGGCACTGCTGGGCTGTGGCACAGGAGGAGGCTGGATGAGTTGACAGAGCACGTGGTGGAGCACTAGAGGGGGCAGTGATGCAGACTGGTGAGCTTTCCTGCTTGCTTCTGTGGATTCAGTGGCCCTCCCTGCCCCCTCATTGGGCATGCTGTGGGGATAGTCCTGTACCCCGATGGTGTCGGGGGTGCTCACCTGCAGCAAACCCTTCTCAAGCTGGATACAAGGCTGGGGGTCTGCAACAGAGGCACCACAGCTCCTCCTTGGGCTCACATCCTGGGGCTGGACCCTCAAAGCCTTCACCTGGTCCTTGTCCTCCAGCCATACTGATAGCAAGGGCTGCCACACCACATCTAGGCCTGTGCCCCTGACTCGGATCAGCCGTCCACCCCTATGCCAGGATGGAAGTCAGAAGGTCAAGAATGCAGTGAGTAGCCCAGCCCTAGTACTCCATCTTTCTGGTGGCTCAGTGCCCAGGCTACCCCATGGGCTATCAAGGTTCTCACCCCCGGAAGCTGACGCTGGGCTCTGCTGCTACCAGCTGGGGGTTGGAAGTGTATTGAAAGGGGCTGCTGAGCAGTTTGCGTTCGACATGGCCAAAGACCACAAGGACCACTGCTTCTCCTGGCTCAGCCTGTGGCATGGTGTGGCATACAATGGCCTCAGGACACACAGGCTCCTGGCTGCAGGGAGAGGGTGTTGTCATTTTGTGTTCAGCCCCAGTCCTGACCCAGCCCTCCAGGGAGAGGCCTACTTGCTTCCTTTAGCAGAAGCAGAGGTCACTAGGAGTAGGCATAGTCCATTTCTCTTAGAATTTTAAGGAAACCTTGAATCCACTGCCCTATAGGAGGATCCCCCACTTGACAGCAGTTGGGCCTGGAACAGGAGGCCAGCAGGGTTGGATACTTACATGGGACAAGGTTGTCTGCCCACAAAGGCACTGATATTGCCTCCTGTCTGGAGGTGCTGTCCATGGATGGTAAGCTGGGTGCCCCCTGCCTGGGGCCCCCTCTGAGGACTCAGGCTCAGCAGGACAGGGTCCTAGGGAACAAGTCAGGGTGGAGTAGGCACAGGGCCCATCTTCAAGGCCCCCTTGAGCTTTGAGGTACAGATCTACTTGGTTTCATGACTCAGGAGCCTCAGCTAACTACACCCTTCTTTCTAAAGCTCCATGCCTTTTTTCTGCAGCTCTGCCCAGCCAGCCCCCTCCATCTGCCCCTGCCCTCACTACCAGTTTCTCCTCCTTGGGGTAGCTTGCACTTGCAGGTTCCTAAGTTCCAAGCTTTGGAATCCAATTGCTAACTTGGAGTAGTACTGAAAAAGTGCAGCGGAACTGACCCTAACCCACCCACCTCTGCCTCCTATTAATCCCTGCACTCTGCAATGGTCCTACCAAGGGTCCAGGCCTCAGGCTAACATTGGGAGCTGTCCCTATTTCCCCTGCACCTCCTGCTCCTGCAGGCAGCCAGCACTGCAACAAGTCTTGCTGACTCTGGACACTATACTCTCCACTGAGATCATGTGGCTTCCATCGTGGATCTAGTTTGACATTATTACCTAACCCTCCCTCCCACCGTACCCTGCATTAGGACCCCCCAAGAGAGTTACTGACCTGATAGGTGAAGTACTGAGTTGAGATGCCAGGTGGGCGGCTCTTAATGGCCACTTGGACTGGCCCAGTAGTGCCATTGGGGGCAGGAGATGTCACACACACGATCCTGATAAACCAAGGTCCCAATAGCTGCTCACCCTGGGGGAGCCTGGGGCAGCCTGGGGGCAGTCTGTCAGCTGCTGCCTAGAGCCTGCTCCTCCTCCACCACTTGTTTCTCTTTTGTGCTCTGACCCAGGGCCCCAGTTTTTGGCTGCAAGCTTCCCTTCTCTCTGGGTAGCCAGTTTCTGAAAGCCTACCCCGAATAGCATCCCCACCATCCCCAGCCTGCTTAGGCGCCTCACCGGGCAGAGGTGCGGTAGAGAGCTGGATCAGGGCTGCAGGGCTGGCCAGCCACAGTCACAGAATTTTGCACATCGGCAAAGGCCCGGCCCAGGTTGGAGCCCAGAATGGTAATGGCCAAGCCACCCTCTGGGGGACCAGTGAGGGGTTCAATCTGTAGCAGAAAAGGACAGCAGATAGGATCCCCCAAACCCATATCCCATTCTGCGGTGGTGGTGCCCAGTCAGCCAACTGGCCTATGTTTGGACCAAACAACTAGAGATTGGGAGCTTGAGGCAAGGGTGGTGTGACATGGGGGAGTATTGGACAGTGGGGATAGGGACCATGGGGAATGGGGGAGTGAGAGCCTGCAGGAGGGAATCTCACCGCATCAATGCTAGGTGTGGGGCACAGTCGCTCCACAGCCCCTGGTGGGCACAGTGGCCCATAGCGACAGGTAGGCTGGCCATCACCACACCACAGGCAACTCAGGCTCCCATTGGCTGCCTGGCAGTGGCTGCAGTCAGGGTGGCCCACAGCACAGTCATACAGGGTCACTAGGGAAAGTTGAGGCAGCATGCTGATCCACCGCTCTTGTGCTGCACAACCTGCTTCCACCTGCCTTGTCACCTCAAGGCTTACCATAAAGAGCTTGGGCATTGTCCAGCCGCTTGACCTTGCCCCGAGTTACATAGATGGGCACCAGGAGCTCCCACTGGGACATAGAGGGGTGGAACTGTGGGTGGAGAGCAGAGTCAGGTTTGATCCCCACTTGGGGCATCTCTGCCTCCTGCTTCCTCCAGGATACCTCCCTAGAATAGGTGTGATTATCCCCTGCATCTCTAAGAAGAGGGACAGAGGCTGCAGGGACCATGCACTTGATACATGCCCAGGGCCTGGCACAGAGTGGAATTTCATGAGTGATAACAGAAGAAAGTGTGAGTGAGTGTGTGTGTGTGTGTGTGTGTGTGTGTGTGAGAGAGAGAGAGAGAGAGAGAGAGAGAGAGAGAGAGAGAGAGAAAGAGAGAGAGAGAGACACAAAAGAAAACAGCCTCCCACACGCTGCGCCTGGCAGAGACTCAGG
>NW_008334861.1:3144839-3167045 GCF_000622305.1 Nannospalax galili | reverse complement strand
AGAGAGAGAGAGAGAGAGAGAGAAAGAAAGAGAGAGAGCTACCTAAGCAAGCAGCCTCCCACCTGCTGGGCCTGGCAGCGAATGAGGCTGGAGTCCCCAGCTGTCTCTAGGGAGGCAGGCAGCTTCTGCAGTTCTCCAGGCAGCTCTAACCAGCAGTAGTATGAGGTAGGCAGGCCCTGAGGTAGGGGTCGCCAAGTCAGTCTTGTGGATATTGTCATTCTCCCATCATCCCCAGCCCCTGCCCTCCTGACTACTCACTTGGAAATAGTGAAGGTTCTGAACGCGCAGGGCCAACTGACTCTCCCAGCCCACAGGCACCAAGTGAGGACCTACCAGGCCCTCAACCTGGGGACAAGCCTCTGGGCCACGAACTTGGATGTCCACCTGGGGAAAGGACAGCCTTAGCCCTTCAGAACTGCATGGGCCCGCTCCTCAGTGGGTCTGGCTCTGTCCTCAATGTTGAGGTGGCCTTGGGGCTGATCAGGGGAAGCCTGCGCATCTGCCGCACTTACCTCCTGGGTGCTGTAGACAGTTTTCTCACCCTCTGGGCAGTGCTCTCCATATACACAGTGGCTGCTTTGGGGACACCAGTGGCATCGCCAGCGGCTGCCCACACAAGTGCGGCACCTACAGAGGCAGGGGTGTTCTCAGACTCAGTACTATCTGGAGTTGCCACTCCTACCAGCAGAAGCCAGACCCAGGAACTCACGGGGCAGCCACCTCCAAGGTCTGGACAGCGCTGCAGTCATAGAAGGAGAAGGTGGTGGCAGCCACGACCACATCCTCAAACATCAGGGCCAGGGGCAAGGTGATGTGATCTGGGAGGGAACAGTGGTGGAAGAGCAAGTTACGTAGCTCCTGCCCACTCCAATTCCAGTTTGGGATCCCTACCCAGGGGTCCCTTCACCTGCGCCTGGAGGGTTAGATGGAACCTGGTCTTGAGGAGGGGTGACACAGGCCACATGGGCCCCTTCCACCTGAGCCAGACTGTCGTAGTCCCCAAAGGCACAATGGAAGTATTCATCTATGGCCAGGGTGGGCAGCCGGGGTACAAAAAGAGTGATCTGGGAGATGAGAGAGGGAGATAAGGAGGTAGAGCCAGAGTAGAGTGGTGACAAGGTCATGCTAAGGATGTGGGTAGAGGTGGCTAGGGCAGAAACAGACAGGAGGTCACCAGGGGTCATACTTCCACAGGCAATGGCCAAAATGCCTGGAGGACCTACAGTGTGCCTCACCTGGCCCTGTTCCTGACGGGGGTGCTGGGCTGGTTGCAGGCTCTGGATGTGGAGACAGCAGCTATCTTCTTCATAGCTCCACAGCCACTGGTTTGGCTGGGCTGCCTGTTTACACTCACCCTTCCGTGTACACCTGCCAGGTAGAGGCCCATTGTGTTTATGTGAGTCTCGGCTTCCTGGTGTGGGATTAGGAGGATGGCCTTGCTGGAGTGTAGTGAAGAGGAGAGGAACATAGCGCTTCGTGGCCAGAGTACAGGCTTTGGTCTTGACTATGAGTAAGAGGGAGACACTGGGCTGTCCTCCCCGCCCCCCCCCCCCCGTGTGTGTGTGTGAGAGACAGAGACAGAGGCACAGAGACAGAGAGTTTTAACAAGGTCTCATGTATCCCAAGCTAGCCTCCAATTTGCTATGGCCTTGAATTTCTAGTCTTCCTGCCTCTACCTCCCACATGCTGGGATTACAGATGTGGACCACTACATCCAGTTTTCACAGTGCTAGGAATTGAACCCAGGGCTTTGTGCATGCTAGGCAAGCACTCTACTAACTGAACTACATTCCTAGCCCACACTTCAGGTTTCCCTAAATGAGTCCTGGGCTGCTTCGTGGACCCCAGGCTGGAGGGATGCTCAAGTAAGTCAAGGGATGCCAGCAGCTGGCAAGGGCCTTGGGAGAGATGACAGAGGCCTTACCTGAGGTGGGACTGCTGGAAATGAGAAGTGAACAGTGGCTCGATGGGCTGTGATAGGATTGGGGAACTCAGCAACAGTGAGCTGGGTTAGCCACTTGGCATACCTACAGCTGCTTTGGGGGACAGCCTCCCAATCCTTAGTACTTGTTTGTCCAAGCCAGAGTTTGGGCCATGCTCACCTGCCCTGCAGGACACACCAGCCACACAATGGGTCCCTGGCCTGGAGGCAGCCAGAACAGTTGTGGAACTGAGGACAGGCTGCCACGGGGACTCGGTCCACCTGAGTGGGCAGTGAAGGAGAGAGATAAGGTGGTTATAGAGACTCAAGCCACTTGGACCTGCTGCCTCCAACCCTGGGGAAAGGTCTTACCTGCTGGGCAGTCAGGACATAGAGATAGTCCCCATTGCTGTCTACCAACAGATCTGGGCTGATGGCTGAGCCTGGAGGTCCTACTTGCTGGGAGTGGTATACCTGGCCTTGAGAGCTGTTTAGGAAGACCTAGGCAGGGGTGCAAAGATAGGGCTAGGCCACCCTCCCAAGCCAAGATCAACCCTCCTGGTGACCAAATGCTGGCCACTGAAGGCACAGGCTATCCTGACTCCTTTACAGGAACATAAAGATTGTCAGGAAGAATCTTGTTCCCTCAGAGCCAGATACCCTTTCTGCTAAGCCTCCAAAGGAGGAAAATATCATTTCCTCCCATTCACAACCCTTATGGTTAGGTCACTCTCTAGGAAACCATAAGGTTGGGCCAACGGAGGCACTCTGGCTAAGGCTCTTAGATGCCAGGGCCATTCGGCCACATGAGAGAAAAGGCAGTTACAGAGACGAGAGAATTCTGGATCCAGGCTGACTGGGCATCAACCCCTCTGGGCCTACCAGTACATCTTCCCCATCCACCTTCACCACCACTCCCATCTGCCTCACAAGGCTCCTGGGTAATCTCCCATCTGGGAGCCAGAACAGAAGGTGGTCCCTCCCAACAGATGTCCAGCTACGGTGAGGCCTTCTGACCCATCAGTGGAATGTGGCTGAGAAGTAGAGGGTCCTGGGACTTGCCTGAGCCACTGGCAGCAGGGGGACCTGGACAGGCAGCAAGGCCAGGCCCAGCCTGACAGTGTAGAGGCCACTGGAGGGTACTTCCATTGGTCAGGTTCTCACCTTGTGTAGCTGGCCCTGGGTGTCCCCCAGGAAAACTATTGTGTGCCCATCTGTCTGGAGGGCAGCCACTGCACTGATGGACTGCCCCAGTTGCAGCAGAGGCTGGGCCTCCAGGGGTTGACGGCCTGCGATGGGGCTGGGGGTATGCTCATCACCACAAGGATATGACTCAGGGGAGTCCTGGATGGACAAGACAGAGAATCAGTTTGCAGAGGATGCAGGTAAGCCCTCCCCTGGGCCCAAAGAATGCCCACAGCCAGTGAGAAGGGAATTGGGAGGACCCTGGGTACAGAGCAATCTGTCCAGAAGGGTCTGTAAGGCTGGGTTCCTGGGCCTCACAACATTACAACTTGCCCCACATATGAAAAGAGAAGGAAAGAAACAGGCTGAGTGTGGGTAGGAGCTTGGACACAGAGCCACCCATCCCCTATTGATATCCTCAGCCAAAAGGTCAACTAGCGGTTATCCCTGGAGAGCACCCTAGTCTCATGCCCACAGGGAAGCTATAGAAAGTGAACACAGGAGTCCTGGTCAGAATTTGGGATCCAGGCTCTCCCTACTCACAGGGGGCAGGGTGACACAGCGGGACGTGACACCATACTCCACGGTGGCTTCCTCCATGCCACTGGGACCTCGACCACCAGCTGTATAACAAAGTCGCCTGGCTTGCTCCATACTCTTGTCCAATTTGGCTAGGGGAAAGGCACACAGGGTGGCCTGTGCCCCACTTGCGCCTGTGGCAAATGCACCTAGCAAGGTGTCCAGAGCAAGGAAGGCAGCTTGGATGAGGCCCTGGCCGTGGCAGGCAAGGGGCACTTCCACATAGGAGTAAAGGTTGGTGTCTCCCAGGCAGACACGGGCTACATAGGAGCGGTATTCAGCCTGGGCCCGGGCCCCACGGCGGCGGAAGACAAAGTAGGCAAAGTGGGCATCTGAAAAGGCTCCCACGTAGCTGTTGTTATAGTCTGAGAAGTCGCCTACCACAAGTCGCCCCAGACCCTCGCTGGAGAAAGGTTGTGGCCCGGCCATCTGGCGTACCGTTAGGGGTGGCACTCCTGCTGACAGCTTGCCTGCCAGGCCTCTGGCCACCAGCAGGAGGTCCCGGCCTGGCAAGGGCACCACTAGGCCCACTGTGGCCACTCCTGGGGTATTGGCAGCTACAAACTGCCCATCACCGGGATCTTCAGCCTGGTACAGCACTTGAGCCACATCCCCAAGGCGCCGCTTCTCACACACACCCTGCCTCACCTGCCCACAAGCCACCAGCTCCTGGGCCCTGCTGCTCACCAACAAGAGCTGGTTGACATTATCAGTGAGTTGGGCCTGTGGGCACTCGGCTGGGTCACGGAAAGGCACACAGTCAGGACTGTCGAACACAGGGCCAGTGACAGCCATAGCCTCCATCTGCAGCTCAGGACTGAGCTGGAAGAGGTGGTTCACTGCGCCCACGTAGAGTGTGCCTTGGCCTGGCACTGCTACCAGGTGGTTGAAGCTGGTGTTGGGTGCAGAGAAGCGATGGGCTCTGGCCAGGGGCAACAGCAGTGGCCGCAGCAGCAGGAACAGAAGCAGGTGGAGGTTGAAGGAAGGCCAAGGAGCCATCATAGGAGCCTGGAGGAAGCCAGTCAGCATGAGGCCTGATGGGAGGATGCTGCAGGCACCCCACCCTCCAACAGGCAGAAAGAGACAAGAGAGATAGAATGGGAACTAAACTGGGGCAGAGATGGGACCAGAGGAAGACAGGAGAGGTTCATGGTTAGGCAGAGAGGGAAGGAGCAAGCAGGAGACAGAGGGGGCTCAGAGACAGCTCCCAAGGAGAGGACAGAAAGAGAGTCCCCAAAAGAAAGTGTCCGAGAGCTGGAGAAAGAGATAGAATGGGGATGAGGTGCACACAAGGAGGGAATTCTTTCATCTTCTGCTTTAAATTCATGTAGACTACGATGGAGGCAGATACTGAGAAGCCACATGGGCATGACACAAGGACTCTGAGTGGCAGAGGGGCAGGAGAGGGGAGAGACATGGGAGAAGGGAGCCACATCCACAGGAAAACCTAGTATTGGTCACCCAGACAAAGAGAAGCAACACAGGGACAAAAGGAACCAGGTGACCATGTTGCAGGGTACCTACCACAAAAGGGACAGGGAAAGAAAATTCACCCTGGGCAGCCAGGGCCAGCTGCACAGAGGGACCCTCACCAGATGGGAGAAACAGCCAAGGAGAGTCTTGGCTTCTGGCTGGGATGCAGCCAGACACAGCCACACGAACCCCAATGACAGCAATGACCAGGTGGCTAGAGCCAGGTCACAGAGGCCTTAGACCACCACTGAGTGCCCATTGTAGGGGTTGCTGGAGAGGTATAAGCCAGCCCAGAGGATACTGAGAGACTCTGTGGGCACCAGAAGGCAGCTCACGATGCAGGGGTGGTGGACTGCTCACTCTCTGCCCCATGGACCCCAGCGGTCAGGGTCTATGGGGGCTTGACCTCCAGAGGGTCCTCAGTGTAGAAGCCCTGATAAAGTCACAAGTGAAGGGCCAGAAAAAGCTTGACTGAAGGAGCAGAGAGTGGGGAAGCTGGACAGAGGTAGCCTCAGATATGCATGGAAGGGACCTTGAGTCTGAGACCCTGAGGGCTCTCCAACCAGAGTGGTCAGCATCAGTCACTGTCAAGCAGGGTGCCTCGGTGACTTTCAGACAGATGTGACCCTGGGTAAAGCTCTAGAAAGGGGCAGGAGCTGGTGACAGGGTCTAAACTGAGCTGGGGGGTCTGCACAGCTGGACATGTGGGCACATGCCATCCAGGAGCCACCCACTGCCACTCAAAAAAAGGTTCCAGGGCCCCTTATCTTGGGAGTACAGACATAAAGGAGACAATTTTCTCTACAGCACAAATGTCTCTGTGGGTATGTGTGATGGGGGAGATGGGACTTCCACTCAAGGAAACAGAAGACATGGAAGTTCCTTACCAAGGCTGCCCTGTTCCCTGGCCTAGGCTAACTTGCCCCACCTTTACCCTATCTCTCTCAGGGACATCTTTGGGGACACAGGGCCCAGGCACTTACCGCCACTATGGTGTGCAGCAGTGGGGTCTCCTCACTTCAGCTGCCCCAGGGCAGTGGCGACGGGCACAAGATGGCTGTGGGGGGCATTGTCCTGAGTGGGAGGGAGACAGTTGAGGCTTGGCCCCATTCATGCTGGCCATGGGGGAGGAAGGAGACGGAGGAGGGGGCAAGGGCCTGGCGACCGGGCTCCACCACAGCTGGCAGCTTTGTCAATAGTGGCCCGGCCAAGGCAGCCCTGCCTCCACCCCAACAATGTCCCTTCTGTCCAGAGGCCCAGGGCAGGGACCCACTATCTGGTGCTCTTACCCCCACCCGGGCTGCTTTGGCCAGGGGGCTCTCTGCCACTCCCCGCCTCCAGGGAGACACCCCCTGGCATGTAGGGACAAAGGGACAGGGTTTCCTCCAGCCAATCCTCCCCATGTGGCCCACAACTCCTGTGCCAGTGCAGGATGCCCCTCCCTGAGTTCCCCCTGGTCCCTGTGAAGGGCACATCGTGGCCCTCAGAGCCCCCACCAGAGGGCTAAAGCTATGAGCCTCTACAAAGCCAGGCTCGGCCTCTGTAGCCTTGGTCCTGGCTGAAGTGCCAGTCCTAGCCTTCAATGCATGCCTTTGTCCAAGCAGAGGCAGAGGAGGCGCTGACAAAGGCAGTCCGTGCAGAAGACCTTCTCCCCCGCCTCCTAGCCTTTGAGAAGACTGTCCCCACCCAGTCCTGCCCCTAGGACTGGCAAAGTCGTGCCAGGTACGGTGTGGTAGTGGGAAAAGCCAGTGGAGGATGACACATGGGAGGGATTGAGGGAAAGAGAGACTATGAGGGGCTCAGCCAGAACTGAGTCCCAGGCTTTGGACATGCAACCGGAAGGTCCTCCCAGGATGGGCCTGGATCCCTATAAGCATAGAAGGGAAGGGAGCAGCAGTGGCAGCTGGCTCCCCCCCTGCTCTTGTAGGCCACCTTGGGGCCACTAACCTCAAGGCCCACTGTGCAGGCGCAGGTGCACTCTGCCTGAGGTCCCTGCCCCTTCTATGCTGTGTGGTAGCAGCAAGGTCCAGAGAGGGGTGGCAGGTGGCTGCTGCCATCTGGCTGAGCTGGTTAGGTGGCTGTGGGGGTGGGGAGCAAAGCAAGCTCCTCATTCTGCACCCAGTTCTGGGCTGGTGCCAGCTCTCCCATTTTAGGTCAGAAGCTCTGGTTCTCTGTCTCCTAGTCCAGTGCCAAACTCCCTGGGGAATACTTTGCCCCCAGCCCTCACAGATGTGTCACTGTGGAGGCTAGATTGGTATCTGATGGCTTTTGCTTGACTCCAACTAGTCAGTTCTACAGAGTGTGGCTTCTCCCTGACCTCAGAGCCCTAAGGCAGTATCCTTCAGTCAGTGGTCTCTGCACATGGTGCCCAAGCCAGCCCCAGATCCTTCCTACCTGGGTGGGCCACCAGTGGTCTGAGGAGCAGCTGCAGTGGCAGGAACGGGTTCTGGTGAAGCTCCAGTCTCCCGCCCCACAATGCAATCGTGCCCAGCCCAACACATCCCAGCGGGCCCAGCCCAGCAGCCCAGCCCCTCCTGGCCCGCCCCTTTGCCCAACAGCACAGGGCAGGCCTCTGCTCCCCTTTGCTGGCCTCGGCAGGGGCAGTGGAAGGCTGGCTACAGTTAGCTGACTGGAGCTACCTAGGACAGGCGGTGCCTTGCCCCAGGTGGACATTCCCTCCCCTCCCACAAAGTGGCCACTAAAAGCAAAAAGTTAATATCTGTGGTTAGTTAGTAACATATTTTATCCTCCCAATGATTCTGGGAGAAGCTTTAGTCATTTCCTCCAGGTAACAAGTGGGGAAACCCAGGCAAAAAAAGTTTCACTGTTAGTAAGTGGCAAGACAAAGAGCTACCCACAGGGTCCCCACCTGTATCCATTTGGTCATGTGGCCTTGAACCATGAACCTTGGCAGGCAAAGAGCAGGGGGGAGATGGATGACCTGCCTCTTTGTTGTTGAAACCAACAGTATTTGTCCCTGACTGAAGTGTAAGGCTGATGGAGGATGGGCTGCAAGGATGCAAAGGTCAGCAAATCAAAGTTGTGGCTGCTGAGGTCCAGAACTTGAGCTTGCCTTTCCAAGTATTGTCAAATAACCTTGCATTTGGGCAAAAGCAAGCTGGTGGCCCTGGGGTGGAGACCATGAGGAGGCCTGGACCAGAGGTGCTGTGAACATGGAGAGAGGTGAGTGTGCTGCAGACATGCTTGGTGGGATAGACGTAGGGTCTTGAAGACCTGGTACTGAATGGGGCAGAGAGGGCAAAGGCAGGACAATGTAGGACCCTACCTCAGGGACCCTTCTGGGGTGACCTTTGTCTTCAGGCTGGTGGAAGAGAGGGTGGGAAGGGGGAAAAAGATGGAGGAGCTCACAGGCAGGAAGAAATGGCTAACTGAAGACTTCGGAATGTGGGATGACAGCTGGGCTTGGGGTAGCTTGAGTGCTAGGGGTAGGTATATGGTTCTGGAAGGGATTTGGAAGGGGCAGAGCCTTGGGGAGGGTGATGGGTTTATAGGCTGAAGGCCTAGCAGATGCAGAGAGCAGATTCAACATGTTATTCCCTCATTAAGACAGGCAGGATATCTGGAACACCGGGACTGGAAGGACTTATCCCCAGGAACTCCTGCTGGATGCCCCCTGGCATCTCTCTGTTCTTCCCCACCCCAACATACATGCATATCCTTTGGAACTTCAGAAAACACAGGCCCTAGGCATGGTGGCACATGCCTTTTGTCCCAGCATTTGGGAGGCGGAGGCAGGAGGATCTCTATGAGTTTGAGGCCAGCCTGGTCTAAATATCAAGTTAAGCGAGCTGTGGTTATATAGTGAGACCCTTTCTAAAAATACAAGAAGAAAAGAAAAAGAAAAAGTACAGAATACAGACATCTTCAATTTGGTATTAGAAATGTCTTTTCCTACCTCTTCAGAAAAGAAAATGAATCTATGGACAGGCAACTCCATTTTCCATAAGCGCACACGTCTGTGGCCTCCACAGGCTCCTTCCACACCCCCTGAGTAGACTGGAGCAGATGCATCTAGTAACATAAGTGACCTCTAGGAGCTTGACCATCTTACACAGGGAGAATTATGTGTTGGCTCCTGCAGATGGCCGACTCGCCTTACTAGTGCCCTTGGCAGATGTGGAGCCCTGTTCTCCACAAGTCCTCCAAGGGCCAGCTGTATGCAACTCTATTTCTGGATGGGGAGGCAGCCTCTACTGGTCTGATGCTGTATCCTTGCCATGTGCCTGCGACTCTAGAGGCTGGCAAGGGACTTGCTGGTCAGAAGAGATATGGCTTTCCTGCTGGTGCTGCCAGTGCTACCAGTGCATTCGGTATTTTTTTTTTTTTTTTTTTTTTTTTAGACAGGGGCTCTCTTTAGCCCCAGCTGTCCTGGGGTCCCTATGTAGACCACACTGGCCTTGAACTCACAATGATCCGCCTGCCTCTGCCTCCCGAGTGCTAAGTTTAAAGGCATGCACCACCACGCCTGGCCACTTTTTTTTTTTAAAGCAGATTGAAGTTTATTAAGACCTTTTAATATGGATTTGAAGCACTAGGCTAAGAGAAAGAAAGGCAAGCAGGTACAAAGGAAAACACCCGGAGAATATGAAGTAGTACCTTGCTGGGCTTTGCATCTGCCCTTTTGAACTACTAGTTTTTCTTTTCTTTTTTTGAAATGGTCCTCATATGGCTCTGACTGACTTCAAATTCATAATGTAGCCAAGGATGACTTTAAACTTCTAATCCTAGGGGCTGGAGAGATGGCTCAGCAGTTAAGAGCACTGACTGCTCTTGCAGAGGACCTGGGTTCGATTCTCAGCACCCACATGATGGCTAACAATCATCTACAACTCCCTTTCTAGGAAATCCAATGCCCTTTTCTGACCTCTGCAGGCATTGCACAACATGGGTGCATGTACACACATGCAGGCAATACATTCATATACATAAAACAAAAATAACAAATAAACTTCTAGTCCTCCTGCCTCCACCTCCTGAGTGCTGGGATGAGAAGTGTGTGCCACCTCTCCCTGCTTATGCGGTGCATGGAGATTGAACCCAGTGCTCTATGCATGCTAGGCAAGCACTCTACCAACTGAGTTACATCCCCAGCCCGTTGATCTTGTGTTTTTCTCAAGACAGGGTCTCACTGTGTCATTCAGGCTGGCCTTGAACTTCTGATACTAGATCCTCCTACCTCCATGTCTTGAGTGCTGGGATTACAGGTGTATGCCACCAGACCTGGCCTGACTACTAGTTTCTAGTTTCTTTATTCTTATGATTCTTCTGTATGTATTTTTGTGTGTGGTCACAGAACCTCACATATTAGGCCAGTGCTCTACTGCTGAGCTATACCCCTGGATCCCTGTTTTTGGCTTTTTGTTGTTGGGTTTTTTTGAGACAAGGTCTACCTATGTAGCCCTGGTTGACCTGGAGCTCGCTATGTAACTCAGACTGGTTTAAAAACTCACAGTTCCTGCTGCCTCGGCCTCGAGAGTGCTGGGATTAAAGGTGTGTGCCACCACGCCCAGTTTAGTAGGGTATTTTTGTTTTGTTTTGTCTTGCTTTGTATTGGAGGTTTGTCTTGAACTATTCCTCTTGCCTCAGCCTCCAAATGCTGGTACTACAGGCATGTTACCAGCACACCTGGCCTACTTTTCCAACTTCTCTATGTTTTTTTTTATGTTACTGTGGGTATTCTGTTCATTTATTTATTTATTTAGCCTTTTTGAGACAGGGTCTCCCTGTAGCCCCAGCTGCTCTGGAGCTCACTATGTAAACCAGGCTGGCCTTGAACTCATAGAGATTCATCTGCCTCTGCCTCCCAAGAAGTGCTGGGATTAAACATGTGCACCACCACGCCCAGCTTATTTATTTTTAAATTTACTTGTTTAATTTAATTAGTTAGTATGTGTATGAGGGTTTTGCCTGCATGTGTTTGAGTGCACCTTTGCATGCGTTTAACTGCACCTTTGCATGCAATGCCTGTGTAGGCCAGAAGGAGCATTGGATCCTCTGAAACTGGAGTTGCAGATGACTGTTAGCCACCCATGTGGGTGCTGGGAACTGAACCCAGGTTCTTTGCAAGAGCAACCAATGTTCTTAACCGCTGAGCCATCTCCCCAGCCCCTCTTTTTCTTTCTTTTAAAACTTTCCTTTTTATTTTTTGGTCTTTTTGAGATAGGGTCTCCCTGTAGACACAGCTGGCCTAGAACTCACTATGTAGATGAGGCTGGCCTCTAACTCACAGAGTGTGTGTGTGTGTGTGTGTGTGTGCGCGCGCGCGTGCGCACGCACACCACTGCAAACATGTGGATGTCAGAGAACAACTCGAAGTAGTTAGTTCTCTTGAGTGCTGTCATTAAAGGCATGCACCACCACGCCAGATACCTCTTTTTATTTCTTGAGACTGGGTCTCAATATGTAGCCTAGGTTTACCTTGAATTTATGATCCTTCCTCCATCAGCCTCCTGTGTGCTGGGATCACAGGTGCAAGCTGCTCTTTAAAAAAAATTATTATTGTTATTATATTACTATTTGTTCGGTTTTTTTGGTCTTTTTGAGACAGGGTCTCCCTGTAGTCCCAGCTGTCCTTGAACTCACTATGTAGACCAGGCTGGCTTTGAATTCTCCGCCTGCCTCTGCCTCTGCCTCCCCAGTGCTGGGACCAAAGGCGTGCTCCACCATGCCAGGCATATTATTATTATTATTATTATTATTATTTGTGATATGTGCAAGCATTGTGTACCACAGTGTGCATGTGGAGGTTAAGAGACAACTTTTGGGAGTCAGTTCTCTGCTTCCACTGTGGGTTCTCGGGATGGAGCTCAGGTTATCAGGCTTGCATGGCAAACACTTTTTCCCCACTGAGTCACCTTACTGGTACCCAAGTTGCTGTCTTTTAAAAATTTATTTGTGTTACATATTGCTTGCATGTAGAAAAGCAATGGGTTTTTTTGTACACTGCTTTTTTTGGGTCTTTTTAAAACAGGGTCTCCCTATAGCCCCAGTAGATCAGGCTGGCCTAGACCTCACAGAGATCCACCTGCCTGTGCCTCCTGAGTGCTGGGATTAAAGGTGTGTGCCACCACACCCGACCTATACACTGGTTTTTAAAAATTAAGTGACCTTGTAAACTCTCACATTAAGTCTAAGAATTGTCTTTGGGCTATGAATAAAGCTCAGTGGTAGGGCTAGTTTAGTGTGGTTGAGGATCTGGATTCAAAACACACAGACACACAGACACACAGACACAGACACAGACACACACACACACACACACACACACACACACACACACACAGAGGACTGGGTGGTCTCTTTCCACCAAACCTGAAAACACAAACTTGATTCCTGGAAGGAGAGAATGGACGACCTCGTTGTCCTCTGACCTCCGCATGTGTGCAGTGGCATGCATGCGCGTGCGCACCGCCCCCTACACACATATACAAACACACTAAATAAATAAATAAATGGGAAATGTTTTAAAAAGGATTTTCTTTCGGCTCATTTTGTGGATCCTTTTTGTTTTCGGTTTATCCATGGTATCATCTGCAAGTAATAACTATTGTCCTTCTCCTCCAGACACTTAAACTTTGATTTCTTCTTGTTTTATTTCTCCAAACACTGTTGAATGGAAGAAAAGGAAATGTAATCAGTGTTTTATTAAATGTGATGTTACAGTTTGAATCTGAAATGTCTTCTGAGAGCTCATGGTAAAAGCTTGGTTGCCAGTTGATGAGGAATGGATCATAAGGTCTCTGACCTCATCAGTGGATTAATCCAGCTAGGGATCCACAATTTGATGGCATTACTGGAAGGTGATAGGAGGTGATTAGGAGGTAGAGCCTATACAGAGAAAGTAAGTTATGGGTGGCATGCCTTTAAAGGAAATTCCTGTCCCCTGCTACTTTCCATCTCTCTGCTTCTTGGCCACTATGATATGAACAACCTCTTCTGTCATATGATCTTGCCACCATGGTACTCTGCTCTACCATAGGTTCACAGCAATGGAGCCAACCTGTTACCAAGGGTCTCTGTGTAGAGTGGGTGTTGGATTCCTGTACCCGGAACATGGATCAGGTTCTTGGTGTCTTTTTCAAGGAATTGGAATAAGCACAACAGGTTGCAAAGTAGAAAGGAAACTATTTAGATGTGAAGCAAGCAGCACAACAAGCTATAGTGCTGCAGCGGTGACACTTTTTTTTCGGGGTAATCATCAGCTATCTAATTGGGCTTAAAGCCCTCCAATGGGAGGGAACTCATGTGTGGTACTGTAAACATAGCCAAATACACATGGCTGCAGAGGTCATAGATCCTAGAGAAAACCATATCTCTGTTATATCCCTAGACATGTAATTTCTTACTGTATGCTAAATACGGATCCTTATATTTACAGACAGGTATACCAGTCAACGCTCATCAAAGAAGCTCTTTTTCTGCAACAGATGGAGACTATTACAGAGCTCCATAACTGGTCACACACAGAGAATAAGTGTCTGAGAGATGCCCAACTGTAAGTGACACATCTACAATGGAACCTTGATACCTAAGGCTCATGGAACATAGTGGACAGGAGGCAGAGAGAACACTACTGCATCTCTCAACTCTCACCAGAGAAGCTTCCTCATGCAACACAGTGTGATGCACACAGAAGGCCTCACCTGGCCAAAGCGTAGAGAGTAAGAGACTGCAGAGTGCGTGTCCCTGGATAGGACTCCTATGTTAAACCTCACCCACCTATCGCTCAGGGACCATTTAGAAAGAGGGGGTCCCTGGATAGGACTCCTGTGTTAAACCTCACCCACCTATCGCTCAGGGACCATTTAGAAAGAGGGGGTGGAAATATTTTTTTAATTTTTATTTATTATTTTTATTTTATGTGTATGGGTATATTGCCTGCATGTATGTGAGTGCACCTCTGTCATGCAAAGCCATGGAGGTGAGAAAAGGGCGTCAGATCCCCTGGAACTGGAGTTATGGACAATGTGGATGCTGGGATTTGAAATGGAGTCTTCTGCAAGACCAGCCAATACTCTTAACCGCTGAACCGTCTCTCCAGTCCCCAAGAAATTATTGAGTAAATACGAAGTTTTATGCTTACCGAATAACTCTCCTTTTTGTGTCTAGGAATTGGATCACTCTAGGACAAATCGTAGACTATTCATTTGTGTCTTCTGACTTCTTTAACTTGGTAGAATGTTCTCAAGGCTCAACCATGTCTTACACATGACAGGATTCCCTTCCTTTCAAAGGCTGAGCATCACTCTACTGTGTACATAGCACATTTTGCTCATCCATTCATCTGCCAATGGACATGTGGGCACCTTCCACCTTAGTTACTGCTGCAATTACAACTGGGCAAATGTCTCTGATTTTGATTATTTTGAATATATACCTAGAAATGAGATTCCTGGACTGTAGGCTAGTTCTATTTTTAATTTTTTACAGCAGTTGCACCAATCACAATTGAATTTACCAATCACATTCAAGGGTTCATGTTGCTCTACAGGCTCCCCAGCATTCATTCTCTTCCCTCCTTCCCTCTCTCCCTCCCTCCCTTCCTTCTTTCTTTATCCTCCTCCTCATCCCTTCTTCCTTCTCCTGCCCCTCCTTCCCTCCTTTTTTGATAGGGTTTCACTCTGTAGTCCAGGCTAACCTGGAACTTAAGATCCTCCTGCCTCTTCCTCCCAAGCACTAGGATCGCAGGCACAGACCACAGACGTGCATCACCACACCCAGCATTGTTACTTTGTTTTCCTTCTTTCTTTTTTGCATGTATGTATATTTGTGTGCATGTGTGTATGTGCAGGTGAATATATGTGCACATGTATGTATGGAGACCAGAGGTCAATACTGGGTGTCTTCCTTGATTGTGTCCCACCTTATTTTTGAGATAAAGATTTGGTTAGGCTGGCTAGCCAGGGAGCTCCAGAGATCATTCTGTCTCTATCAATGCTGAGATTACAGACATGGGCCACTGTGCCCAGCTTTTTACCTGGGTGCTGGGGATAGAACTCAGGTCTTTATGCTTTCAACGTAAGCACTTTGCTGACTGAGCCATCTCCCCAGCCCTAATACAGTTTTTTAAGACAGACTCTTGCTATGTAGCTCAGGCTGGCCTTGAAGTTGTTATCCTCCTGTCTCAGCCTCCCAGTGCTGGGATTACTGGGGTAACCATGCTAGAAATAAAATTTGAGGTTCAAGAATCCCACCAATACTGAATAACGAACACATGGACCAAGCTGAAAGTAACTCAGCAAGGCAGGTTTTACTTTTGCAAAAGGGTGCATTGCATTCAGATATCAAGTAAGCATGTTCAACCCGGAAGTTTCGTAAGTCTTCATCCTAACCCAAGAGTACTATGTCTTTTCCCCATTGACTAGGGTCCAACCTCACAGTCTTTCAAGTTTGGCTAGTGTTAAAGAAATCAGCATAGGGGCTGCACATATGGCTCAGCAGTTAAGAACACTGGTTGTTCTTGCAGAAGACTCGGGTTTGAATCCCAGCACCCACATGGCAGCTAACAACTGTCTGTAACTCCAGTTCCAGGGGATCCAACAGCCTCTTCTGTCCTCTGTGGGCATTGCACGACAAAGGTGCACTTACCTACATGCAGGCAATACACTCATACACATAAATTAAAAATAATAAATAAAGTATTAAAAAAAAGAAATCAGCATAAAGGAAATGAAGGAAAGGGGGAAAGGGTTGGCTACTCTGGCCCTCAAGTTCTAGGAATGCAGGAGGACATTTGTTTGTGTAAACAAAAATTTTAGGAGTTGTGGGAGCTTAAAGTATTTTAATTCCTTGTTGTAAACAAAAGTTTTACATGTTGGGGGGAAGTGTTACAAAACAGTCTTATGATAGAAAATATTCTCTTTTTTGTAATGATTTCCCTCAACCATGCCCCGCTAGTTTTCTTTCTTTTTTTTTATAGTAACCATTCTAAATGACGTGAGGTGACTTCTCACTGTGGTATTGGTGATGTCGAACATCCTTCTCCATGCTTGTTTACCATGCGTATATCCAACTTTGGCTGCCTTTTCAAGTTTTTTGCCCAGTTTTTGCTCAAGTTATTTCAGTCTTTTTTTTGGGGGGGGGTCTTTTTAGACAGGGTCTCCCTGTAGCTCCAGCTGTCCTGGAACTCACTATGTAGACCAGGCTGGCCTTGAACTCACAGAGGTCTGCCTGCCTCTGCCTCCGAAGTGCTGGTACTAAAGGCGTGCGCCACCAAGCCCGGCCATATAATCTTACCTCTTTAACACATCCTACCTGAGTGTGGCAGCAGGACTAGCATGATTTCTCTTATTATTTATTTGGTATTGTTAAACTTAGCAGGTCAAAACCAAGTACAACTGGTTGCTGTTCAGGGGATGAGACTCAGGGCCTCACACCCTAACAAGTGCTCTAGGAAAGAACCACACATGACCCTGATCAGCTGTTATCACCTGTAAATGGGGCACTTTCATCTGAATTCAAGTGGAGAAAGAGGGCAACTACCACTTCTGTGAGTCATTTAAGGAATGGTGATGCAGTGCTTAGGCAGCTGAGAGAACAGTGTGTTCCTGTGCCCTGGAGCCACCATGTGGCCTTCTTCCACATACCTCCAAGCTAAAGCTCTACTTTTTCTTTCAAGTGCGAATGCTAAACCAAGCAATATATTATTTCTTTTTTTGTCTTTTATAAAAATTATCAAAATAGAGTCACAATACAATAAACCTCAAGAACATGTTCATCTTACAAGTGAAACTGCACCTTTTAGCTGACCTTTTCCCATCCCTCCATCCTATCCACTCCCAAACCCCTGGCAACTGTCATTCAACTCTGCTTCTAAGAACTTCTGATTTTCTGTTTGTTTGCTGGAAATGGAACCCAGGGCCTTGTACATGCTCTACCACTGAGTGTTAGCCCCAGTCTAGAAGTGTAACATTTTTAGTTTTTTTCACTGTTTAAGGAATTTTTATTAAAGCAAGAATTTTATTATTTTTATTTTTTTATGTGTATGTATGCATTGCCTGCATGTAAGTGCATCCATGTCATGCAATGCCTGAGGAGGACAGAAGAGGGTGTCGGATCCCCTGGAACTGGAGTTACAGACAGTTGTTTACTGCCATGTGGATGCTGGCATTTGAACCTTGGTCTTCTGCAAGAACAGCCAGTGTTTTTAACTGCTGAGCCATTTCTCCAGCTCCTTAAAGCAAGAATTTTATAATACAATTATGTTTCCTTGCTCAGTTATCAACTCTGTTACTTAAAACAGAACTGACATCCTAAACTAGTCTACAGTAAAGAATTACATAATTAAGGCTGGGTGACGCCTTTAGTCCCAGCACTTGAGAGGCAGAGGCAGGCGGATCTCTGTCAGTTTAAGGCCAGCTTGGTCTACATAGTGAGTTCCAGGACAGCTGGGGCTACAGGGAGGCCTTGTCTCAAAAAGACCAAAAAAAACAAAAAAAAAAAAAAAAAAACCAAGGAATTACAAAATTAAAGAAAGGAATACTTTAGATTTTATACTTTGCTGAAAATTCTCTTCCTAGGGTCTATAAAACATAAATTTGTTTTTATATTTTACTATTTTTTGTATTTTTTGTTGTTATAAATCAAGTAATCTAGGACTAGCATTGTTTGCTAGACCTGGCATTTGCTTGCCACATAAGGTTCAAAGTTCCCTTTCATTTTTAAATTTATTTTATATTTTTGAATTTTTTTCATAATATTTAATTTTTTTGATGTTTAGATATTTTTCTTTGGTGAAGCACAAGTTTCTTTTTGTGATCCCTGATCAATTTAAACAACTGGCGCACCAGTGGCACTGTTAACTGCTTTCTGGGCAGCCTCTTTAGCTGGGTGGGTTTGTAGTAGGGCTACAGCTTCAACAGCCTTCGAGCAAAGAGACTCTGGAAACACAAGCATGTGAAGTAATTCTGAGTTAGAAGTTTCCAACAGCATGCCAATGATTTTATCAGCAAGAGTAGGGTGCATGGCTGTTTTTCTTTTCTTTTTTCTTTTGGTCTTTTTGAGACAGGGTCTCCCTGTAGCCGCAGCTGGCCTGGATTCGCTATGTAGACCAGGCTGGCCTTGAACTCACAGAGATCTGCCTGCCTCTGCTTCCCAAGTGCTGGGATCAAAGGGTGCGCCACCTCGCCGAGCTCTTATCTTCTTTTTCTAAGTTGTTTTTTGAGTCAGGGTTTCATGTAGCCCAGGCTTGCCCTTGAATTCTTGATCCTCGTGCCTCTGCCTCCCAAGTGCTGGATTACAAGTCTGTAAAAACACACCCAACAAGTTCAACTTTTTTAGATTCCACACGTGGGTGAGAACATGCTGGGCTTGGCTTTCTGTGTTTAGTTTATTTCACTTAATGTCCTCTGGGTTCCTTTGTACCAGAACACAGGGTACAATTGCTCCCTGTTGAGTTAATGAGCATTTCATTCCATAGCTCCCACTACCTTTCTATTCTTCTCAAACAAAAAAGTTTTATTTTTAAATTAATTGTTTACTATTGTTTTGTGTGTGTCTGATGTATGTGGGTGGCACACATGTGTGTGGATGGCAGAGGACTTTTTTTTGTAGGCTACTATATGATCTATCCTGGAGAATGTTTTATTTTCTGTAAGATCTTACTCTGTAGCCCAGACTGGCCCGAAACTCACTACATAGCACAGGCTAGCCTCAAACTCACAGTAATCCCCCTGCCTCAGGTTCCTGAGTGCCAAATTACAGGTCTGGTTTAAGAATGTATATTCTGGAGCTGGAGAGATGGTTCAGCAGTTAAGCATACTGGCTGTTCTTACAGAGGACCCAGGTTTGGTTCCCAGCACCCACATGGTGGCTAACAACTGTCCATAACTTTGGTTCCAGGAGATGTGATGCACTCTTCTGACCTCTGTGGGCATTGCATGACATGGGTGCACTTAACATACACGAAGGCAAAACATTCATACACATAAAATAATAGTAAATATTTAGAAAGAGAATGTGTAGAGCCAGGTGTGGTGGTACGCACCTTTAATCTTAGCATTCAGGAGACAGAGGCAGGTGGATCTCTGTGAGTTCGAGACTAACCTGGTCTACATAGTGAGTTCCAGGCTAGCTGGAGCTACAGGGAGATCCTGTCTCAAAAAAAATGTGTATTCTGCTGCCATTGGATGGAAGATTCTGTAGATGTCTGTCAGGTCCACTGATCTGTAGAGTTGTTCAGGTCATGCAGCATTTTTTTTTCTTTTTTCGTGGCGCTCAGGACACATGCTAGGCAAGCACTACTGAGCCTGACTCCTGGTCATTCATGTAGCGACTTTTTTTTTGGTCTTTTTAAGACAGGGTCTCCCTGTAGCCACAGCTAGCCTGGAACTCACCCTGTAGACTAGGCTGAACTTGAACTCAGAGATCCACCTGCCTCTGCCTCCCAAGTGCTGGGATTAAAGGTGTGTGCCACCGGCTGATTTTTTAAATCTTGCATAAATGGGCAGAAGTTTTTTTAACCATATCTTATATTTACTTGTATATATTTAGGTTACAAAGTAACAATAAAGGATTAAAGAGGTTCCAACAAAGTTCAAGATTTTCAGAAATTGGCTGATAGAAAGGTAGTCTATACTGATAATGTCAATATCTTACCTCAGGCTAGTTCAAGTTTCATGTCTCATGATCAGCAAAGGACAAGCAGACAGAAGAAGGGCAAGCAAGCAAAGTTTATTGACAAGAAACAGCTCCCAATAGCAGGAGGGGATTTGAAAATGAGTTGCCAAGCAGCGTTTATTTTATTCTGGAAATGGGTCAATTTTATCCTGTGCATATGTAAACTAGACATTGACCTGGGTGAATTTGGTTAATTTCTTTTTTTAAATAAATAATTTATTGAGAATTTCATACATGCATATAAGGTGTTTTGATCAAATCCATGCCCACTCCCTCCCATCCAATTCCTCCCATACTCTTTCTTCTTCTTTGATTTATTATTTTTTATGGGCCTTTTTGCTACTGTAACATCCCCCCTCCCAAGAGGTAACCCTAAAATCTTTTAAGGATTAGATAGAAGCTCCCAAATACTTTCGACATTTTTGGCCTTTGGAATGGAGTATGTTGCTAAGAGGCCCAAGGACATTGTGAGTTTTAGCCAAGAAACTGGCTACTTTTCTTTGGGGTCTTTTTACCCTAACTGCCTAGCCAATTCCTACCTCCTATTCTTATCACACCATCCTCTGAAGAGGTTACCCAAATTGCCAATAAGGAATCGGGACACAGACCTCTCTGGCTTCTTCCATGCTGAACAGGGATGCAGGGTGAGGCAATCGGAGTACCCCTTCAGTGGGTCTATCTGAAAGACTCCCCCCCCAAAAAAACCCAACTCATTGCTTTCACTTCCCATGACCTTTGTGACAGGCATCCAACTCATTTTTGTTGTATCGTATTTTGGCGTATGGCACTCACCTTTTTTGTTTTCTGTCTTGTTAATGGACGTTTATTTGGATTACCTCTAGCTTTTGCTGCTGGAAACAGTGAGTAGCTTTACAGGTGTAAACTAGTATTTTAAAATCCTGCAGGGGGCGCCTAGAACTAGCTCATTAGGCTGTAAACATGCACATCTTCACTGCTACAGAAAAATGTCCATTGTTTTCTGAAGGGTTTGTCCTGGTCTGCATACATCAGCTGCTTGAGTGCCTCTGCTCCACATCACCGTCAACTGGCGCTGTTGGACTTTTGAATTTCTGTCAATCAGTGATCCCACAAAGATGCTTTACTGTGATATACGGGTGCTGGGTGTGTATACGGGTGCTGGGTGTGTATACGGGTGCTGAGACAGGGTCTTGCTATGTAGCTGTGGCTGGCCTTGTTCTTGAGGCAATGCTGCCTTCACCTCCTCCATGCTAGAATTATAGGTATGCACTACCACACCCAGCTTCGAACAATTCCCTTCCTTCCTTCCCTCCCTCCATCTCTCCCTCTCTTTCTTCCTTCTTCATCTCCTCTCTGTTTTTATCTCTCTCTTGTCTGTCTCTCTCTCTCTGTCAGGGTCTCATGTAGACCAGGCTGGCCTCAAACTTGATGCATAGCAGAGACTGGCCTTGAATACATTTTCCTAACTCCAACAAATGCTGGGGTTACAGGTATAGGCCACCATGCCCAGCTTCTAGCAGCTTCTCCTATGGGCTCCCTGTGTGTCCAAACTTTGTATGTAAGCCATCTCTGCTGCAACTTGTCTTTCATTTTTGCCCCAACTGTTAACAATTTTATTCAGAAAGACAACATATTTTTTGTCAGTATATAATTGAGCAAAACAGTACAATTTTTAGAAATAATACTTTTTTGGAGTTTTGTTCCTAGAACCCAAGGTCTCATGAATGCTAGGCAAGCCTTCTACCAGTAAGCCACACCCTCTGCCCCTGAGAAATAATTATTAATGTGAAGGTAAAGTGTTGTAGATGTATATGTCTTCCTGAAATGTAGATGTGGAGATGGGATGGATTAAAGGAAGCAAATTTTACTTTTTAAAAATATTTTATTTATTAATTTTATTTTCTCTGCATGAATGTATTACCTGCATGTGTGTAAGTGTACCTGTGTTGTGCAATGCCCAAGGATGTCAGAAGAGGGCATCGGATGCCTTGGAACTGGATTAAGGATTGTTGTTAGCCACCGTGTGGGTGCTGAGAGCCAAACCCTGGTCCTCTACAAAAGCAGCCAGTGCTCTTTACTGCTGGGTCAGCTCTCCAGCCCCCTACATTTTTTTCTATGGCATCTCCCTATGTCCCTATGCTGACTTCGAACTTTCAGTGGTCCCCGTACTTCTGCCACCTGAATGCTGGGTAATAGATATAAACTACCATGTCCTATTTTGTTGTTGTTTGAGATAGGGTCTCATGTAACCCAGTCTGGCCTCTGTAGCTGAGGATAACCTTGAATTGTCGATCCTCTTGCTAAAGGAGACAATATTTGAACTTTTCTTTCTTTCTTTTGTGGCTGCTGACAAAGTAAAAAACAAAACAAAAGCCTGGAAGTGTACTGGGTGCGGTGGCTCATGCCTTTAGTCCCAGCACTTGGGAGGCAGA
>NW_008334861.1:3114298-3144647 GCF_000622305.1 Nannospalax galili | reverse complement strand
AGGCAGATCTCTGTGAGTTCAAGGCCAGCCTGCTCTACATAGTGAGTTCCAGGCCAGCTGGGGCTACAGGGAGACTCTGTCTCAAAAAAGACAAAAGAAAAAGAAAAAGATAAACACCCTGGAAGTGTATGATAATGCAGTGCCCTTCTCTGGCCAACAGGGGTCAAGGTTCTTTTGTTTTCTTTTGTTTGGGTTTGTTTGGCGGGGAGTCCTCTTTGTGGCCTAGACTGGCCTATGTAGCTGAGGATGACACTGAATTTCTGATCCTCCTGTCTTTGCCTCTTGAGTGGATTACAGGCCTGTGCCACCATACTAGTTTATGCAGTGCTGGGGATGCACCTTTTGGTTGGTACAGTGCAAGGTGAGGGTGGGTAATTGGTTCCTGGTGACTGACTATGCCAAGCCTCTTTTGGACGTCTTTATATACCTTGGAGGGAGCATGTGCCCTGCTGTAAAATATTATTGTAGAAAATTCAGTTGGCAAGAGCTATGCACAGTGACACACTGCTGCCTCCATACTTGTGCAGCTACACAATAAGAACACTTGAATTCCAGGTAGATGCCCTACTGAATACAGCTACCAGGTGAGGGTCCACAAGCTCCCCAAATGATACATTCTTTTATTTGGTTGCTGGTTGCTGAGCACCTACCCCGTTGGGCACTGCTTAGACACAGAGAATTCAATCACAAGCAAGAGGGACTTGGGGACTGAGTCAGAAGGACATGGGATGGTGGGATAATGACAGAGCCTAAGATGATTTCCAGAGTTCTGCCTTGACGTGTGGAAGGTGTGCCAGAAGAAAAGCTGAGTTGAAGAGACATAGCATCTTACAGAGAGGCCAGTGGCTCCATGGAAGCAACCAATCAATGCAAAGAGCACTCATTAAGCTTGCATTCTATGAATACTCTGTGTTTCAAAGAAGTTGGCCAGGGTGTGGTGGCACACACCTTTAATTTTAGCCCTTACTAGGCAAAGGAAGGCAAATCTCTATGAGTTCAAAGCCAACCTGGTCTACATATTGAGTTCCAGGTCAGCCAAGGCTAGATAGTGAGACCCTGTCTTAAAACATACAAGCAAACAACAACAAAAAGAGGAATACCCATGTTCTTGGAGGAGGCAACTATGTCAGAGAAGTGAATGAGCCAGGTGTGCTGGTGCATACCCATCAACCCAGCACTCAGGAGGCAGAGGCAGGAGGATCTGAGTTCCCTACCTGGACTACACAGTGAGACTGTCTCAAAAGAAACAACAACCTTGGGGCTACAGGGAGACCCTGTCTCAAAAAAAAAAAAAAAGAAACAGCAATCAACATGAAGAATAACCACAAAAGGTCTGTGCATGCAAGAGAAGGGGGGAGGGAGGGAGAGAGAGAGAGGAAGGAGGAGGAGGAGAAGGACGAAGAAGAGGAGGGGGAAGACGAGGAAAGAGCAGATACAGGTCTTGCTGTTATGATTTACCCATATCTGGACATGGTGCTGATCCACCCCAGATCAGCTGTACTGAATAAAATCAGAGAGCTGGTAAAGCTGGAGAGTTTATCCAATGTGATGTCATCAATGATACAGATGGCACCCATGCTATTCTCTGGAAAAGTATTGTCAGTGACTGGCAGGGATAGAAGCACAGCTTTATCCTGTCACCCGTAGCAGCCTATGGAGTTCGCTTAATTTTTTTTTTCAAGACAGGGTCTCACTGTATAGCCCTGGCTGGCCTGGAATTTGCTATGTAGACCAGGCTTTCCTCGAACTCACAAAGGTCTGCCTGTCTCTGCCTCCTGAGTGCTGGGATTAAATGTGTGGTGACATATGCTCAGCTGAGTTTGCTTAATCTTTCAGGTATCTTGACTCAGGTAAAACGAAGGATTCTTGGTTTCAAAACAGAAAAGAATTTCAGGATAAACCAGTATGAAGCAGAGTAAAGATTTGTTGAAAGTAGAAAGGTGCTTCAGAAAAGAATAAAGCACATGCGAGCCTCTCAAAGAAGACCCACAGCAATTTATTATTTATTTGTTGGGTTTTTTTGTTTTTTGTTTTTTTCTTGTGTTTTTGAGACAGGGTCTCCCTGAAGCCCCAGCTGGCCTGGAATTCCCTATGTAGACCTGACTGGCCTTGAACTCACAGAGATCCGCCTGCCTCTGCCTCCCGAGTGCTGGGACTAAAGCCGTGCGCCACTACGTCCAACTCCATCCACAGTTTATTAAAGTACATTTTAACATAGATTTTTTTTTCTTGTCTTTTTGAGAGAGGGTCTCCCTGTAGCCCCAGCTGTCCTGGAACTCACTATGTAGACCAGGCTGCCCTCGAGAGATCCACCTGCCTCTGCCTCCCGAGTACTGGGAGTACAGGCGTGCACTACCACGCCTAGCTAACAGATTTTTAAGCATGGGAGTTGAGAGAGAGAGAGGGAGAGAGACACTCAGGGAAAGAATAAGACATGCCCAAGTGCGGGTACAGGCTTCTCAAGAGACTAACAATCAAGTATTATCATCTTTGTGGCTCTTAAGTTATACCTCAAAGGGTTGCTAAGAAACTTTTTCTTTTCTCTTTTCCCTCCTTTTTGTAAGTGGGATTATAGGGTGGCTTGGAGGTAATTTGGATCAGATTATAATATGATGAAGAGCCCCTTGGGCAGATGAGATGGCTCAGTGGGTAAAGGTGCCTGTTGAGCCTGATGACCTGAGTTCGAACCCTAGGACCCACATGGAGAAAGGAGAGAACCAACTCCTCTGAGTTGTCCCTTGACTTCCACACATGCTTTGTGGCATGTGGTTTCCCCCCCCCCAACTAAACAAACAAAACAGAAAACAATGAGAAGTTAAACCCCGAGGGTTTATGACATGTCCTTTGCTGTAAAGGGGGTTTCTGATGAGCTTCCTAGAAAATTGCAGGTTTATAGCAGGGAAAGGAAAATAGCCGTAAGCAAATGTTAATTATGCTGGAATTTTTCCTCCTCATCTGGCAAGAGGCTTCAACAATACTCCCCAGTGAGGGATTCTTTTCTTTTTTTCTTTTCCCAAATCCCCATAATTTCCCCATCTTTCTCTTTCTTTCCTCTTTCTTTCTTCTTCTTTCTTCTTTCTTTCTTTCTTTCTTTCTTTTTTGGCTGGTCTGGAACTTGCTATATAGTCTAGCCTGGCCTGGATCTTACAGAAATCTGCCTGCCTCTGCTGGGATTAAAGGCATGCACCACCGCACCCAGCTAATTTCCCGCTCTTTCTACTATAGTCCAACCCCACTTGTTCTCCTTATCTGCCTACAGAACTTTCATCAGATTAGCTTTGATTCATGTGTACATTATGGTTTTCATAAGAGGGCTGGCTGGTTGCTTCTAGTTGCCTGTGGAAGGCAATGGTCCTTTCTGCCAGAGGCCTCTCCTGCATCACACCTTTCTTGGCACCCTTACACCATGGCAACTACTTCTCCTCTTCTGTAAGCAGGAGGAGACAAGGCTATCTACACTCATTGCTTCTTTCAACAGTGAGTGGTCAGGTGTTCAGGCTGGAAGTCCAAGACCATCATGTTGGCAGGACTGGTTTCTTCTGAGGCCTCTTGCCTTGGCTTTTATAAAACCTCATGTGCCTTTCCTCTGAGAGCACAACCCTTGGGTGCCTCCCATCACTTTTTTTTGGTCTTTTTAAAGACACAGTCTCCCTGTAGCCCCAGCTGGACTGGACCCTGCTATGTAGACCAGGCTGGCCTTGAACTCCCAGAGATCTGCTTGACTCTGCCTCCGAGTGCTGGGATTAAAGGCAGTGCTGGGATTAAAGGCGTGTGCTACCATGCCTAGCCTCTCCAGTTGGGAAATCCTGCTGTTAGGGTTGTAGTTCTCCATGTCCGGATAGCCCTAAGGGGCTTGGGGCCAAATGGAAGGACTCCTCTTTTCAGCAGGGGGCCTCCTGCTCTCTCCCTGGCTTACCTGGAAAGTGCCACCAAGCACGGATGCCTGACCTTATTTGGAACATGACCTTCGGCATAGTTACCTGGAGTAAAAACTACCCCCAGGTTTTTTCCATATGATAATCAGGCATTGCCTGATAGTCTGGAAGATAGGAGCCCACTGCCACATGTAAATAAAGCATACTTTGAGCACCTATCAGCTGAGGCTTTGGCTACTGCCTCCACACTATAACTTCTCTAGTTCTCCCACTGAATAAACGGAGCTGTTTCACTGTGTCTGGGGCTGTATCACTGCTGTTTCACTGTGCCTGGGACCAGCTTCCCCGGAAGGGCTTTCTTCCGTCAGTGCTCACTGGCCGTCCTGACCCCGTTCATCGCTTCTGCTCTCCCTGCCCTCGTGGGCTGGTGGCCAACGACCCACGAAGAGAGGGAGAGACCCCCGCACTCTCCAATCACTTAGTAAAAGTTTGCTGTGTTGCTAACTTAGTTTTCACTCCTCCACATTTCCCAGCTTCTACACATTGTCTTGTTAGGCACACCTGACATTTTCTGTTGTGAATGTATTCTTTTGGTTATCTAAATTACTTGGCTGTCATGCCTCAGCCTCCTTAATTATGTTTTGCCTACATGTAAGTGCACCATGTGCCTGCATTGCCCTCAGAGGGCAGAAGAAGACATCATGTTCTCTTGAACTAGAGTTAGGGACTGTGGCAATCCTCTATGTGGGTGCTGGGAACTGAACCAAACCCTGCTCTTCTGCAAGAGCAGCCAATGTTCTTAACCACTGAGCCATTTCTCCAATCTGTCTTTCTGTTTTTTTGAGATAGGATAGAACTCCTAGCCATAGCTGGCCTGGAATTCACTGTGTAGCCCAGGGTGGCCTCAAACCCATGGCAATTCTTATGCTTCAGCCTCCTGAGTCCTGGGATAACAGGACTGAGCCACCTATTGCTTTTCTATCAATCCACCATCTCTCTCTCTCTCTCTCTCTCTCTCTCTCGACAGGGTCTCCCTGTAGCTCCAACTAGCCTGGAACGTACTATGTAGACAGGCTGGCCATGAACTCACAGAGATCCGCTTGCCTCTGCCTCCTGAATGCTGGGACTGCGCCACCACGCCCTGCCAATATTCTCTATCTTAATAGCAATCTGTGTAGCTGTCTATCTATACTCAGCTACCACCTACTTGTTTTTGAGGTGAATTTCACATGACATAGAATAAATCTCTTTGAAGTGTATAGTTCAACTGTTTAGTAAATTCACAGTATTTTGTAAACATTACCTCTGTTATTCCAGAACATTTTCATCATCTTCCCCAAAAGGAAATCTTGTACTCATTAAGCAATCTCTCCCCATATACGCCCCCACCCCCAGCCCTGGCAACCACACACTTGCTCTATGTGGATTTGCCTGCTTTGGACATTTCAGTTAAATGGAACTGCATAATATGTGACCAGCATCATGTCTTCAAGGTCCATGATATTGTAGCATGTGTTACTGCTTCACTGCCTTTTATGGCCACGTAATATTCCACTGCATGGACATGCCACATTTGTCTATCTGTCAGTGGGCATTTGGGCTGCTCTGGATATTATATAGAATCTAAACAATAAACAGTAACATGGTGGGTATCTGTTCTTGGTTCTTTTGGTATGAAGTGAGGGTGGAAATGCTGGGCAGTATGGGAACTCTACTTTGCTTTCCAGAGCTGCCCACAGTGCCCCTCCCATTCCCAGCAGCAGTGATCTGGCCTCCCTCCAGCAACTGTCCACAAACAGCTTGCTTTAGGCAGAACCTGATGCTGCTCTCATCCTGCAGAGAGGTCCTCAGTGACCTCCTGGCTAAATCCAGGCCCTTTCTTCTCGTGCACTGGATATGTTGCTCTGGATTCATGCCTGGGCCTTTACACAGGCTGTTCTCTTTCCTAGAAGGTTCAGAGGCATTAGTGCAACTCAGTTCTGGTATCATTTCTTACCTCCTGCCCTGGCAGGCTTGGGTCAGAATCTGCCCCTTCAGTGCCCCATGCCCTTCCCTGGCAGCTCACAGGCTTTCCACACTACTGGTCTCAGCACTCCTCCTGCAGGGACTAGGCAGGGTCCCTTCTCTCTGGCAAGGAGCTCAGTCATCTGGCCTCAGGCAGTATTTTGTTGGCATGCTTGTCAGCTCCATCTCCCTAGAGCATGGGGATATAATTAGAGAGTGCGCACTCTGAGTCAGCTACTGGCACTGCTCACCTTTGTCTTGCCTTTGAATCCCATGGGGTTGGTGGCTGAGACCATTTTCCACCTGACCTGCTGGGGGTCAGGTGTCTCCCCCCTCCAACCTCCTGCCCTCACCCCTGAACTTCTACTAGACACCAAGACCATGAGGCACGAGTGCACTTTGCACAGGTTTTTACTGAAGGGACTGGGGAGGGGGGCACCCCGGCCAGAGGGCTGAGAGCCCAGGGAAAGGCACACAGCGGCAGTGGAGGGTCTCCCTTTTGGTGAGGCCTGGCTTCACAGAGACAGCACCTCTTGTGACCCCTCTTTGGCACTGAGCTGGGAACGTGGTGCCCTCACTCACACCATATAGGCAGAGGGCACCCCCCAGTGGCAACTGGCAGTGTAGGCTGGGGGGGGTGGCACCAGAGGCTGGGCAGCCTGAAGGGACTGCCCGGCTGCCTCCTGTGCTGGCAGGGTGCTCACATTGGAAATGGAGACAGCTATAAACAGGAAATCCAATAAATTAGATTGTAGAAGGAGAAGGTGGAGGTGTGAGATGGACAGGGCTACATTCTTCTTGTGGCTTGCCATTTTGGGAGTTTCCATGGGGAAGGACATGCTTGAGGCTCTGTCTGACTCTGGGACCCATTTGGCTATTCTTATGGCAGGAGGGGTGTTCTGTGGGACACGGGTCTTCACTGGCCACCCTAGGAGATGCCAACAGAGGGATGGACCATGAGGTCTTTGAGGGACCAAAGAGGGAATGATGGGGACTTTAGTTTCACAAGAGGCATGGCCCACAACCACCAGGCTTGCCACACATTCTGGTTGCTGGCAGTAAGGGGAGAATTGTAGGGGTCCCTGCTCCTGGTCATTCCCCTGGCTCAACCACATTGGTGTGGGGTCAGGACTAGGGCCTCCAAGCCCCATACCCCTCCCCAGAGAAAAGTAAAGGACTCGTTCCCCTGAACAGGGCACAGTTTGTGGGGCAGACCCCAGGGTGAAGGCTGGGTGGATATGGGAAGCAGGATGCCACCCTTCATCCACTTGCTTGAGGGTGAGGTCTTCAGGGGGAAGGCAGGCAGGTGGCCAGGAGGCTTGGGAGGGGAAAGGCATGCAGGGCAGGGTGGGAGCTGCAGCTTCCTTCATGTGATCCGAGAGCCTGGGGAGTGGGAGGCTGGGGACTTGGTACCCGGTCAGGTGGGAACACCTGGGCCTGGGAGGCTGGCTGCCATGGGCTGTGGGGCCGCAGCCTCGCCCAGGATCTGTCGGAGCTCCTGAAGGCGATGCTGCATCTTGGGGATGCCAGCCAGCTGCTGCTCCAGCCGCTGCTTCTCCTCAGTCAGGCTCAGACGGGTAGCTGAGTCCAGCTTCTCAAACTTCCAGCCTCCCTCCCCATCAAACTGCAGCAGGTGTGTGTGGTACTTCCTGGCCAGAGAGGGACAGGAGGCTATCACAGCTGCTCTCCCCTTAGGTGGCAGCCCCAACTCCAAGTCCAAGAGCACTTACCACAGGGAAGGCCGATGGGTGATGGACAGCAGCGCAATACCAGCGTCTTTGGCTGCTTGGAAGATCTTGCCTTCTACATCAATGCTCACTGCACTGGTACACTCATCCAGGAGGGCATACTTGGGCCTTAGGGTTGGGGGCCGAATGAGAGAGGCTGTGGATTTCCCATCACTGTCCAACCTCAAGCCCCAATTTCTTGTGACCCATGGCCCTGCTGTGCTGTGGGGGCGGGGGTTGGGGCTCCTATGGGGAGTATCCATTTTTCCCCTGTTGCTGGGTTGAGATCATTCTGAATGCCCCCCCGCCGTCTTTTTGAGACAGGGTCTCCCTGTAGTCCTAGCTGGCCTGGAACTCTCTCTATGTAGACCAGGCAGGCCACGAACTGACAGAGATCCACCTGCTTCTGCCTTCCAAATGCTGGGACTAAAGGTGTGTGCCACCACGCCTAGCCCTGAATGCTCTTAAAAGTCACCCTGGGGCTTACCTGTGGTAGAACATGCGGGCCATGCCAATCCTTTGCTTCTCACCCCCAGACAAGACATCTTTCCAGTCACACACGGCCTCCCAACCTGGGCAGGAGGCAAAGTGCTCAGCTCACTTCAACAAGGGCCCAGTGAGTGTCAGGGGACAGCCAGGGGAAAATGAGGTCAATGAAAAGCCCGGACACATTTGACACTGGAAGAGCTTGCCCAGCTGCATGCTCCTTTTCTGTGTCCTCACCTGCCTGTCCGAAACACTAGTAACTAAAAATGAACCAGAATTGTTTCCCCCACAAAAGAAATACTGTAGGATTTTGAGTGAGGATCTTTCCAGACATGCTCAATTGAGTTGAGGTCATGAGGGTAAGCACTAATCCAATGTGACTGGTACTTTTATAGAAAATGGACATTTGGATACACAGATATACACAGGATAGCCGGCATGAAGATGCACGGAGAAATTGGTTGGCCATCAGTCGAGGAGCGTCCCCAAGTGTGTCCTTCTTCACATCCTCTAAAGGAGCTAGCCCTGCCACACCTAAATCTGTCTCTGGAATGCCAGGAAATAAAGTTCTCCATTGAAGCCCCTGAGTCTGTGTCACTTTGTCATGCAGCCTCAGGACATTCATGCAAGCCCTAATGGGCTGCCAGCGAAGAACCTGCCAATACAGCCCTCAGCAGGCAGCAGATGTCAAGGGCAGAGCCCCGGGGATGGCTGGAGTTGGTCTCTCAGGACAGAGGCTCCTTACCAGAGGGACTGGGCCATGTCTCATGGCCTGGTGCCAGCATCTTGGCAGCATTCGGAGGATTGAGTGAGCAGGTGAGGAGGACGATTTGTCAGGATGGCGGGGCAGAAGTGCAGTCTCCTCTCCTATCATTCATCCTGCCTTCCTATGTGACTAGAAGTTTTCTCAGGGCATGTGGCAGTATACAATCAAGCTCACACTTTAGCTTGCCCTGTGGTAAGGTGTCACCATGGTGTTCAATTCTGGCCGGAGGGATGTGAGGGTGTCACACATGTGGTGCCTGTGTGCAAACAGAAATATGTGCCTGGCCAGCTTACCCTACACAGAGGAGGGCCATCTTGCTGAAATGCAAAAGTGACCTGTCGCTTGGTTGCCTAAAGTCTTTCAGAGTTTCCATTCTCTCTCACAGGAGCATCCTATGTGTCCCTCTGTAAGCCAGGACCTCCCTGTTCCAAGTCCTGGTTGCAACTTGCCCTGCTGTCCTCTGGTTCCAGCTGGTAACTGTCCTGGATTCTAAGGGGCTTGCTCAGACTTCTTTTTCAACAGATGATCTCTTGAGCACCCAATGAGATGAGTGCCCTGCTAGAAGTCCCCGTTTCTGGTACCCTGATCAAACTTCTGGTACCCCAGCTACCTGTTTACCTGTCCTCCCTGCCAGGTGAGGCTCGGGCTTCCAGCAGGCTCTTTGGACTCCTATATACTGAAATAACCCTCATCCCCTGGGACTGGAGGGAGAGGCTAGGGGTAGGGTGGCAATAGGCTCCCTATCAGGGTCTTGGGACAAAGGGCAACTAACCTGTGCTTGATGCCCCACCCCTACCTCCTTCCCGCTGCAGGATGTGGTGGAGATGCACGATGTCCAGAATGGCTTCCAGCTGCTGCTCTGAGCAGCCCTTCCTCCGCATGTCCTCCACAGAATCAGGATAGATCACCTGGTCTCGCAAGGAGCCCACAGACATGTAGGGCCTGTGGGAAAGCTGGATGTCCACTGGGGGAAGGGTAGTCCTGTTTCCCAAGGCTGCTCTGCACCTGGCTACAAAGCCTTCCAGGTAGTGGACACATCACACCCAGGTACCCCCCAAATAACATGACCCCTCCCACATATGTGCATGGACACACTGTGTGCAGCACCCCCCCCCCAAATCTGTGGGCATGAATGCAAGAACCTTCATCTGGATCTGAAATGAACAGGCTGAGTTTGTGCTCCTGGCTATCAGAATCTAGCACAGCATCTTGGCATCCTCTCCTGAGGGGTGGGCTCTCCCATAGCCCAGATGGGAAGAGGTGGGGGAAGGTCAGAGAACAGGCTGGCTCACCTCTGCGGGATGTAGAACATGCGCTGTGGGGGGGGTTTATAGAGTACACCGCCGTATGTGGGCCAGAGTCCACCCAGGATCCGGAATAGAGAGCTCTTGCCACAGCCATTGGGGCCTGTGATGAGCAGGTGCATGCCCTCTTCCACCTGTGGAGGCATTAGGCCTTGACACTCAGGGCTTTACTCTCCTTCCCCAAACCTGATATCCTGTGACATACTTCCTAGCCTCAGAAAGATTCTTACATCTGGGATGGGGATGTAGCTCAGTTGGTAGAGTGCATGTCCAGCATGTACAAATCCCTGCCCAGCACTGCATGGTTCAGTCCCCAGTACTACTTAAACCATGCATGTTTGCAATGCCAGCAGTTGTAAGGTGGAGACAGGAGGATCATAAGTTCAAGGTCATTGTTGGATACATAGCAAGCTTGAGGCCTGCCTCAGCTACATGAGACTATCTCAAAAGAAAAAAGAAAGAAAGAAAGAAAGAAAGAAAGAAAGAAAGAAAGGAAAAGCAAGCTTCCTACATCTAAGGCTGGCAGGTGAATAGGGTTTTGCTATGCTGCCCACACTGGCCTAGAACTCACAATTTTCCTGCCTTAGCTTCCTCAGGGCTAGGATTATAGTGTGTGCTACCAAGTCCATTTTTGATTTCTTAGTGACTATAGGGC
This sequence comes from Nannospalax galili, assembly GCF_000622305.1. NCBI lineage: Eukaryota > Metazoa > Chordata > Mammalia > Rodentia > Spalacidae > Nannospalax > Nannospalax galili. The sequence continues at coordinate 3,133,830 of NW_008334861.1, read as the reverse complement.
CACAGGGATGGGGTTCAATATCCAGAGCCTCAACTAAATGCCTAGCGTAGGACATAGGGAAATGGACAAGACCTGGCTCTGTTCCCCAAGGCCCCAACATGGCTGGAGGGCACAAGGCCCAATGGTTTCTTTTGCTACAACCAAATGAATGTGTTTTAGGATCCCATCAACGGGATCCAAGTGTAATGTCATTTCCTTAATCTGGGTGTCGTGGCACACACCTTTAATCCCAGCATTCTCAGCACTCTGGAGATAGAAGCAGGAGGCTCTCTATGAGTTCAAGGCCAGCCTGGTCTACACAGCAAGTTTCAGGTCAGCCAGGGCTACACAGTGAGACCTAGTCTCAAAAGAAAGCGTGTTTTTTTTACAAGCTGCTGGGGAAAGACACTTTCTTCACAGTTCTAGACCAACCCCCCCGCCTCACCAAGGGTAAAAGGGTAAAGGTGTGGGGGGTGGGCACAGAGGATGGCTCCTGTGTTCAGCGATATGGGCCTCAGGGTCCTTGTGGTCCCAGAGTAGCTGAGCATATTGCTCACATTAGAGTTCAAGCAACAGTGGTAGGAAGTTCCTCCTCTGTTAGACTCCTACATAGTGCCACTGACGGCTGGAACCGGAGAACTCAGGTCACAGAGGAGGAAGGGCACCCTGTAGCAGACACGACACAGCAGCCCCAGCACTGTCATTCTTACTCCTTTCCCTCTTTCAGTGTGGGTGTTTCCTTATCTGTGAGAGATAACACTGCACAGGGCTCCCAAGAGGATCCAGGTCCTGGCCTTTGCTTTACCCTGGGCACTGCGATGAGCTGACTCTGCCCCCTGAATTTAACTGTTGAAGTCCTATCCCCTGCTATCTCAGAGTGTGACGTGTCATTGCAGCAGGTGCAATTAACTAAATGAACATGAAGGCACAGTGGCGTGGAGTGAGCCAAACGCAACATGACTGGTGGCTTTACAAAGAGGGGAGACTTGGATAGACACAGGCAGAGGGGTATGTAAAGATGAAGGTAGAGAGCAGGGTGACACAACAGAAGCCCACAAACACCAGGAACTATCATCAGGGAACCAGAAGCTGGGCAAAGCCTGGGGCACATTCTCCCCAAGATGGAACCTGTCCTGCCCCCTGGAGCTAGACTTCTGGCCTCCAGAACTGGAAAGGACTCCATTTCTGGTGTTAATGCTGCTCAGTCTGGGGGCTTAGTTAGGGAAGCCTGAGGATGCTCACTGCATGAACCGTCGACTCTGGAAGACAGGAGTGGCAAGAGGGCTCTGGCTTCCTCAGGCCCTCGCCCTGTTCTACCCATCCTGCCTCACCAGCCTTGCTCTCCTCCCAGCTGCATCCTGCTCACTTGGGCCTCAGTGTCTTTGCTTCCTTGGGCTTCCTGGGGCCAGTCTGGAAACCACCTGGCTTGGATCTATCACCCATCAGCCATTGCCCTAGGCCCTAGGGACCACTCCACTATGTTGTGCTGCTTAGGGACATGATCTGTGACCTGACTCAACTGGCTCACAGGAATCTTGTCCTCTTCCTCCTCTCCAGGCTCTGTCCCTCAGCAGAAGGCAGACGCCTAACACTTCCACCTCCTCTCGCCTCTTCCCTGCTTTCTCTCCTGCTGGGACATGGCAGGCCCCAGCCCTTTGTTCCTCAGCTCTGCACTCCAGTTGTGTCTACCTTCGGGGGAAAGCTTCCCTGAACTTCCTTCCGCCCAAGGGTGATCACCCCATTGATGGCCTTTGCTGCACTTTGGACTGTAGTCTAACTAGGGACTTCTGTAATTCTTTAGTGCCCACCTCCTTTGGGGATTTCTTGAGGGCAGCCCCCTCTCTAATTAAGCTTTGGTTTCCAATACCCAGCCCAGAGTTCTAGGAAGCCTGCTGAAATGAATGAAAGATCAGTCCTGGAGCATCTAGGTAACCCTTGGCCAATAATCAGCTCTCATACTATTGCCTTAGAACTCATGGACAGAGACACACTGGTCTCTCAACTTGACCTTGGCCTATCTGCCATATAGACCTGGGGACAATGTCACTGCTAGCACAAGGCCCAATGGTTTCTTTTGCTATAACCAAATGAATGTGTTTTAGGATCCAAGTGTAATGTCATTTCCTTAATCTGGGTGTAGTGGCACACACCTTTAATCCCAGCATTCTCAGCACTCTGGAGATAGAAGCAGGAGGCTCTAGGCAAGAAGCCAAGAGCTAGGGCTCACAGATGCAGGTGGCTGGGCACTTGGGAAGTGTACCCTAGCCCCAGTTACTTGGTCTAGCCTGGTCAGCACTTTCGGTTGGGCACAACTCCTTCCCTTGACCTACCCTGATGTTGAGGCTGGCCACTACCACCTCTCCTGTGGGTGTGATGATGGGGATGTTCTCACAGATGATCCCGTGTTCCACGTCCACCACCTGGCCTGCAGAGAGAACACATAGGGGAGGTACATAGCATTCTGCCTTGCCTTCTCTGTGCCCTGCTGCCCACTTCTGTTCCTGCTCCCTTGATATAGGCTTACTTACCCTGATATCATACCCATGGGTTCCCAAATAGGATGGTGTGGTTCAGGGCCCCATGGGAAAACAGCAAGGTCTTCCAACAAGCTGATACTCCCAAACCAAGTAGCATGCCTTACCTAAGCTGTTACCTTCTGGTCCTCCGGAATCTAAGGCACTGAGTGGCTACTCTTGCCCTGGTGGCATTCCTTCCTGACACCATCGTAAAGTCAGCTTCAGTGCCTGAGCCCTACCCTGACCCCTGTGAGCTAACAGCTGGCTGAACTCTCTTTCATGGTTGCACTATCTTGATCTCTTTTTTCTTTTCTTTTCTTTTTTTTTTTTGTCTTTTTGAGACAGGGTCTCCCTGTAGCCCCACCTGGCCTAGAACTCACTATGTAGACCAGGCTGAACTCACAGAGCTCCGCCTCCCTCTACCTAGGAGTGCTGGGATTAAAGGTTTGTGCCACCACACCTGGCTTTTTTTTCCTTTTGTTTCTTTTTGAAACAATCTCATACTATAGCCTTGAACATGTGGCAGTCCTCCAGCCTCAGCCTCCCAAGTGCTGGGGTTATAGGCATGAGCCATAACTCATGAATTTAAATCTTTTATTTTTATTGCACTGCTGGGGAATGAACCCTGGGTCTCACACATTAGGCAAGCACTTTGCCACTGAGCCACATCCCAGCTCTCACAGTGTTATTTCTCTGTGTACTTTGTGTGGGTGTGAGATTCCGTGCTCTGAGAGCCTAGAAACCCATCCATCCATCTTAACCAGTAACCCAGGCCAACACCCTTGGAAGGGAGCATTAGCAATTGGGCAAGCCTTCCTCCTGAGAGAACTCTCCCTATCTCACCGCATACAAGTCCTCGATGACCTTGTCAGCAACAAATCCTGGGTGGACAGGGATGGATGGGATGGAGTGTGCAGGAGTTCCCAAGTGTTGGGGTAGGAAATAGGAGGAGCTGAGGCAGTAGGGAGGAAGGCAGAGGAAGTGCTCTGCAATAAGGCCACTTTACCTTGGATCTTCAGGGGCCCCTCTATACGGACACCAGACCGTACCATGACCCCAGATGCAGCATGAGCCTCCTCTGGATCCCCTGGCCGCTTGAAACGACAGTGTTGAACATCTTCGAATACCTGGAACATCTCATATACCCGGGCTGTGTAGCCAGCCAGCTCTGTCACCTGTGTGTGTTGGGGGGGGTGACAACACGGGCTCAACCCAGCCATCTTAGGGATGGGGAGGTAGTCAAGGTAGGGGCTGCAGTGGGGCTACCTCCTTGTAGGATGACATGATCCTCTCAGTGGCATCTGCAGCAGCTGTGAGGAGGTTTCGGGCAATGGTGAAGGCTTCTGTGCGCTCACTCACCAGCTCTTCCTCTTTCATCTCCAAGGCTGCTTTCTTCATGGCTTCTGAGTCTACAAGCCAAGGTTGGGGGCAGGGAGACAGTGGAAAGTCACAGCCAAGGTGTGGCAAGACAAGCCCTGCGCAAACTACAGACACACAGAGACCCAAACACACATACACAAGTGCATCTGTCTTCCACCTCCCACCACAAATGAAAACTACCTCACAGGAGGAGAAAATGAGTCAAACTTGATGTTTGATATGATTTCTTAGCTATGAGACCAGAAGTACAAGCAACTAAAGAAAAAAACCAGGTCAACCTGAACTTCAAAATTATTTTGGCCACCAAAGGGCATCATCAGTCAAGTGTAAAAGGCATTGTACAGACTGGGAAAGAATACGTCTAAACCACCTATCTGGTAAGAGTGTAGTTTTCTTTTTAAAAAATATTTCATTTATTTTTATTTTATGTGTATGAGTGTATTGTCTGCATGTAGGTAGATGCACCCATGTCATGCAATGCCACAGAGGTCAGAAGAGGGCTTCGGATTCCCCTGGAACTGGAGTTAAGGACAGTTCGTAGCTGCCATGTGGGTGCTGGGAATCGAACCCAGGTCCTCTGCAAGAGCAGTCAGTGCTCTTAACCACTGAGCCATCTCTCCAGCCCCGAGTATAGTTTTCTTAAAGAAAAAAAAAAGAGAGAGAGAGTATAGACTACACAAAAACTTTTCTCAGACCAGATAAATTCAGCACTTGGGAGGTGAAGGCAGAAGGGTCTTGAGTTAAGGCCTCAAACAAAAAAACCAAACCAAACCAAACCAATAAAGAGATAACCCAATCAAACAGGAGGCAAAGGATCCAAGTAAGATTTAAAATGGGTCAGGTGTTGATAGCTCATGCCTATAATCTCAGCACACTGAAGGCTGAGTCAGGAGAATTGCCATAAGTTAGAGGCCAATTTGAGCTATAGTGGGAAGCCTTCTCTCAAAATATAAAGATATAGGCCAGGCATGGTGGCACATGCCTTTAATCCTAGCACTCAGTAGGCAGAGTCAGGCCATGTGAGATCAAGGGCAGCCTGGTCTACATAGCAAGTTCCAGGCCAACAGGGGCTACAGGGAAACCCTGTCTCAAACAACAACAGCAACAACAAAAAGGTATAGGGGGCTGAAGAGATGATGGCTCAATGGTTAAGCATGTGTAATGCTCTTGCAGAGGACCCAAGCTTAGTTCTCAGCATCCACACTGCATAGTTCATACCAACTCTGGGGAATCCAACACCCTCTTTTGGCCTTTGTGGGCACTGCACTCATTTGTGCATATACACAGATACAAATACATACACAGAATTAATAATAAAAAAATATATGTTAAAAAATAAAGATTTATAAAGAGCAGTAAGGTTGGCCGATGAGATGGCTCAGCAGGTAAGAGCACTTGTCACCAAGCCTGATGACCTGAGTTTGATCCCCAAAACCCACATGGTGGATGGAGACTGTCTTTTTCAGACAGAGTTTCCCTGTAGCCCCAGCTGACCTGGAATGGAACTCGCTTTGTAGACCAGGGTAGCCTTGAACTCACAGAGATCTGCCTGCTTCTGCCTCCCAAGGGCCGGGACTAAAGGTGTGTGGCGCTACGCCAGCTGGAGAGTGTCTTCTTGATCTCTACATGCATACCACAGCACATGTGCTTCCCCCTCCCCTACCACAATAAATAAATCAATGTAATAAAAGTATTTAAAAATGAAAAGGCCAGGTATGATGGTGCATACCTTTAATCCCAGCACTTGTGAGGCAGAGGCAGGCAGATCTCTTGTGAGTTCAAAGGTAGCCTGGTCTACATAATGACTTCTAGGCCAGTTAGTGCTACATTGTGAGACCCTGTCTCAAAATAAATAAATAAATAAATAAATAAATAAATAATAAAAAAGAGGACTGGAGAGATGGCTCAGTAGTTTCATTAAGAGAACTTGCTGTTCTTGCAAACAACCAGGGTTTGTTTCCCAGCTCCCATATGGTAGCTCACTAGTGTCTATAACTACAGTTCCAGGGGATCTGATGCTCTCTTCTGGCCTCTGTGGGCATTGCACACACACAGTGTACTTATATACTTGCAGACAAAAACATTCATACACATAAAAATTTAAATAAAAAATATTTTAAAAAATAATAAAAAGCTGGGTATGGTAGCACACACCTTTAATCTCAGCACCCAGAAGGCAGAGGCAGGAGGATTCCTGAGATCAAGGGCCAGTCTGGTCTACATAGCGAGTTCCAGGCCAAAATATAAAAACAAAGGAAAAAACAAAGAAAAGAGCAGTAAGTTTCCAAAAAGATGTTTGAAATGATTAATCATTAAGGAAATGGAAATCTACAGCACCAAGGATAGCTTGAGCAAAGAGAGATAAGAGCAGACACTGGCCAGGTGAGAAGTGGGGCCTCATCCATGGCTGGGAGAAGATAAAATGGTAAGCTGTGTGTTGCCATGGAAAACTACCTGGTGGTTCCTCACAAAGTTAAATAGTGAGTTACCAGAGGACCCAGGAATTCCTTTCCTACCTATACAGTCAGGAGAAACAAATACATGAGCCCACATAGAAGCTTGTGTGGAATGCTCACAGCAGTGCTATTCATAACAGCCAAAAGGCAGACACAACCAGCATGCCTACCAATGGATAAACAGATAGACATAGTGGTATATGTTGTAGAAGAACAAAACTAGATCTCTATCGCTCATCCTACACAAAATCAACTCAAAATAGATCAAAGAAAGACCATTATGTAGCTTGGTGAGGGAGTGCACTCTTGTAATCCCAGCACTTGGGAGGTGGAAGCAGGAGGATCAGAAGGTCAACATCATGTTTGGCAACATAATGAATTCTAGGCCAACCTTAGGTACATGAGATCATCTTTGAAAAAAAATTCTGGGTACTAGATTACACACCTTTAATCCCAACACTCAGGAGGCAGAGGTAGGAGGATCTCTGTGAGACTGAGGCCAGTCTGGTCTACATAGTAAATTCTAGGCTAGCTGGGGTTACAGGGAGACCCTGTCTCAAAAAGACCAAAAATAAATAAATAGCAAAAAAATCAAATAATCTAATCAACAAATGGGCAAATGCAATGAACAGAGTAGTTCTCAAAAGATGAAGTACAAATGATCAATAAATATATGGAAAAATGTTGAACATACTGGGTCAACGAGATGGCTCAGCAGAGAAACTGCTTGCTGTGTAAGCCTGATGACTTGAGTTCGATCCCCAGAACCCATGTAAAGGTGGAAGGAGAGAATTGACTCCACAAAGTTGTCCTCTGACCTACACATGCATGGCACATACCTCCCCATCACATGCAAAAATAAAGAAAAATGTTGAGGCCGAGCATGGTGGTGCATGCCTGTAGTCCTAGCACTTGGGAGGCAGAGGCAGGCGGAGCTCTGTGAGTTTGAGGCCAGCCTGGTCTACATAGTGAGTTCCAGACAAGCTGGGGCTACAGGAAGATCCTGTCTCAAAAAGACCAAAAAAAAATGTTGAGGGCTGGAGAGTTGGCTCAGCAGTTAAGAGCACTGGCTGCTCTTGTAGAGGACCTGGGTTCGATTCCCAGTATGCACATGGTGGCTATCAACTGTAACTCCAGTTCCAGGGGATCCAATGCCCTCTTCTGACCTCTTTGGGTACTGAAGGAGACAGGCACACTTACATACATGCAGGAAAATGCAAATCAAACCTATACTGAGATTTCATCTCATCCTTACCCATCAGGGAAATGCAAATCAAAACTATAGTAAGATTTCATCTCACCCTAGTCAGAATAGCTATCATTAAGAAAACAAATGATAAGTAGGGTATGGCGGCACATGCCTTTAATCCTAGCACTTGGGAGGCAGAGGCAGGTGTATCTCTGTGAGTTCCAGGCCAGCCTAGTCTACATAGTGAGACCCTGTCTCAACACCCTAAACCCCTCCTCAAAGATAAAAAATACAAATGACAAAGAATGCTGGAAGGATCTGAGGAAAGATGAACCTTACACACTGCTGATGAAAGTGCAAACTGGTATAGCTGCTATGTCAATCAGTGTGGAGGTTTCTCAAAAAAACTAAAAATAGAACTCCCATAATAACTCATCTGTACCACTCCTGGGCATAAACCCAAAGGACTCTAAGTCCTACCAGAGAGATATATGGACATTCATGTCTATTACTACACTATTCACAATCGCTATGAAATGGAACCTATCTTAATTAACAGATGAATGGAAAATAAAAATGTGGTATATATATACAATGGAATTTTATTCAGCCATAAAGAACAAAACTATGTCATTTGCTAGCAAATGTTTGCAACTGGAGATCATCATATTAAGCAAAATACATTGGATTCAGAAAGACAAATACCTTATTTTCTCTTATTTGTGGATCCTAGAAAAAATACATTCAGATATAACATAGAAGGGACACTGCATGAGAAAAAGGAGATTAGTAGGGGAGAGAACAGGAGACTGTAACAGGAGGTGGTAAATCTGGTACATTATATACTTACTTGAATAAAAATGTCTTTATGAAACTCATCACTTTTTTTTTGAGACAGGGTCTTCCTGTAGCCCCAGCTGGCCTGGAACTCACTATGTAGACCAGGCTGGCCTCGAACTCACAGAGATCCACCTGCCTCTGCCTCCCAAGTGCTGGAATTAAAGGCACGTGCCACCATGCCCAGCTGAAACTCATCACTTTTAAGTGTACAATGAAAGTACACTTTAGGTCAGACATGGTGGCACATACCTGCCTCAAAAAAACATAAAGAGAAATTGTGGTGTATGCATACAATGGAATTCTTAGTCATCCATAAGAAGTAATGAAGGACTGATTCATCTTCCAACACAGATGAACCTTGAAACAACAATCATGCTCAGTGAAAGAAGCTGGATAGCAAAGGTCACATTTATATGATTCTATTTCTATGCAATGTCTAGAATAAGCAAATCCATAGAGATAGAAGGCAGATTAGGGGGTACCAGGGGCTGGGTGAGGGAGGATAGGGAGGGGTTGATAATGGGTCTGGAGCTTCTTTTGGGGGTAATCAAAACCTTCTGGACTTAGATAGTGATGACAGTTGCACAACAGTGAATACATTATAAACCACTGACTGCATGCTTAAAAAGGCTGAATGGTATGGTCTGTCGATCACATCTCAATAACATCGATTAGGAAAATGAGCCAATAGGCATCTGGCTTTGTTTCTTGGCACAAGGAGCTCCTGTCACCTAGAATGCCCCCACCTACCTTCTGTTGGGTTGTCGGTCCCTTTCACCATACATGTGGATTTCTTCACCCAACACCCCCTGAGTTTTGTCTCTGAAGTATGCTTTTCCCCTCCTGACCCTGCTGTTATATACATGCTCTCTCACATACCCCACTGAACCACACATCTAACCTCTGTTTCCTCTCGAGAGTTGCTCCTTTAAACCTTTTCTTTCTGTCACAGTTTACACCCCATGGTCATGCCCTTCAAGTCTGCTTCATTGACATTTGGATTCTTTTGGCCTTATTAACCCACAGAAGGGCAAGGTTTTTAAAGGCTTTATTATTATTTTAAGGGTGTATGTGTGATGTGTGTGGGCATGAATGTGACAGCATGTATGTGGAGGTCAGAGGACAACTCTATAAAGTTGGGTCTTTCCTTCTACCTTTATGTGGGTTCCAGGGGTCAAATTCAGATTACCAGGCTTGTAGGGAGGCACCTTTACCCGCTGAGCCATCTTGTCAGCCTAAAAGCAAGGTTTTTACATGTGGAACCTGGAAGCGGGGTGGGGAACAGGGAGGAGACCACTCCCAAGGGCCATTGAGTACTAAGTACATGTGGGTGAGCATTGAGCACCCACTGGGAAGTTATCAAGGGGCCAGGGGTTATGTGGCTGAAGCACTGGGAAAGTGCTGTACCCAGGGGCGTATGCTCCTCTTGAGTAGGTATTGCCTGTTGAGTAGGACAGGGAGGAAAATGTCCAGAGAGTTAGCTCAGACTAGTTTAAGCTGAAAATAGGACAGGATGGAGAGATGCTTTTGGGGCCTAGACCAGGAAACTGGGGAAGTGAAAGGTCTATGGCTGTGTTAAGCAAAGTCTAAGGGCTCCTCTCCCCACTGTGTCCTCAAGGACACAGCTCCACCAGGCAGGTGGAACACCATCTCTCCTTCCCAAAGTCCAGACAGCTTTTCCTATCTCAGTGGGACAAAGGAAAGGGATGTGAAGGGCTAGAATACTTGGGCAGCAGCTACCACCCTACCTTGAGGCAGAAACCCTTGGGGTTTTGGGAAGCTAAAGCTGGCCAGCAGCAGCACAGACCAGTGGCAGCCCCACCCCTCTCCCAGCCCTGAGGCTACCATTGCAGGCCAGCAAAACAAAGCAGATCTAGCAGGACTTTGTGTCCCGTGCATTTAATCCTAGAAACTGGGAGGCAGAGGGAAACATAAAGATGGCAGATTACAGCCAGCTGGGACTAAAGGGAGACCTTGTCTCAAAAAAACCAAACCAAACCAAACAACAAAAAACAAAGCAGATGTAAATCATCCCCAGTGTCTAAGTGTCTGCTTCCTCCTAGGAGGTCATTGAAGTACATGGAACATCACTTGCCACATCTAAGGGGGGCGGTGGGATTCCCCTGCGAAGAAGTGGCACACACAGAGAGGCAGTACTTGGGAGAGCAGTAAAGCAGGGAATGGCAGAGAAAAAGTGTGATTGTCAAGGAAGGTCCGGCCTAGGGACAGCGGAGGAGCAAAGCAAAGCTAGGACAAAGGAAGTACAGACTGAGGGGCAGTCAGGATTGAACATTCTTAAAAGAGTGTGCAGCAGCTCCAAAGGCATACCTGGTATTCAGGGGAAAAGGAGGCCACTGTAGAAGTGAGCCAAGCAAAGGAGATGGGAGCTTCCTCTGTGCATCTTTTAAAGGAGGACCAGGGGCAGCACATGTTCTTTGCTCATGCATTGCTGCATTTCCCACAAGCCTGGCATAGAAGATGCTTCAAAAAGTTCTAGGTCTTCAGAGAAAGGAGGAGGTTTGGGGACTGCTATGAATGATCTGCCTAGTTCTAGCCATGAAGAGATTGGATATAGATAACTCCTCAGGGCTAGTTTCCTCAGTCCATGTGCTTGGAGTGATGTGTGCAGACTGGCTCAGGTACCCATGCCACCCATAAGGTGTATTCTTTAAGAATTAGTGTTTTCCTCCTAGAGGTCACTCAGAGACAAAGACACAGGCAACTGAGGGGGAGCTCCAAGGAGGAAACTCAAGCAGGAAGAAAACTGGAGAGCCATGTGTTTCTGAAACAAGTCAGGCCAGATATACATACAAACAACTGAAAACACCCCACCACTGGACTGGATGAACTATAACTCCTTTTACAGCAGAGCTGTGCTTGAAGGAAAACAGGGGAAATTCCCAGGAGCAAAACCAGGTGATCCCTTGTGATGCCCAGAGAGACAAGCACGGAGGAAACATGAAGCTTTCCTGGCTTTGCTTGGGCCGAGCTACACTGATCAACAGCTCTCCAGGAAGAATTTGGAACAATGTGTCTGGGATTCAAGTGAATTCTACCTTAATGTTTAGGAACCCCTTTTTTCCAAGCTGAAACATGAACAAGAACACGGCCTCCAAATGGCTAATTACCCCTAAAGGATATAATTATACCTTCCCAAAGGCCATGGTGATTCCCTCAAGGAAATGATCCTCCAGGAGTAAGGAAGGACCAACAGACAGAAGATAAAAGTAGATGAGACCCTCAAGAACTTCAGAAAACCAAATAAAACTGTTGGATGGAGACTGGAATATGATGAAAATGATAGATAGCATGAAAGAAGTTATTGGAAAGATGAGCAAATCAGACACTTTTAAGACCTTGTTACAAACCACCAATCAACCAATCTACCCACCTACCCCAAGGACTGGGGGTGTACCTCAGTTGGAGCATACATGTTTGCCATGTTCAAGGCCTTGGGTTTGATCCTCAGCATCACAAAAAAAAATAGTCTGAAATTTCTAAGATAACTTCTATCTTAGCACTTGGGAGGCAGAGGCAGACTAATCTCCGTGAGATCCAGGCCAGCCTGGTCTACATAGCAAGTTCCAGGCCAGCTGGGGTGATAAGGAGACCCCATCTCAAAAACCAAAAAACCAAAACCAAACAAAAAAGCTAACTTCTGACCAGCAAGATGGCTCAATGGGTAAAGCACCAAGCCTGACAACCTGAGTTCCAGCTCTAGAAATGGTATGAGAGAACCAACTCCCATGGGTTATTCATTCTCATTCTCTCTCTCTCTCTCTCTCTCTCTCTCTATCTCTCAATCTCTCTCTCTCTCTCTCAAAAAATGTTGATTGGGTATGGTGGTATACACCTTTAATCCTTGCATTTGGGAGGCAGAGGCAGGTGGATCTCTTTGAGTTGAAGGCCAGTCTAGTCTAAATACCAAGCACCAGGCCAGCCAGGGCTACATAGTGTCTGAAAAATTTTTTTAAAAGAAAGGTTCTAGGGGTTACAGAGATGGCTTAGTGGTTAACAGCAGTTGCTGTTCCTGCAGAGGACCAGAGTTCAGTTCCCAGCACCCAGACGGTGACCACTTGTGATTCCAGCTCTAGAGGATCTGATGCCCTCTTCTGGCCTCCAGGAGAGCTGTAGTCCGTGGCACACACATATACACACATACGCATGAATAAAAATAAAAATAATCTTTTAAAAAAAGAAAAGATCCATTTTCAAATTTCTATTTGAAGTAGAATCAAACATTACAAAAATAATCACTGGAATATCTAAAAAAATTCAATTTAGTCATGGCTGAGGAAAAAATAGGTGAACAGGAGAATTTAGTGAGCAAGAAAATTGAAAGCCTAAATATTTGAAGGACATACAGCAAGTCTGAAGCAGGACAAGTAGGAACCCACACCTAAACACACTGCAGTGAAGCTAGAGAACGCCAAAGACAAAGAAAATGATAAAGGTACCTAGAGAGAAGAGGCATATTACCGATAATTAAACTGATGACAGATTTTTAACAGCTACGGAAGATGTGAGAAGACAATGAACTATTGTCAAATGACTGGGAGGAATGAACTATCTCCTAAATTCCCATGTCCAACCTAGCTTTAGCTCAGGAATAAGAGTGAAATAAAGACATTTTCAGACAACAAAATAATTGAAAATGTTCCATGATAAATCCTTTGCTGAAAGGTTAGGCATAGTGGTGCTTACATGTAATCCCAGCATTGGGGAGGCCAAGGCAGGACGATCCCAAGTTCAAGGCTAGCCTGGGCTTCATAGAGAGATTCTGTGAGTTAGCTTTTATCTATTCCTTTAGTTGGCAGTGCGGGGGGGAGGCCTGGAGAGAGAAGGCAGTCTAAATATTATCAAAATACACTGCATAAAATTTTGAAACCAAGCCAGGCCTGGTGGCATACCCCTTTAAGCTCAGCGCTTGTGAAGCAGAGGCAAGGGGATCTCTGTGACTTCAAGGCCAGCCTGGTCTGTATAGTGAGCTCCAGGCCAGCTGGGGCTACAGAGAGCCCCTGCCTCAAATAGGCCAAAAAAATTGGAATCAATAAAAAAGTATTAAAAAAAAGAGTGAACTTTTGAAAGATGTGTATCTGAAAGAAGGAACACAGAAAGGATTGAAATGTAAGAGGGGAATGCTGACAGAGAAATCAATATACACATGGGTAACTTTACACATGCACCCATCAGACTAATAGCAGAGAATGAAAAGCATATGATAGGTGTGGTGGTACACATCAGTAATCCCATCATTTAGGAGATAAGTAGAAGGATATAGAGTTCAAGGTCGGGGGCTAGAGATGGGTCAGCAGTTAACAGCACTGGCTGCTTTGGGAGAGGATCCGGGTTCGGTTCCCAGCATTCACATTGCAGCTAACAACCATCCATAACTCCTGTTCCAGGGAACCTGATGCCCTCTTCTAGCTTCCACAGGCACTGCCCACACATGATACACTTCTATGAGGGCAAAACATGCCTACACATAAAAATTAATAAAAGAGTTCAAGGTTACCCTCACCTACAGAGTGAATTCAAGGTCAGCTTGGGCTGTAAGAGACCCTATCTCAAAAAACAAAACACATAGCCTGGAGAGGGCCTGGAGAGGGAAGAAGAGGGTCATAATGTTATCAAAATACACTGCATAAAATTTTGTAATCAAAGCTGGGCGTGGTGGCGCACGCCTTTAATCCCAACACTCAGGAGGCAGAGGCAGAGGCAGGCGGATCTCTGTGAGTTCGAGGCCACCCTGGTCAACATAGTGAGTTCCAGACCAGCTGGGGCTACAGGGAGACCTTGTCTCAAAAAGACCAAAAAAAATTTTTTTTTGGAATCAAACCAGGCGTGGTGCTACATGCCTTTTGTTCTAGCACTCAGGAGGCAGAGGCAGGCAGATCTCTGTGAGTTTGAGACCAGCCTGGTCTACATAGTGAGTTCCAGGCCAGCTGGGGCTACAGGGTAGACTCTGTCTCAAAAAGACAACCCCCCCCCCGCAAGACCAAAAAACACCCCCCCCAAAAGTGAAACTAAACTTCAGGCTGGGTTGCAAAGAGAGGTGCGCTGGAGGTGACTTCTCCAAGGTGAAGTGTTCTAAGGTTTAGGAGGAGGGGAGCTATTGACTAACCTAAGAACACTTTCAAGAATGCAGGCTAACCTTCTCAAGGGCAACCACTAAAAATTGAAAGAAGAAACTGCAAAGCAGTAGAGGAACAAATGGAAATAAAGAACTCAGTCATCAGTCTCAGCCTACTTAGGCCCCATGACCAAAAGAACAGGGAACACAGTCCTCCCACTCCCCCTCAAAGCAGGGAGCTCTATCTACCCTTGCAGCTTTGGAGAACACCAAGGTGATGAAGGCAGTCTCTATCCTACCTCCAGTTACAATTGGGCTGAAGACAGAGACAAGTGGGCAAGGGTACACACATGTGGAGAAGTAGCATGTTGTGGTCCTAAGTTGTGGTGCTAGTCTTGGTTTCTTGGCACCAAGAACCATGAGATGCATACAGGGAGAAAGCCAGTGAGGAACTCTGAGGAGAGCCTAACTTCTGATAATCTCAAGGCCAGAGGGCCTCAGTGTATCCAGTAGAAAGGGCAGGTGTGCTGGCTGAGCTCTGGACCCTTGTAAGTCTAGTGTCTAGCGCTACAGGAAGACAGGGCCTTGGCCCAGCTCCTGGAGCTCTGGCTCTCACCTGACTCTGAGTAGCCAGTGGCCGTGATGATGGGGACGGCCACCATAAGCAGGCCGGAGGCACTCCACACGTACTTCATAAGGAACTGCTCCAACATGATATACCACAGGCGTTCCAGGAGGATGAGGTTGATCTGTGAAGCCAGGTCCCGATAGGAGTGCTGGAGCAGCGCCAACTCCACCTGCCGGGGCAACAGACACCCAGAAGTCTTGTGGCAACTCCTGGGGGGGCAGTGAGAGCCCCCAAGTGCCACTCACACATCCTATACTCTTTGATGACCACAACAAAGCCAATTGGGGCAGGATCAAGTCTCAAACACTGCTGATAGTACGGGACTGCCTGGTGTTATGGGGCAGCTCCCCTTCCATTTCAATTACTGTCCTGGTTGGGACACTTATCACTCACCTCCCTGTACCCTGCCTGGGCAGTTTCTGAATCTAGGCCCCTGAGGGCAGTTCCCTTTCATCTTCCACTGACCCCATTTCTTTGGGCTCCCTCCCAGAATCTCCCTACCCTGGAAATCATGAGCAATGGCTTTTCTACTCTAAGCAAAGAGCAGCAAAGAGAAGGATAACCAATGGTGAGGCTCTTGGCTTTGCAGAACTCAATCAGCAGTCTCAGCCTACTTAGGCCCCATCTCCTGCTACCTTCCCAGAGTTCCTTTCTGTGAGAAACTTGAGCTGCACTTTCCCATCAAAACCAGGAGAGTACGCTCTCAAGCAGATGCAGTCAGACAATTCTCAGAAGAGTCCAGAGGTACTGGGAAAGGCTCATGGCAGGGTGGCTATGGGGTCTCGGATTGCTCTGCCTCCCCATGCCCAGCCTGGCACTGGTTGTTGAGTGTTTCCACTTCTCTCTCCATTTGACTGTCACACACTTCATTGCATGTGTGTATTTTCATGTCCATTATGGGACACCGAAGCCCAGATAGTCAAAGTGACCTGTCCAAGCTCATACTGCCTGGAGGCGAGCAAGTGGCACAGGAATGTGGACTGCACTGGCAAGGCTGTGAAGAGAACCAGACTCTTTTTGTTGTTGTTGTTTTGAGGTACTTGGAGATTGAACCTAGGGCCTTATTCGTGTTAGGTAAGCAACTCTACCATTGAACTACATCCCCAGCCCTAGAATACCAAACCTTCTGTTTGTGTTTTTAAAGACAGGGTCTCATTATGTAGCTTTGGCAGGCCTAGAACTATGTACCTGGAATGTCATTCTATAGTCCAGGCTGGCTTTGAATTCACATTGATCCTCTTGCCTTAGTCTGAGAAGCAGATTCTTACAAATGATGCTGACTTAAGATTTGCTTTGTTCTCTCAAGCAGGTTATATCCACAGTATACACAGACATGTGCATTCACATAAGCAGCCTGGTCCGAAATTCTAACAAAAGATACCCTGCTGTTTGCCTGCCAGTCAATTTATGGCTTTTGCCACAAATTTTTGACCTGAGTCTAGGTCTCTGTCCACAGGACATCAGCCCGGTAGGACTGGACTGGGCCATGTGCCAGCACAGCAAGGGTAATCAACCCACCTGTGGCAGCCCATCACTTCATACAGCTTTCCAGCTGAGGCATAGACAGGCAGTCCAAGGATGTACATAGGGGCCCTGGGTCCCAGGAACTGAACTCCCTGAAAGTGCTATTTCCTGAAGCCAGCCTAAAGGGAGCCCTTCCGAGTACCAGTGCTCTCTCTTCAGTGCCCTCTGCCTGGGCCGGCTCACACATGGCCCAGCTTTCCTCAGGCCTAGTCTCTCATTCCTGAAGTGAGTGCACCACCTTGGAGCACCCTGGTAATCCAGGCTTGTGCCTCCAGCTGCCAAGGCCATCGGTGCCAAGCACCTCACCCAAGGCCCTGGCTGCTTGTCAAGGCCCTGCAGCCCAGCATGTGAGATAGGATAAGGGAAGAGAGCTTATGGTGAAGGCCCGGCCCTTCTTTTTCTAGTCTGCAATCTGGCCTGGCCCCAACCTTTCTCTGCAGACAGAATGCAGGGACAAATCCTTGCCGAAAGTCAGGAATAAGTCTAATTCCCCATAGCTAAGCAGCCAATGAGACGGGGTCAGGGGCAAGAGGCCACCGACCCAGGAAGCACACAGGACTTCAAGAGATGGGTGCTTTGGTATTCCTCCCCGCCCCAAGCACCAGGAACCGAAACCAGTTGCCAGAGCAGGCCTGAGGCAGCTGCAGCCCCAGGCACAAGGAAGGGGAGGGGCTGCTCCCTCAATAAAGCTGCACTGGCCTGGAGTAACCTCTCCCAGCGTCAGTCTGCTCCCCGGTCCCAGTCCACCGGCAGTCCGGGGGCTGAGTTAAGCGGCTGGGTCCCAAGGCGGAAGGGCGGCTACACTGGGGGCAGGGAGGCCTGGGGGTAGGGCAGGAAGCCGGTCCCGCCGAGGCCAAGGCTGGGCCAGGCATCCCTAGTGCTGGGACGAAGGCAGGCAGTTAAGACAGTAGTCTGCCAGGGCAGCTGCTAGCCAAGCCGGTCCGTCCCTAGGCCGGCATGCCTGGGGCTCTGACAGCCTTCACCCAGAGCACCAGCCGCTGCATGGCAGCTCGTTAACCTCTGCTTGGGCTGAGTCATGCCTATAAAGCCCGCCAGCCCAGCCGGCCAGCTCTGCCGGACGCGGGCCTTCAAAGGATCCGGCGATGCAAGAGGCCAGGCAGCAGGCTGTACCCCACCACCCCTATCCCGGACTGCACGGCCGGTTTCCTCCCAGCTGGCTGCAGGGGTGCTGGACTGCAGGACGGGTGTGAGCTGGGCACTAGCTCTCAAACAGCTAGACTCCAAAGTGCCAGGGCTAGGACAGTTCACCAAGCATGCAGAAGTGGCCTGGAGGGTGCAGGCAGCCAATGCTGGGAAGTTCCAGCCCAGTAGGCCCATCTCTGCGTTTCTGCACCTTAAGATTGTGGTCACAAAAAACTCAACCGCAGGCCTGTCCCACGGCCCACCCATATCTCTAACATCAGCCCGAGCAGGTACTGGGCTGGCCCTACTCACAGCTGCCTGCTGTGGGGCTCCTAGCCACTTCCGTTCCAGTATAACCGGCCCCCCACCTGCCCCACCTCATGGCCCCCATAGAAGGCGATCTCTTCTGAGTTGGCCACCACGCGAGAGTGCATGTAGCGCAGCTCCCCCTTCCGTCGGGCCTCCTCGGCCACCAGCTCCCCAAACTTGGGAGAGGAAGCCCGCAGCACGTTGGCTGTAAGGAACACCACGAGGCCAGCGATAGCTGAGGGCCAGGCTGTGCCAGCTCCGCGGGAACGGGCGGCTCGAAGGAGGGTGTAGGAGGTCACCGCCACGTCCAGGAGTGGCTTGGTCAGGTTCGAATAGAGGTGGGCTACTGAGGCGGCAAAAGCTACCACATCCTCTGTCAGAGACTGGTCAGGGTTGCGTAGCCGCCCGTCCATGTTGCTCACTCGGTAGTAGGTTTGCTGCGAGAAGTAGAGGCTGTAGGCATGGGCCACCAGACGGCTGCGGAAGGCCAGAGCCAGCTGGCCCTCCAGGTAGCGGATGGCACTGTTGATGAAGGTGGCAGGAAGGGCGATGAGGAGCCACTGCAGTAGCCGCCAGCTAAAGGCCCGGGGGTCCTTCCGCACGATGCAGCGGGCCAGCCTGCCGTCCAGGCGGGCCACATACACGGACAGGAAAGTTCGGCTTACCAGGGCCGCAGAGTGCAGCGCCAGCAGCCCGGTCTCCCGGCACAGGACTCTGGGGAACAGCAACCTCAGGAGCACCAGGAGTCGCTGCAGGAATACCCGGTTCATGCCAGTCTTGGCTGCCGTGGCCCCAGAAGCTTGTTGCGTGGGCTCCCCAGCTGGCATCTGGGCGCCCCTGGCAGGAGTCAGGCATTGCCTCACAAGAGGGTAGATTTTCTGGAGTCCATAGGCTGTGAGGGCCAGGACCACAGCTGTACGCTTCAGCGTGATCACCCGCGAGGACCGTGGCGTGGACAGCACCGGCATGTCACCTGGACTGGCAGGCAGGCTGGGGGTTGGGACTGGTGCCTGAGGCTGCTGTCGAGGCAGATGCTGGAAGGGCTGTTGTTCTGACCCAGGGCTTGTTGTCTAGGCCGTGCAGTGGTCCTTGGGACTGTTGCTTTAGGCCCCCGGGATGGTGCTGGGGCCCCTGGCTCTGTGGGTTTAGGATCCTCCAGGGTCGTGGCCTCTTCAGGCAGGCCAGGTGGAGGAACCTGGCTTCCCTCTTGCGATCAGATAATCTCTTAGCCCCTGAGGTCAGAGCCTCTGAGAGGTCTCGGCCGAGAGGGCCTCCTCCACCTCCTCTTCCAGCTCCTCCTCCGCCCCTGGTGACGCCCCTCCCCGGGGCGCCTGGCGCGTCTGTCTGCTTCGCCGCCCGGCCAAAGCTTCTGTGACTTTGCCACAGGCCCAGAATCCCCACCCACCCAAACCCTCCCTTGGGGCTAGTGCAGGGAAGGGGAAGCGGAGGAGGGGCAGAAGGCGGAGTCGGGACAGGGGGCGCCCCACCCCGTCCT
>NW_008334861.1:3096993-3114160 GCF_000622305.1 Nannospalax galili | reverse complement strand
CCCCCCCCAGCACGGAGACGGGGGACAAGCGCGCAGGCTTGAGAAGCGGCCCTCGCCTTCTCGCCAGGGCTCCGTCCCACCCCACCCCTGCGTGTCCGAACTGCCGGAGGCGCCGCTAGTGGCAGCAAGTCGCCACTTCCTCTGGAAACCTTGGCAACAAGTCCTGGACGTTGGGGCGGGGCGGGAAGCGGCAGTGGGCGGAGCCGTTGGGGGCCTCAAAGGGTTGGTAGGCGGTACGCAGGGCCAGACGCGTGCTTCCGGTTTCCGGCCGCGGGTAAGGGGCGGGGCCGCAGCTGTGGTGAGCGTTGGCTGGGTGTGAGCGTTGAGTGAAAGTCGGTAAGTGGGGTCTGCGGCGTGACTGGTTGGCCTTCCGCCGAGGTTCTCCCCCTCGGGCCCTGTTACGAGGGAAGAGGACAAGCCGCCTGGAGAGTAGGGTTTCTGGAGAATGTCGGGGTCCAGGGCCAACTTGGGAGTTCGGGGCAGGGCCCGGCAGACGGACGTTAGGGTAATGAGTAGAGCGGGGCTCCGGGGCCGCGAAAGCCGATGCCGGCGGCCGGGGGTGGCCGCTGTTCAGGCCGAACCCGCAGCAGCTGCGCGGTGGGCCGGGCCTGGGCTCCTTGAGGGCCACCTGGTTCCCTGCCGGCGATGGACCTGGGTGGTGTCGTGGCTCACCAGGGCTGTTGGGAGGGCCCCTGGCTTCAGACGGGACTTGCTCGTTCTAGATCTTTCTCCCGGTGAGGCCTTGACATACTCAGTTGAGGACTGCATTTGCTTTTGGCCCTGACTCCTGCCCTTTAGGAGTCACCCTTGTGGGCCTTTGTAAGGGACCGTACGTTGCTGGGGGAGGAACGAGCCTTCGGGCTTCCGCGGGGGCGGGACCGCGCCGCAGCGCTTTGGAGAAGGTGCTGGGATAGAAACCTTGAAACACTGCGGTGCTGGGTGGCGGCCCCTGCGGCCCAGCACTACCTTGGGAAGGAAGCCTGGTGGTGCCGAGAACGTCCTCTTGACGTACTTTTTTTTTTTTTTTAAGGAAAAGTGCTTTCTTCCTTAAACAGACCTTAAGAGTCCTTTGGTCTCGGGGAAAGAGACCGTCAACCTAAGTGGCTCTGGACATGTTAACAACCAGGCTGAAGGGTGGCAACTGAGCATCCCAGTAAAAGGGAGTGTGTTGGTCATTTAGGACCGTTGGCTAAGTAGCCCTCTTAGGTTAAGCCCTGTTTCAGCCAGGGCCTCAAAAGCTCTGAAGCAGAGTGCTGGGTCTACTGGGCAGAGTGGCAGCCCTCGCTTGTCCAGGGTACCTGAACTAGATGCCAATGGCTGCCCAGCTCACATGGTTCCTCCTGTTCCCTCTGTACCCTGCCAGGAAACAAGGTCATATCTCTCTGTCGGAGGCCTTCTAGCCACAGAATGAGTCTGCAGTGGGGTGCAGTTGCCACCTTCCTCTATGCGGAGGTCTTCGCTGTGTTGCTTCTCTGCATTCCCTTTATTTCTCCAAAAAGGTATGACTAGTGGTGCAACCAGGCACACAAACGGGGAGGGTACCTACCTATCTCTAAGCTTTGCAGTTTCTGTGTTCAGAGTTGGTGGACCCTGAAATCGGGACTGCACAGAAACAAGTAAAACCTGTCTGAATGAGGGTGGCAGGAGTATGCTTTTTTATTGCCAATCCTGCACTTTCTTTTGCTTTGTCACCCCTTCTTGACTTTGTGTCTTGTGCCTCCTGCCTCCAAGTCTTCAGAATGTTCCTTTGCAATGGAACAAGATCTATCTGCAGTTTTGGGAAAGATGCCCTCCTGCCTGCCCTTGGGCCTCAGGGGTGTGGAAGATGGCTGTGTGAGATCAGAGCACCTCACACCACTGGCTCACATTGTTTGCTGATTTGCTGACTTCTGTCCTCCTAACTAGCTTCACTGGGATTGCATAGTAGGCTAATGAGCATTACTCAGCCTATGGAAGTTGAAGCCATATTCCCATAGTTCCCTTTTTTTTTGGTCTTTTTGAAACAGGTGCTCCCTGTAGCCCCAGCTGGCCTGGAGCTCTCTATGAAGATCACCCTGGCCTCGAACTCAGAGATTCGCCCGCCTCTGCCTCCCAAGTGCTGGGACTAAAGGCGTGTGCCACCATGCCGGGCTCATATTCCCTTTTAACAAATGGAGGCTCTGCTAAAACTTAGATATATTTTTTAAATTATACCTAACACATGAACACACTATCCCTATTTAGAACATTAAGTCATCACAGGTTTATACCTAAGGAATATTCTTTTTTTGTT
Organism: Nannospalax galili; assembly: GCF_000622305.1. NCBI lineage: Eukaryota > Metazoa > Chordata > Mammalia > Rodentia > Spalacidae > Nannospalax > Nannospalax galili. The sequence continues at coordinate 3,111,888 of NW_008334861.1, read as the reverse complement.
TGTTGTTTTGGTCTTTTGGGAGATGAGATCTCCTGTAGCCCCAGCTGGCCTGAACTCACTATGTAGCCAGGCTGGCCTTGAACTCACAGAGATTCACCTGTCTCTGCCTCCTGAGTCCTGGGATTATACACGGCCTAAGGAATATTCTTACCAAAACCAAATCTGCATACAGTTCACAAGAAATGCAGAGGCAGAGAACCCAGTGGAACTGTAATCTGGGATGCTTTATAGGACAACTAACCTGGTTCCAGTATTCAGGAAGTCAAGGCAGGACTAGCCATTCAGGGCCTGCCTTAGCTATGTATCAAGTTTGAGGTCAGCCTGAGCTTACATGAGACCCTATGTCAAAAAAGGTGGGGCAGGATGTATGGGGGCTGCAGGGAAGAGGGAGTGGTTCAGTAGTCCTTACTGTGAAGCATGAGGATCTGAGTTTGATCCCCAACACCCTTGATAAAGCTGGACCCAGTAGCACACTCCTGTAATCTCAGTGCTGGGAAGGCAAATAAAGGATCCTTGGGGTTTTTGCTCATCAGTCAGTGTAGCTGAATCAGTGCCACCTTCAGTGAGACCCTGTGTCAGAAGAAGTAACGTGGAGAATGATTGAGGAATATACCCAATGCAGATCTCTAGTCCCTATACTTGTGCACATGTACCCCACCCTCCATGAACACATAAAAGAGGGAGAAGGAAAGGGACACTTGACTAATAAGAGCGGTTTAAGATACCAACTAAATGAAAATTCAGAATGAACTGAACTCTTGTTGATTTTTAACTCTGCATCTGATGATGAAGGTGGTTTGCTGATTTTTAGCAATATAGAACTCCTGAAGGCTCTTCTCTTTACAGCCACATTCTGAATATTTTTGTATGGAAATGATGGGAAGCCTGAGTTCCTTTTTATAAGCTAGGGTGGTAGGGGTCTAGACAGATGAAGATTGTCAAGTAGAAAGACAAAAGTAATAGCCATGTATTTGTGGCAGGCACTTGGAATATTACAGAGGTTAGTACAATGAAAAGTAAGTTTCCCTCACAGAGGCTACCAGTCAGTGTCTTAAGACTGGTTTTCTAGCTATTTCTACACATGGACAAGCATCTTTTTCATTAAGCACTCCTGAGCAGGTATGATAAATTAGAGAATTATTTTAAGTAGGTGAGGAGGCTGATTGTGTACAGGCCCCTTTGGCCCTGGAGAAGAGTGCCAAGGAGTTTGGATCTCGGGGGTGTGTGGAGTATAGGGTGTGTGTGTGTGTGTGTGTGTTTCTTCAGTGTCTATCTTTTTATCTCCTTTACAGATGGCAGAAGATTTTCAAGTCCCGACTGGTGGAGTTGGTAGTAACCTACGGCAATACCTTCTTTGTGGTTCTCATTGTCATCCTTGTGCTGTTGGTCATTGGTGAGTGAGTTGGTTGGTGGGGTAGCTGCCTGACCAGATCCTGTGTCATGGCCTCTAAAGCCCTGTGCCACATTGGATATTTGGAGGACAGCTTTGCATTTTTAGAGAAGCCGAACAAGTGCCCTTTGTGTCTTTCTCTTGAGGAAAAGGCTCCGTTCATTTGTCTGTGAAGGAGGTGCTGCTGACTGTTAGCAAGGTCTTCACTTTGTGAGGTGCCTTTAGTAGTGGATGTGGGCTTACGCGGAGTGGCTTTTATAATGAGCATCTATATGTTTCTGAGGTGCCCCAGGCATTTTAGAACTGATGCTAAGAGAAACTAACTGGCCCATGATCTTGTTCCAAAGAGTGCTGTTTATCATTTATGTAGATAGTACTGTGGTCTCCACACACTTCTTCTTTTTTTTTTCACTATTTTATTATTTTTATTTTATGTGTACAAGTGTATTGTCTGCATGTATGTGAGTGCACCTGTGTCATGCAATGTCACGGAGGTCAGAAGTGGGCTTTGGATTCCCCTGGAACTGGAGTTAAGGACTGTACTGTGGTCTCCACGCACTTCTTTTTTTTCAAAAAAATATTTTATTATTTTTATTTTATGTGTACAAGTGTATTGTCTAAGTATGTGAGTGAACCCGTGTCATGCAATGCTACGGAGGTCAGAAGAGGGCTTCAGATTCCCCTGGAGCTGGAGTTAAGGACAGTTTGTAGCTGCCATGTGGGTGCTGGGAATCGAATCCGGGTTCCTCTGCAAGAGCAGTCAGTGCTCTTAACCGCTGAGCCATCTCTCCAGCCCCAGCACTTCTTTTTTATTGTTTTGTTTTTAATTTTTTCTCTTTTTTTTTTGGTCTTTTTGAGACAGGGTTTCCCTGAAGTCCCACCTGGCCTGGAACTCACTATGGAGACCAGGCTGGCCTTGAACTCACAGAGATCCGCCTGTCTCTGCCTCCTACATGCTGGGACTAAAGCCGTGCACCACCACGCCCGGCCTTCTCTCATCTTAAGAGAGATTTTTTATTTTGAAACAGGGTCTCATCTTGCAGTCCAGGCTTGATCGTCCTGAGTCAGTCACCTGAGAGCTGGGGTTATGGGTATGTACCAGCATACATAGTGAAACAGGACTTCCTAGTACAGGACTGAGCAACCAAGTAGACCCTTCACAGGCAGGCTTTGCCTTTTTTTATGGTGTGAAGTAGAAACCTAGGTGTTTGACAATGTCTTGGGGACAGAGCTGAGCCCTCTGCATCCACATAGATTTGGAATTCTTTCCAGGTCCTTCCAGCTGTGTAGTTTTGTAAACCCCAGCATTAATCACATACCCACAGGACTTTGAAAGATAAATGGATCAGAGGGCAGGCTCAGGTCTGTGGCCATGACAGGTAGTGTTAAGATGGAAGGGGAACATTTATTTTACAGTGAGATGGTAATGAGACTGTATAGAGATTCGGAATCAATAAAGCTCCTATTTGACTGTTATGTATTGTTTTACTGTAGTGAGTGGTCAGTCTATTCCTCTGCTTGGACTCTGTAGTGTATTTCCTTGGCTCTGCTGGGACAGAAGTCCTGTGCAGAGTTGTGATGCCCACTTAGGCATCGAGTGTGCCTTTCCTTGAGTCCCTAGCAGAAATACCTCAGGGTAGAGGTGTGGGTCAAGGATTGTGTACAGCACCACCCAGTAGCTACAGCATTGGACATTTTTCCTTCTTAATATTCAGGACTTGATGGGATTTGTTCAGGCAGGACTGCCTCTGAACAGACCAGATATGGCTCACTCACTGGTTCCCAGGCACACAGCCGTTGGGTGCCAGCTACCCACATACCTCATAATTCTTTTTTGGGGCAGCGGGCATTTTTGAGACAGGGTCTCCCTATAGCCCCAGCTGACCTGGACTTGCTGTGTAGACCAGGCTGGCCTTGAACTCAGAGATCCACCTGCCTCTGCCTGTTGAGTGCTGGGACTAAAGGCATGTGCCACCATGCCTGGCTTTAATTTTAGTTTTAATTTTATGTGTATGTTTTGTCTGCATGTGTGTAAGTGCACCCATGTCATGCAATGCCTGTGGGAGTCAGAAGAGGACTTCAGATCCCTTGGAACTGGAGTTATGGACGATGATTGCTAGCCTCCATGTGGGTTCTGGGAACCAAACCTGGGTCTTCTGTAAGAGCAGCTAATGCTCTTAATCACTGAGCCATCTCTCTACTACCTCATGATTCTTGAAATATGTTTGGGAAGACTCCAAGAGGCAGCCTTTTCCAATTGGGGTCTGAGCAGTTTCTGGGCTAGGAGCTGATAGGAATATGTATGTCTTCCTTAGAGCTGACCTTCTGAAGAGCTACGCTACAGAGTTTTTGAACTAAGTTTGTGTGCTTGTTTTGAGTTTGGGGTAGAACCAAGAATTATGGAAGCAAGAACATGTTAGGAATTATTCCCTCAGTCTTGTCCTGTCCCTAAACTAGAGCTGTGAAAGTCTAGCCTTTTGTAATGAAGCTTACTAGGTCTGAGAGATCTATGTAGAAGCCACTAGTTGACACAATTTCTTTTTGGAGATGCGGGATCTACTTGGGGGTTGTAGGGAGGAGATCTATTGCTCTGATAAGTGAGAGGCTACTTTCTACCTTAATGTTAAGAAGCATAATCTAGGGTTCTAGGACGGTGGCTCAGTGTTTAAAAACACTTTCTGTGCAAGTATGAAGACATGATTTCAAATCCCCGGAACCAACATAAAAGCTAGGTGCAGAATATGAGTGTCTATATTCCCAGAGCTCCTACGGGGAGGTGGGAGGCAGAGACAGCAGAATCCCTGGAAGTTCACAGGCCTTGTCTCAAACAAGGTGGAAGGCAAGGACTGACACCCAATATTGCCCTCTGATGACCTCAGGCACAGCGGGACACACGTGCACCTGTATTTACACACAAATACACATGCATACTGTACACATAAAATTAATTTTTAAAAATTAAAAAAGCATAATTTAGAAAGGTCTCTATGCTTTCTGCACATAGAAATGCTGGTTAATAGCAAGTACTGTGAAAGGTAGTGGGCATAACCAGCTAGAGCTACATCTTTGGCCTGCCCTTCATCTAGGAGGGACCCAGATTATATCTTACTGGGCAGTGGAGGTAAAGAGGGTCAGAATTCATTCATGTGGGCTGAGGCCTGATAAGAAGCAGCTGGGTTCTGCTACTGTTGTTGGGTTGATAGTACTGTTTCCCATTCCCAATCTCTTGGCTATTAGCCAAGGTGGTCCTTGGGATGATGGCATTCCTAGATATAAGTAACTGTGAAAAAGCATTACCTTATTTTCTCATTATGAAAATAATGCAGATTAAAATAAAATTTGCTGGACATGATGGCGTGTGCCTTCAATCCCAGCACTTAGGAGGCAGAGACAGGCGGATCTCTGAGATTGAAGCCTGCTGGGACTACAAGAAGACACTGTCTCAAAAAGACCAGAAAAAAAGTTTAAGTGTACAAGTGATTTGACTGCATGTATGTAATTGTACTTGTATGTGCAGTGCCCATGGAGGCTAGAAGAGGGCATCAGATCCCCTGGAACTGGAGTTACAGATGGTTGTTTGATGCCATGTGGGTTCTGGGAACCAAACCAGGGTCCTCTGGAAGAGTAGCTGGTGTTTTTAACCACCGAGTCATCTGTCCAGCCTCAGTAATGCTGATTTTTTTTAAAATGCAGAAATTAGGGGCTGGAGAGATGGCTCAGTGGTTAAGAACACTGTTACTGCAGAATACCCAGGTTCGAATCCCAGCACCTACATGGCAGCTAACAACTGTCCGTAACTGCAGTCCCAGGGGATCTGACAGCCTCTTCTCTCTTCCGTGGGCATTGCACAACATAGGTGCACTTACCTACATGCAGGCAATACGTGCTGCATACACATGAAATAAAAATAATAAATAAAATATTTTAAAAATGCAGAAATTAAAAGTTACAATCCCTTGTAACATATATCTCACAGAATACTTTGTTATGTATTGGAATATTTACAGATCCGGGATCATCTATACATGTTTTTGTTCTTTAGGCAAGGCCTCCTGTAGCCCTAGCTGGCCTAGAACTCACTATGTAGACCAAGCTAGCTTTGATCTCACAGAGATGGGCCTGGCCACATATATGCACTTTTGGATTGTGCCTTTTATTTTAACTGTACCTTAGACATCTTTTGATAGCAACCACATTCTTTTTCTTTGCCCCCCCCCTTTTTTTGAGACAGGGTCTCACTGTGTAGCTCTGCCTGGCCTGGAATTCGATGTGTAGGCCAGACTGGCCTCAAACTCAAGATCCACCTGCTTCTCCCTCCTGAGTTGTTGGGATTAGAGATGTATACCACCATGCCTGGCACAATCACATTCTTTTAAAAGAATGGCATAGTGTTCTCTCATGGTTATGCCGTAGTTTAATCCCCCCCCCTTTTTTTTGGTCTTTTTGAGACAGGGTCTCCATGTAGCCCCAGCTGTCCTGGAACTCACTATGTAGACCAGGCTGGCCTTGAACTCACAGAGATATGCCTGCCTTTACCTCCCGAGTGCTGGGATTAAAGGCATGCATCACCATGCCTGGCTTCCTTTTTGGGTCTTTTGAGACAGGGTCTTATCCTGTAGCCCAGACTAGCCTCAAACGTGTGACCCTCATGCCTTAGTCTCCCAAGTGCTGGGTTTACAGGTGTGTACCACTGTGCCCAGTTCTTCAGGTAGACCTTTATGTATTGACTTTAAAAAAGGGTTTTGGAGTAAGTGAAAATCAATAGATGTGCTGTGGTTCCATTTCTACATTACAGACCAAAGGTTCTGAGGACATATATTATTAACCTGGAAGTTTTAAAAATTATTTATTTATTTTTGGTCTTTTTGAGACAGAGTGTCCTTGTAGGCCCAGCTGGCCTGGAACTCTTATTATTTTTATTTTATTTTAATATGTAAATGTATTGCCTACATGTAGATAGGTGTACCTGTGTTGTGCAATGCCCATGGAGGTCAGAAGAGGGCATCGGATCCCCTGAAACTGGAGTTTGTTAGTTGCCTGGGTGTTGGGAATCAAACCCGGGTCTTCTGCAAGAGCAGCCGGTACTTTTAACTGCTGAGCCATCTCCCCAGCCCATAACCTGGAACATTGTACATCTGACAGTGGCTGTTGTGGGATCAGAGGCTATTTACTTACTCAGCAGTTATTTGAAGTCCTACTCTGCCTAGAGCTCTGCTAGGCTCTGGGTGACATAGAAGAAAAGGTTTGTGCTCTAAGTTTGTAGTCTACTGTGGGGAAGATGATCAGGAAACATGGATTTAAGATACTTTCAGAGACAGATGTATATTATAAAGCAGATAATGTAGGGTGATGTGACTAATAGTGACTTGATCTGATGGACACACACACACAGTAGGTGATTGTATTAGAAAATCTCTTTTCATATTTTTGGTGCTTGAATTTTTGGTGAGTGTGAATTCCTCTTTAAAAATTTTAAATTACAGTTTATTTTGTGGTGTGGAAGTCAGGCCAGCTGCCAAGAGTCAGTTCTCTCCTTATACTGTGTGGGTCCCAGAGATCAAACTCAGGTCATCTGGCTTGGCAGCAAGTGCCTTTATCCACTAAGCCATCTCACCAGTCGATGAATTTTTTTTAATTAAATAAAAAATAGTAATGTTCAATAGGAAGCTCAAGCTTCCTGAACAGGTCTTGTGAGTGGAGTGGCTGGTAGCTCTGCTGGAGAGCAAAGAATAAGCTGAGTTTGGGAGCATCATGGGAAAGGAATTCTGTCTCCATTGCTAACAGAGGCTCAACTTTGAGTGGCATCTCGAAGTATAGTGCAAGCTCATGCTCTAGCTAGAGTGGGTCAGGGCTTGATGTGTAAAAAATTAGAGGCAAGGGTCTGAGGTCAGGAACTTTTGGTAAAGCTACCACAAAAGTTTTTTGTAGAATTAGTACTAAGTGCATTGGAAGGAAAGGCTGGCTCATCTTGCTGTTTTCCTTACCTAACTAACAGCTGAGTGCTTATCTCTCTCCTCCACCATAGATGCTGTACGTGAGATTCAGAAGTATGATGATGTAACAGAAAAAGTGAACCTTCAGAACAATCCTGGGGCCATGGAGCATTTCCACATGAAACTTTTCCGTGCTCAGAGGAATCTCTACATCGCTGGTTTTTCCTTGCTGTTATCCTTGTGAGTGGGGAGGGGCTGTAGAGGGAGCCCTGGGCTAGCCAGGGATATAGAGCTGTGAGTTTGGCCTTCTCCTGTGGCTTCAACTCCTCAGTCTGTGGACTTGACCCAGAGACGCTGTTTGTGTTTGGTAAGCCACATAATTACGTCATCATCTCCAGAGGGAGCATAGAGATTGGGAGGGTTTGACCACTTTCCAGAAAACCACATGGTCTTACCACATTTTTTGGTAGGGCAAGTATGTTACCATCTTGTACTTCTGTTTGCTTGTGGACTGAAGTAAAGGACCTTTTGGAGTCCAGCTCATACAGGACTAATTGGGGACTTTTTTGTTAAAATTTTATTTATTATTTTTATTTTATGTGTATGCATGTATTGCCTGTAGGTAAGTGCACCCGTGTCGTGCAATGCCTGCAGAGGTCAGAAGAAGCTGTCAGATCCCCTGGGACTGGAGTTATGGACAGTTAGCTGCCATGTGGGTGCTGGGTGTTCTGCAAGAACAACCAGTGTTCTTAACCACTGAGCCATCTCTCCAGCCCGATTGGGGATTTTCTGTGTATGGGTTAATGACTTGGGTAGAGTGAGCAGAAGTGGCTTGAAGGGGTCGAGACTGACCCTGTCTTTAGGGCTTTCCCTAGTATAAACTTGTATTGGGTGCATGTTGTGTATTTTCTGTGGTTTCTTGGAAGACTGAGAGCCTCTATTAGGGCCACAAGGATGTTTAATTGGACAAGACCAGACTATTAGAAAGTGCCTATTTAGCCAGGTGTGGTAGTGCACACTTTTAATTTCAGCACTTGAGAGGTAGAGGCAGGTGGATCTCTGTGAGTTCAACGCCAGCCTAGTCTACAATAGTGAGTTCAGGCCATCTGGAACTACAGAGAGACCCTGTCTCAAAAAGGCCAAAAAAAAGAAAGTGCCTATTTAGAGACTGGAGCCCTGTTTTCTTCTTCTTTTACCCATGGGCTTTGATCCAAGGGCTCTGGCAGAAAAGTAGACATATGCTCAGACTAAGGGCAGGTGAAGGTATTAGAAAAGTGTTGATAATAGGCTGAGGATATAGCTCAGTAGTAAAGCATTTGTCTGGTATATGCAAGACCTTGGGTTTGATTCCCTAGCATTGCTAAAACAAAACCAAACCAAAAACATTGGTTGCTCAGTGTGTGGTTCAGGGATAAGTATCAAACAGTTCATCTGTTCTGTAGTAAGAAAATACTTGAGACTGAGTATGTTGTAAACAATAGAAATGTATTTCTCACTGTTACTGAGGCTGGGAAGTCTAAGATCAAGGCATAGGTAGCTTGGTGTCTGGTGAGGGGTGCTCTCTGCTTCTAAGATTGTACCTTGATATGCTGCATCCTCTGGAGGGGAGGAACATTGTCCTCACGTTAAGGTAGCAGGGCATACAAAGTCCAAGCTAGTTTCCTCTGGGTCTTTTATAAGACATCCTTTTATGAGGGCAGAGTCTTCAACACTTAAATCATTTTCTAATAGGCTCCACCTCTTAATATCACCACAAAGGAGATTGAATTTAAGCACATAAATTTTGTGGGTCATTCAGAGAGTGGCATCCATGTGAGTGTTTGGATTCTCATTCTAGGTTCACAGATGGTAATTCCCACCTGGCTTTGGGTCCAAAGACTCAAGACTCAGTGCCCAAGGGAGTTTTGCCCTTGCCCTCTTAATCACCTGGTATGTCTTGCTTCGCTAGGCATTAGGGTGACTACCTGTTCAGATTTTAGCTTTCTAGGAAGTAGCCTCAGTCACTTAAATGATCTTGGATTTTCTGGATTCAAGTTGGAAAGGGTGAAGTGTGGAGCTAGAAAAAGCAAGTAATTGTTTTTTTCCCCCATTTTTGTCTTAGTATCTCGTTAGTATTTTAATGTGCTGAGTTTCATTCTCTCTCTCTCTCTCCTCTCTCTCTCTCTCTCTCTCTCTCTCTCTCTCTCCCTCTCTCACACTCACACACACACACACACACACACACTCACTCACATTGGGGGTTACTGCTATAATGTACACCCTCAGCTTTCAGAGCTTTTTTAAAAGTTAAAATTTCTTTTTTGATTTATTTTACGTGCATGAGTGTTTTGCCTACATGTGTGTTAAGTGTATCACATGCATGCATTGCTTACAGAGGCCAGAAGAGGGCCTTGGATCCACTGGAACTGGAGCTATGGATGATTGTTACCCACTATATGTGTGCTGGGATTGAACCTGGGTCCTCTACAAGAGCAAGCAGTGCTCTTACCCTCTGAGCCATCTCTCCAGCACTAGCTCTAAGACCTTTTCAAGATTATAAACATTTTTTGTGGTACTGGGGATTGAACCCAGGACCTAAGGTATGCTAGGCAAGTGTTTGAGTTTATATACTTAGCTTTTTAAAAAAATTTGAAATGGGGTATCACTAAGTTGCCTAGGCTGGCTTCAGATTTATCATTTTCCTGCTTCAGTCTCTTGAGTAGCTGGGATTATTGGGTATATGTCAGCTTGCTTGGCTTAAGCCTCTGCCTCCCGAGTGCTGGGACTCAAGGCATGTGCCACCATGCCTGGCAAGGTAGTAATGTTTGATCACAGATGTAGTCTGCAAGCTTGGCCTCCTCTTTTCTGAGGTTGCTCTCCTTTCTTGACTTTCTTGCAGTCACATTCAGAATCTGCTTTGGGAGAACTTTCTAAAACCTAAAGTAATGATCTCCGTTTTGAGGTTGGAAGAGACGGGTACTCAGAGGACTGAGTCTCAAAAATTAAGATTCTGAGTGTAAGTGCAAGAAAGCCAAGGAAGGAAGGAAGGGAGAGCAATCTCAGGAAGAGAAACAGAAGATGCCTACTCATTAATATACTTAGAACTTTAAGAGTAGTATGGGGAGCGGGGCTAGGGATGTAACTCAGTGATAGAATGCCTAGCAATGTGCAAGGCCTGAGGTGCCATCCTTCGGGTGTGCACGCACACACACACACACACACAAAATGGAGAGGGTGAAAACATGCTGTTCTGCATGGGGAAATGGGAAGAACTAGCAGGAAGGCATGGTTGTATAAAGTAAGATGATGAAGAGGGGCTGGAGAGATGGCTCAATGGTTAAGAACACTGACTGTTCTTGCAGAAGACCTGGGTTCAAATCCCAGCACTCACATGGCAGCTAACAAGTGTAACTCCAGTTCCAGGGGATCCAACAGCCTCTTCTGTCACGACACTGGTGCACTTACCTACATGAAGGCAATACACGCATACACATAAAATAAAAATAAAAAAAAAAAAGATGAAGAACAGAAGGAAACCTGAGTATGAGAGACTTGAGAGCCCCAGGATGCCAAGCTTCTCCCAATAATTTAACTTCTGCTTAGACATTATGAAATTATGTTAAAAAACTGTTGAGATCAGGTATACATGGAATTGCTGCTGACGCTTGATAACTATAGAGTGAGACAAATGCTAGACAGCTATATCATGCCAGCTTCCTAATTTCCAAGTGGAGAAGATGGGTAAGGAAATGACTAGAATGGGAGGATTTGATTTAGATCTGAAGTCATGTTCTAGAAAGAATAGTTTGTATCCTTTTGAAAAAGACAGAAGCTGGGGGTGGTGGCACACACCTTTAGTCCTGGCAGAGGAAGGTGGATCTCTGTGTGTTTGAAGCCAGTTAAAAAAAAAAAGGTGGGGGGAGTTACTGGAGAAGTTCTGTCAGTCTTAATCCCTTCTGAGTTCAAGTATAAGATTCTTAGTATTTGCCAGACTGAATGTTCTTAGGGACCAAATGCTGAAATGTTACCAGGGTGCTGGCTTAACCAGTGTAGTTATGTGTGGTCCTAACTCAAATGAGTTGCTACTATGCAGATCAGTGCCACTCAAATAGAAGCCTCAGGAGGCTTACTGCCCACCCTTGGCCTATTCTGTGTTTATCTGCATGAAGATATGGTGAGGACATTTGGGAAGTACTAGACAGTAGCCGAAATAGCAAGTAGGTTAACAACCTTTCAGAATGCCCAGCTGTCTAGATGGGCTCACAGATTGGGCTAGCTGGAATATGAGACTTGAGTTTTTAATAGGAAGACATTTATAAATCTGCATGTAGATCCATCAAGGGTAAGGAAGACTGGGTTAAACAGGACCACAAAGACTAGGGGGTTGGGGTTTGTTGCCGCTTAATTGAATTAGTGGCAAAATTGAATTAGATGGCCTAGGACGGGGGCCTTAGGCTCAGTGGTAGAGCACTTGCTTAGTTCAGTCCTCAGCATTGCAAAAATGTGTTGATTAGAAAATAGTAGACAGGCTGGGAATGGTAGCGCTCGCCTTTAATCCCAGCACTAGGAGGCAGAGGCATGTGGATCTTTGGTGAGTTTGAGGCCAACCTGGCCTACATAGGAGAGTTCCAGGCCAGCTGGGGCTACAGGGAGACCCTGTCCCAAAAAGACAAAAGAAACAAAAAAAAAAAAGAAAATGGTGCACAAGGTCTGAACTTTGTGGAGCCTCAGTGCAGCTTCTGGACCGGCAGTTGGTCTGGGTGAGGTGGGTGGGGGAGGGTGGGGAATGAATGTGAAGTTGCTGACTACTTACTATTCTATAAACTTTATAAACCCTGCACACTTAGGCTATATTTTTCTTCGGTTAATTAGCTTTTGCTTACTATGACTTTTTTACTTTATAAACTTTCAAATTTTAACTTTTGACTCTTTTGTAATAACATGGTATAAACAAAAACCCATTGTATGCCTGCACAAAAATATTTTCTTTAATCCTTATTTTATGTGATTAAATTTTTTTTTAACATTGTAAACTTTTTGTTGAAACAAACACACAAACACAATCAGTGTAGGGCTGTATAAGGTCAGAATCATCAGTATTACCATTTTCCACTTCTACATTTTGGCCCACTAAATGGTCTTAGGGGCAGTATCACACAATGGAGCTGTCTTCTGTGAGGATGATGTCTTCTGAAGGACCTGCCTAAGGCTCTCCTTGAGGAAGTGTCATTCCTTTTAGAAATATGCCCATGGTGGCTTGCTTTGTGTAGTCTTTTTTAAAAAAATTTTATGTGTATGGGTGTAACACCTGCATGTAAGTGCACCTGTGTCGTGCAGTGCCTGTGCTGTGGAGGCCAGAAGAGTGCGTCAGATATCCTGGAACTGGAACTATGGATGGCTGTTAGCTGCCGTGTGGGTGCTGGGATTTGAACCCTGGTCTTCTGCAAGAGCAACTAGTGCTCTTTACCACTGAGCCATCTTTCCAGCCCCCATGGCTTCGTTTTTTTGTTTTTTTTTTTTCGAGACAGAGTCTCCCGGTAACCTCACCTGGAACTAGCTACATAGACCAAGCTGGCCTTGATCTCACAGAGATCTGCCTTCCTCTGTCTCTGGAGTGCTGGGATTTAAAGGCATGCTCCACCACACCTGGCTTATGGTTTCTTTTTTTTAATCAGAGATTTGCCTATACACAAATTATGTACCCGAATATTCCTCCCTATTATTAATGAAAACCTTTTGAGGGTTGAAGTTGGTGCTTTTTAACTGTTTCCATTGCTTGGGATGGAACTCAGAGCTTCTTGCATGCTGGGTACATAGTCTACCTTTGAGCTAGATGCTCTAGTCTTACGTTTTCAGACTTTGTAAATAGCTTCTGTAAAAGCTTCTGCCTAACCCTTCACTGTGAATTTTGTTACAGATTCTAATTTTCCTTCTGCAATTTTTTTTGTGTTTTTCAGACAGGGTCTCTGAAACCCCAGCTGGCCTGGAACTCACTATGTAGACCAGGCTGACCTTGAACTCACAGAGATCCTGTCTCTGCTTCCCAAATGCTGTCATTAAAGGCGTGTGCCACCACGCCCGGCTTTCTACAGAGTCCTGTCATATATATGGTCTATTGTTTTGTTTTTTTTGTAGCCACAGCTAGCTTAGAACTCACTATGTAGATGAGTCTACCTACCTCTGCTGGGATTAAAGGTGGGAAAGGAGCCTACCTTCATGGTCTAAATATTGACCAAAGTTATATAATACATGTTTGGGGATGGGAAACTAAAGTTCAGTTTGGGTGCTCCATTGAAACCTGTTCGTATCGTCCTAATCCTGTGTCTGTTGTGTTGACAGCCTACCCTGCTTTTCTGTTAACCTCGGTCTCTTCTGTTAACCTCAGTCTCCCTTTGACAACTATATAAGGCAAGACAAATGGCTGATTCACTTTTTCTTCAGATTGGTCAAGCAGCCACTCATGTCCCTCTCTGTGAACTATGTGTGAGTTGCCTTCCTATGCCTTTAGCACCCTCCTGTGGTTCCATCCAGCCACAAGGTGGGTGTTATGGGACTTTTTGGAAAAGGAAACCGCAATCCCAAGGATCAGTGTGGGTTCACCAGTTGCTCTCAAACAATCTATTTAATTGTTTCTAGAATTTTTCCAGAAATAACATACTGTTTTGTAGTCTAAGGGTCAGTCTATGATGGTAGCTCTGACCCTTAAGGAACTTTGATTTTTATTTTAGAGACAGAATTTTATTTTGTTTGTTGGTCAACTTCAGTGTCAGTCTTCCTATCTTAGCTCCGTCAGTAGCTGGGACTATAGGTGTATGTCACTCCACTCAGCTGGAATTTCTTTTTTGGTGGTTTGAGATAGGGTGTCACTCTGTATCCCAGACTGCCCTTGAAGACACTGTAGTCCTCTTGTCTCAGCCTCCCAAATGCTAGGATTGTTAACTGTGATCTAACCCCTCTGCTCCTGCTAGAATTTCTATTTTTGTGTAATCTTAGCCACAAAAATGTTACTGTCTATACACAAAACTCATGTTTCCCAAGAAACTTGAAAAAACAAAACCATCTTCTTTATTTTCTAAAATTATACCTGGTCATAAACAGGTATAAACAAGAGTCCCTAGATTCTTCAAACAATAAAGAATTGTCAAACTGGGAGGCTGGGGAGGTAATGTACTCAGTGGGTAAAAGGGCTTGTTGCTTAAGCTTGAGGACCCGAGTTCAGATTACCCCCGCTCATGTAAAATGCTAGGTGTGGTTATGTTCACCTGTAACTCGGCTGTTGGGGAGCAGAGACTGGATTGCTGGGGTTTGCTGGCTGCCAGCCCAGCTCCAGAGAGACCCTGTCTCAAGGGAATAAGGTGGAGAAGGCACACAGGCTATCAGACATCCACCTCTGGCCAACACAGGTGTATGTGGGCACAGTTATACATTGGTTAAAAAAAAGAAATTCCAGTCTGTAATATGCTTAGAGGTAAAGTCTAGCACATGTAAAACCCTGTATTTGATCCTTGGCACCATTTTTAAAAAAGTACAAATAATAGAGAAATGTCACATTCCCTTGTGGTCTTGTCCCCAGAGGTAGCTGTAGGATATAAT
>NW_008334861.1:3070181-3096782 GCF_000622305.1 Nannospalax galili | reverse complement strand
CTCCCCTCCCCTCCCAAGACAGGGTCTTGCTATGTAGCTTTGGTTGGCCTGGTACTTAACTTCTGTAACTCTGGCTAGCTTCAAACTCCCAGCAGTCTTTTTATTTCAGCCTCCTCAGTGCTGGGATTCATTACAAGTGTATACCACCACTCCTGGTTTGACTAGCCATTTTTTTTGTTGAGATAGGGTCTCACCAGGTATCTCTGACTGGCCTGGAACTTGTTATGTAGATCAGGTTGGCCTCAAACTCAGATCTGCCTGCCTCTGCCTCCCAGTGCTGAGATTAAAGGCATGTGCCACCATGTCTGGCTGTTTATTTTTATTTTTTTCAAGGTTTATTATTTATTATTTTTGCTGTTTGTTTTTGTTTTGTTTTGAGACAGGGTCTCCCTGTAGCCCCAGCTGGCCTGCAATGCACTATGTAGACCAGGCTGACCTTGATCTCAGATCTACCTGTTTTTCGCCTCCCAAGTGCTGGAATTAAAGGTATGTACCATCACGCTAGATGTGTGTGCGTATGCGTGTGTGTGTGTACGCACATGTGTGTTGCATATATGTGTGGGTGACTGCAGAGGCTAGAAGAGGCTATCACATCTTCTTTAGATGAAGTTACATGTGATTGTGAACTGCCTAACATGGCTTCTGGGAACTGAACTCTGGTCCTCTGGAAGAGCAGCAAGCATTTTTAATTGTTGAGCTATCTCTCCAGCCCTCTTTTTCCCTTTATAATCATTGGAAATAGACTGCTGATACCCCATGCCTTAGTACCTTACTGTTCTGTGTCTCAGCAGTCTTCAGAACTTGGGTTTGCTGGGAACACAGTCTCTCAGGCCTGCTAGTAAGTAAGTGCCTATGCTTGGATGAGCTCTCTGGTGACCACCTGTACAAGTCAGCAAATCTTATGTAGTAGTGCCTTTATAACTCTTGTGTCCATGACCCATAGTCACCTCACACAGTGCTTCTGAGCTGTGGGATAAAATGTATATAGGCCTAGACTTGTTCAGATGTGTCAGAGACTATGTTGTGGCTATGTTTTAGATTTTTGAAGCACTTAGAAGTATGTCTTACATCTCTCAACACATGCTATCAGGTCTGTTAGTAAATAAATAGGCAAATCCTTTTATAACCTAGTCCTTGTTTTTGTTCCACATGTACTCTTTTTTGGTCTTTTTGAGACAGGATCTCCCTGTAGCCCCAGCTGTCCTGGAACTCACTATGTAGACTAGGCTGGCCTTGAACTCAAGACATCTGCCTGCCTCTGCCTCCCGAATGCTGGGATTAAAGGCGTGCCCTCACCACGCCCGGCTCCACATGTACTCTTATATATGCTCATGACTTAGTTCTTTCTTTTTTTGAGAGGGTCTCACTGTGTAACCCTGCTGGGAACTCTGTGTAGACCAGGCTGGCCACAAACTCACAGAGATCTGTCTGCCTCTGCTTCCCAAGTGCTGGGATTAAAGATGCATATCATCATTTTTGCCTCTTTTTTTTTTGCTTGTTTTTGAGACAGGGCCTCAAATTCACAATTGTGCCTCAGCCTCCCAAGTGCTGGGATTATAGGTACAAACCAAAATGCTTGGCTCTTACATGCATTCTGTGTGTGTGTGTGTGTGTGTGAGAGAGAGAGAGAGAGAGAGAGAGAGAGAGAGAGAGAGAGAACATGAACATGTTTATGTGTGCATACTTGAATGTGGAGGCCAGAGGTCAACATTTGTCTTCCTCTGTTACGCTCCAGTTTGTTTTTTGAGATAGGGTCTCTTCACTGAACCTGGGGATTACTGTTTTAGCTGGACTAGCGGGCCAGAGAACTCTATTTACCCCCACCCCAACACACTGGGGTTAAAGGTTTGTGCTGCTGTACCCAGTTTTTACATAGGGTCTAGGAGTCACAGTTTGGGTCCTTATGCTTGCATAGCAAGCACTTTGCTCACTGAGCCATCTCTCCAGGTCCTCTTACATGTAACATTCTTGATAGTTGATAGCTTGTCTTAATGAGAATTGTTTTGTGGGGTTTTAGCAAACCATGGAGCATTATTGTATGAGTTGTTCCCAGAGAAAGGCAAATAAGATAGCATAGTGAGATGAGCACACTGACTAGCCCTTAGGGTTTGAGTCAGGGCAAAGGAATGCCCAGATTCTGTGGGAACACAGTTGGACAGCATGTACCTTTGCCACATCAGGTTGCCTGTGCTTGGGTGGACAGTAGGGCAGATATTAGAAGTCCAGAGGCCTTGTGTTCCCACATCCATGCTGCCCTTCCTTCCAGCAGCTGCATGGCTTTAAATAAGCAGCCTGCCCATCTCACCCTCAGTATTCTTTTTGTTAAACAGGGCTTATTTAGGGCATTAGCCACATGGTATCGTGTGTATGTATGTGAAGTCTAGTGTGGTTTTGATTGTAGTTGAAAGCAGTAGGGATTTTAATGTAAGCCCTTATATGAATATGAGGTGAGTCTTTATAAATAAAGAAGGGCTCCTAGGAGAGATGACAACACCCCAGAGCCTATACCCTGTTCTAGACCTGGTTCAGTTAGCAGGTTCTTTCCAGGGGTGGAAGCTATTAGTACTGTATGAGTGTTTTTAGCTCACATCCAGCTGCAGATCACATAATGGGCTGCTCTTTTTCCTGGCTTTTGGTAGGCAGATGTCTGTACAATCTGTGGGCTAAACTTAACATCCCTGTTTGTCTTGTTAGTCCTGTAAGAGATGAGAGACTTTAATCTTTTAGTACCTTTCATATTATCTGAAGATCAGGAAGTAATCTGATAGCACACATTTCTTAGAGGAACATGAGACTTTTGTAGTGCTGGGAATTGAACCCAGAACCTTTTGCATATCGAACAAGTGTTCCTCAACTGAATTTACTCACCTCCTATGCATACATATGAGACTTTAAATGAACAAAAATAGGAAAATAAGTTATCTGAGATGTAGTTAAAACCACTTTGTGTGTGTGTGTGTGGGGGGGGTATATGTGCATGTAGGTTCATAGGTACCAGGGTAGCCAGAGGAGGATATCAGATACCCTGCTCTGTCATTCTCCGTCATAGTCCCTTAAGATAGGGTCTCTCACTGAACTAAGAGATAGGTTGGCATTCAGTATAGGTAGCTGGGAAGTCCGAGAAATAATCCTGTCTCTGCCCCCCATAGCACTGGGATTATAAGTACATGGTGGCCATGACCAATGTTTTATATAAGGGCTAGACTCTGAACTGAAGTCCTCATGCTTGCACAGGTAATGCTCTTACCCACTGAGCCATCTTTCCAGCTATGTTAATAGCCACTCTTCCTTTTTTTCCCCCGAGACGGGGTCTCACTATATAGTCCTACCTGATCTGGAACTCACTATGTTAGAGCAGGCTGGCCTTGAACTCGTAGAGCTCCAATTGTTTCTGCCTCTCAAGTGCTGGGATTAAAAGCGTGTGCTACTACACCCAACAAAGCCACTCTTGGCATACCTTTACCATGTGCCTTTCCAGACCCTTTTACACATAATATCAGTGACCACTCATTAAGCACATAATAAATTTTTGCATTTCTGTAAGGAAGAACTGACATGCAGAGTAGTTTAGAAGCCTCTCTGACTCCCAGAGCTAGTCACCAACAGTGTTGAGATTTCACATTGTGTATGCTCTGATCCATGCATCTGGATCATTTTCTCCTGTAGAATCCACCTAGTTCTGAAAAACAGAATCAGGCCTTACCTGCCACCTATGGTAACTTGAATTTTCGAGTTAGTTTACTTTGAATATTTTTCCAAGAGATTCATCTATTTCTCTGACATTGAGTGTCTACCAATTCTCCACTAGTGGACATAAAGCCTGTTTTTTATTTTTTAAAATATTGTCTGGGCGTGGTGGTGCACACCTTTAATCCCAGCACTCGGGAGTCAGAGGCAGGCAGATCTCTGTAAATTCCAGGCCAGCCTGGTCTCCATAGCGAATCCAGGCCAGCTGGGGTTACAGGAAGACCCTGTCTCAAAAAGACCCCCCCCAAAATTAATAGTGAAAAACATCTCTGAATTGTTCGTTTTTCCATGCCTTAGTCTGACTTTCTTTGGGCCTTCTGTGCTGCCCTTGTTTGTCTCTCTGTCCTTTCTGTGTTCTTGTACAGGTCCTGGCCAATGGAGTGAGGGCTAGATGGGTCAGGAGAGATAGGACAAGGTCAAATAGTTCAGTAGTGCTGTGTTTACTTAGCACCATGGATTAAAGATTTTTAAGAGTGTATGGGATGGAGTGGAGCAGGAGAGTCTAGAAGTAGGGAGGCTGTGTGGAAAGTCATGGGAGATGTTGGTGCCTTAACCAGGGCAATAGTGGCAGGAGTTGAGGACGGGACTGAGAGGCACTTGTTGGCTGGGAGGTTCTGCTCTGAGCATACTGAATGTGAGGACCAAGTTGCCTGCTGCAAAAGGAACTCTGCATGCAACTTCATATGTAGGCAGGGTGAAGATAGGGTGAGCCTCTGAGTAAGAGCAGCCCGTGGACTTGCAGACAAGGAAAGGGGCCAACAGACCATTCTGGGAGGGCATACCTGGGGGGCATAGTGCCAGCAAAGGGGCACAGAATTGGAGGAGGAAAAGGCCTGGGAACTGCAAAAAAGGAGGGAAGTAAGGAAGATGGAATACTAGTGGTGAGGGAACCAGGTCCACCCACCAAAAAGCCTGGAGGATGGCATGACTTCTGCTAGGTCAAGGTTAGGATACATGGGTCTGCCCCTGTCCCTAACCCACAGCAATCTGTTGCTGTTGGTGGTAGACTTTGCCTGTCTCTGCCACTTGTTCACTTGGGCCACTTCCCTTGTTCTTGGATACTTGGGTTCCTTTTCCTGTGATTCGTGCCGTGTTTGAAAACCACTGCTTCAACCTGTCTTTCAACCCAGGAACTGAGTGAGGATGCTTTGTCTTTTTAATAAATATTTTATTATTTTTATTTTATGTGTATGAGTGTTTTGCCTGCATGTAGGTAAGTGTGCCACCCGTGTCATGCAGTGCCTGTGGAGGTCAGAAGAGGGTATCAGATCCCCTAGAACTGGAGTTACAGTTGTTAGCCTCCATGTGGGTGCTGGGAACTGAACCCAAGTCCTCTGCAAGAACAGCCAGTGCTCTTAACTGCTGAGCCATCTCCAGCCCCAGATACTCTGCCTTGTCTCATCCCGTTATCTGGTCCTGTGCAATTTTAATAGAAAATATACATAATCACACACTTGCCATTGTTACCATCTCAGGTATAAAAATACTCAGTAGCGTTACAAATTTTGATGTTTTTCTGCATTATCCTCTAGAACTCTCCTTTTGAAAAACTGAACCTAGGACACAGCCTGTGGGTCTTAACTCTTCCTCAAGCCTTTCTTCCTCTACCCGTAAGCCCACTGTCACAACAGAACAACTCTTGCCCGGTGGAGACCCTGGTAGGATCTTCCCCACTAAGTGTTCTACCACCAGCCTTGTTCTGTCTCGTCTTTTTACCCTGCCCCAGTCAAGAATTCTTTCTGACTTGTCACCTTGGGTCTAGAGACTTGACACAGATCCTTGGTGATGTGATCCTAACAGTCTCTGCTCTGCTCTCTTTGTCATGGCCCAGTCATATGGGTCTCCTTAAAGACCCTTGAGTAGTATGGCCCTTCCTCTTGAGCATTTCTGGCTTGACCTTCCTTCTCCTTGATTTCCTTATTTTCACAACTGTAGATGTTTGAGATTGAGAGGCCTAGGGCAGTGGAAGCCCTGGTATTAGCACTTTGCTTCACGTGAAAGCTTCCCTGGGTATTCCCTTCCAAGGAGCTTTTGGTTCCTTGCCAGGGTGGCCGCCTCATTTTTTCTTCCAACAGCTGAGACTTATTCCTGGACTGTGGTAGCATGGAGTCAGCAGGTGGCGCTGTAATACCAAGGTCCTGTTTCGCATGGGGCAGCAGTATACAAGAGTTTGTGTGCATAACTTTTGTCTGCAGGGGTGTCTTTTCACCTACCTGATGGTGCTCTGCGCCACATCATGGGACCTTTCACTTGGGACTTGATACTTCCTGTTATGTCCATGTTTTTCTCTTCCTGTTTGCTCACAGGGGCAGATGATAGACTTGGTGAAAAGTGCCTGTGAGCCATGTCTCTCTACTTGATGTGCTTGGCCTCTTTCTCTAGAGGCCAGAGAGAGATTCAGTTTCTCTTGCCTTCTCTTGTTTACTCAGCCTTTTATAAAAGCATGATAGTCCTGCTCGGCATCCAAGAACATTTTACCAGGAACGCCAAGTTGAGTTCAGGTATTTTTCTGCCAAGGACACATCTGTATTCCGTTAATTTTTGTTCACTGACCTTTGCCTCTGTGCTTAAATTCAGTTAATCTGAACAGTGAGCTGTTCTGTCAGTGGCTATGTTAGACCTTTAGGAAATTCTTTGGCCCTTAGGTTTTTTTTTTTTTTTTTTTTTTTTTGGTTGTTTTTTGGTCTTTTTGAGACAGGGTCTCCCTGTAGCCCACAGCTGTCCTGGAACTCACTATATAGACCAGACTGGCCTTGAACTTACAGAGATCCACCTGCCTCTGCCTCCCGAGTGCTGGGATTAAAGGCGTGCACCACCACGCCTGGTTGCTCTTAGGTTTTTACCTATGCTTTATAGATGAATAGGCATGAACAGTTCATCCGGGTAGTGATCTTCAGGAGATAAAGCAGAGAGCAATGCATGATAACACAGCAGGAAGGATGCAATGTAGCACTCATTTCTGATTTCTGCATGTTGATGTGTTTGGGGCTCTGAGTATGGGAATTCTGAATCTTGTCCCTGTTTACCTTACCCCACACTCAGTTTTGGGGGCCTGGAAGACCTCATAGAGAATAACAGAGAGAGCGTCTGAGAGGTAACCATCATGGGAGATAGACATCAAGTAGGATCTGGATAGGGGGCCCAATGTGAAGGAGCAGTAAAATGTTCCAGAAGGCTGGCCCCTGGGCTAGCAAATGCTGGCCAGCCCTCTGGAAAGAGCCTAGTCTGTTTTGCCAGGCCCTTGAGGGAGCAGGCTTGGGGTGGAGGCCAGAGCTTGGGTCTACCCCCGGCTTGTGGCATGAATCGCTTTTCCTGTGTGGCTTCTCAGCTGCCACCTCGGCCACAAACCCAGCTTGCTCACTCATACACGGTCTGAGCCAGCACCTTCCTACTGCTGTCTTTGTCTCGACTCTTGTTAGAGTGGTGAGTGCTATGTCTGCTTGTGCCCCCTTGCCCCATCAGTGCCAGGCCCTCAGGTGGACATGGGATTGGCAAGAAGAAAGGCCAGGCTTGGGTCTGACCAGCAGCCTCAAACAGCCCTTGACCTGTCATGGAGTGCTTCCTATCCTGGGAGTGGAATGAAGTCACCTGGAAGGCCCCTTTTCATTGTGTTAGGTATGGAGGGAAAAGAGATGAAAGGTATAGTGCCAGCCTAAAGGCATTTGTAACCTGGTAGGGCAGCCAGACAACTGAACATCCTGAGAAGGCTGTCGGGATACAAAAGCATATGGTAAATTTCAGGCTGCTCTGGGAGCACCAGAGGGTGTCTCCTTGGCCCAGAAAGGCTTTCTCAAGGGAGGTGATGATTGAGCTGGCTAGGAAGGACATGGTAGCTGATGTGCAGAACCAAACCATGTTCTAGGGATGGCAAGGGTTTGACATTACTCCAGCAGTGGCTCAGCCAGAGGACCGACCAGTCGGATCTGTCTGCTTTGGGTTGATGGGAGCACTATACTGAAGCCAGTAGGGAGGAAGCATCAGACACTGGTGGTCGTCCTGTCCAGAGTTGACACGGAAGGCACTGGATAGTGACTTCGGCTGAGGGGCAAGGAGGACAAAGTCCAAGACCGCTCACATGCCTGCCACCACAGCAGGGACACACTTGGTAGTTGGCTCTGATGGAATAAGGGAAGGCCCATCTTGGCAGGCAGTGTTTGGAAGTGTTTGTGGTAACATCAGGAGCTGATAATTTATTATGTAATTGAGTTATGAGTCCACATGGTAGATAAAACCCTTTAAGGGATAAGGTTAAGTGAAGAAAGTCAAAAGTGCAAAGTAGACCCCTGAGGAACAGAATACCAGGTGGGGGACATTGAGAGTGTCCTGTCAGCAGCATCAGATGTCACAGAGTGTACATCTGAAAACTCAAGGGTATTTGCAGAATGAGGCAGTTAGGGGGTGAGGGCAGGGATGGATGGAAAGAGGACGGGAAGGAAGATGACATAAGTGTAGAGACTGCGAGAAACTTGATGTGGAGAGGTTGCAAGAGGGGACAAGAGAGTGATCCACAGTCATGGCTCCCACATAGGTGGTATGAAAGAGAACTATCAGGGTGTGGGGAGCAATAAGGGTGTCTGCCCTTGGAGGCCAACTAGGGTACTTGGGAGTGGGTGGGAAATGTCCATGACAGTTGGCCAGAGGAAGGAAAAATCAGGGCCTGTTTGGTGTAGCTCTGCTATTAATGGCTGAAAGTCAAAGGTCAGACTTGTGAGCATATACTGCCAAAGGTCTTATGCTGGGTTTTGTGAGTACCCTGGCCTATCTAGGAAACCCTGGTTCTCATTATCTGAAGAAGGCCTAGGATAGCAATGAGGAGTGCTGAACCTCTGTTGAACTACCACTGTTATCCCTAGTAGTATTCCCTTTCTGCCTGTGACTGTCATTTACCCGTTGTCCCTTGGTAACTGGGGTGACAGCCACCTGTGGGGCCTGGTGGGGGTGGTAACCCTTGGTTTTACTCATCTTTACTGGGACCCAGCAGTGCCCTCAAGCCCCATCTCTACCACCAGGTGGTACACATGCCCCCTACCCCATTTCTAGTTAGTGGGAGAGGCTTCTTCAATGTTATAGGGACCTGTTCAGGAGCCAGGAAGCTTCTGTGCTAGGAGTTGGGGCTGGTCATACTTGCCTTTCTTTCTGGCTTCTCTGTGACTTCTGGCCACTGTGAGTCAGGCCCATGACTTCTCACTGGCTCCTGGGGTGCTTGGTAGCTCCCTCCACTTTGAGGGCTCCAGCCCAGTGGGGGGCAGGCTGGTGGGCAGCTGGGGGCTGAGACATGGAAACCTGAGCCTTAGGCCACGAGGTCCCGGCCGCTAATTTTAGAGAGCACATGTCACTGGAAACTCTCCTCTCCTGCCAGGAATCAACAGCCTGGTTCTCCCTGTGCCGCCAGGGACCCCTGGGAGCTTCTTCCAAACCAGGAACCACAGAGGCCCCTCTAGTCCACATGTGCATTCCCCCAAACCCTTCTGCAATGGCCCTGTAGAGCCCTGGCTTAGGCCAGGAAGAGAACTCACCTGCTCCGCACTCCTGGTTTCCTCGCCTGTTTAGGCTGCAAGTGGGGATGGGCAGAGCCTGGCAGTGGCGCAGCGGGCCAGAGAAGCCTGTCTGGAAGCAGGCCACCAAGGTGGCTGCCCCTTTTCTGAGTAAGCACTTTTGTTGAAGCAACCCTAGAGCAGGCATGTTTTCTTCCCTTTTCCCCAAGTCTCTGCATGCACTTTGCCTGACTCCAAGTGCTGTGGCTAGACTTTCTGAAACATGTCAGGAAGTAGTCCCCTAGCTAGAGTGCTTGAGCAGTGCATTTTGCAAGGCTGCTTGAAGACCTTTCATCCTTTCCCTGACAGCCCATTCTCACTGCTGAGGGGACCAGTGCCTGCCCCCAGCTGCCCCTGTGCCTTACTCTTTTCTCTGTGCACTCTCGTCCAAGACAAACTCATTTTGGGTGCTGTTATGTGACAGATTAAATTGTGACAACTGGTTGTATGCTGATTTAGAAAGAGGATTTGAGGGAGAAGAATCCTTTCTATTCATGTTGGGATCTGGGAGCTGAGAAAGTAGGGTTCCAAATGCAGGTTATGGAGTCCTTCAGATGGGAGAGTTGGAATTATAACTGTGCACTTTTCTGGCTCTTGACCTTGGACACATTGCTTTATCCTACTGAGCCTCCATTTTGTCTGTTAAATGAGGGCAGCAACAGTATCTACCTCATAAGATAGCTATGAGGATTTTACCTGGCATGTTGGAAGTCCCCAAGTTGATTAGCCACCATTGTTTCTCTCAGGGAGGCATGCCTGGCCTCGCAGGGAAGAAGACAGTGTTGAGGCTTGTCTAGCATGTCCAGGCTCTCACCTGGAAAGTGCTGATGTTCCAAGACCTTGTGGTATAGCTAGGCTATGCCTTGGGTGTGCTTCTTCTTCTGGCCCCTCCCTGAGATACTTCCCAGAGCCCAAGGTAGCCAGGGGGATGGGCAGAGGCCAATTCTTGGGCCCCACTTTGTCCCTTGTATTGCCTGGTCCAGGCTGGAGGTAGGCTGGGCAGGTAGCAGCCAAGAAGAGTTCTTGCCAGTCCTTTAGCTCTCATGCTGCTTCTTACCTCCCTTCTTTCTATAAACAATTGCAGCCTGCTTAGACGCCTGGTGACTCTCATCTCCCAGCAGGCCACGCTGCTGGCCTCCAATGAAGCCTTTAAAAAGCAGGCAGAAAGTGCCAGTGAGGCAGCCAAGAAATACATGGAGGAGAATGATCAGCTAAAGAAGGTGAGTCTGTCTTTGCAACCTGAATGGGATGTCTGGAGCCTCAGTACTAGAGCCATATTCCTCAGGGGGCCATGGTGGCCACTGTCAAGCTGGGATCTCTGTGAGAATGCTGCTGCCTAACAAAGGAGAAATTTTTAGTGAGCGGGGGGTACCTGTTGGAAGGATCAGGGTAAATCTGGCACTTTCCACTAGCTCATGGGGGCATGGAAGAGAAGGTGGTATTGCTGCTGTTGTATTCATATGCTGGCTTCAGTGGCACTCTTTTCTGTTGAGAATGAATCGTCTGGTAGCTGGGGCCCTGTGCTGGGACCCTTAGTCTCTGAGAAGACCTTTGCTCTTCAGAAGATGGCTGTTAGCTGCAACCCTTCAAGAACATTGGTACTAGGGAAGAGACTGGGTTGTTGGCCTGTTAATGAACACTTAGTGAAGTGTAACCAAGGAAGGTGAAGTGTAACCAAGCTGGGAAGGAGAGTGATGGTGTGGAGATTAGTGGGGTACACCTGGATAGGAGCAGATTTGGGGCTTACTGGCTATAGTGAGCTGCTGCAGCCTTTGGAAAAGAAGGAATAGTTTTGCTTAGTTGGGTTACCTGGGTAGAAAGCTCCAGATGACAGCAAATTGAGTCACTGGGTAGACAGGTAAACTCCATGGAGCGGCCAACCCTTCCTGGTGGGAAGGTAGTACTGGGGTCAGGGCAGGCAGGGTGCATAGCCTGTGGGCTGTAGCAGGTGGCCCTGCTGGCCATTCCCTTTCCCTTAGCAGCCAGCCATGCCCTGGTCTGTACCTGGGAACTTGTAGTGGCCCAGTTTTACACTGACATTCCTAAAAGGACAAGTAATTGCCTGAGGTCGCATGAGGAACCACAGTCAGTAGAATGCACTGGGTTGGAGCATCACCTTCCCTTGCTTCTGAGTAACCTGGGTGCTTGACACTTTCCCCAGGGAGCTGCTGTGAAGGAAGGCAAGTTGGATGTTGAGAGATCTGAGGTGAAATTGGAGGAGGAGAACGAGAGCCTGAAGACTGACCTGAAGAAGCTAAAGGATGAGCTGGCCAGCACCAAGAAAAGTGAGGGTTGTCCCCTTCTTATACCCTGTCCCCCAGGACCCATTGCTCACTGCCTGCCCCTTATACCAAGTATAAGGAATACATTTCATGTGAAAGCTCAAGAACTGGGTGGAAACAAATCCACGCCCAAATGTGGCTGAGCTTAGCCCACTGCTAGATGGGCTCAATGGTTTGAATAGGTCTTTGAGAAGCCCTGGCAGCTACTGTGCATGCTTTACTAGTGTGTACTATGGGTTTCCTGTCAGAGAGCTAGGCAGGGGGAGCCCCAAGATGCCTTGGAGCTGAGACTGAAAGGAGTGTCAGGAAGGGAGTGGACAGGAATGTGTGGTGATTTTTCTTTCCTTTATAAAATTTTTATTATTATTTGAAATCTTAAACCATCTCTGAGCTGGCCTTCCTATTTTTCCTCCCCACTCCTAGGTTGACTCCAGACTAGTTGTTCAGAACGGTAGGCTTTGGCCACTGCTACTTTGCAAGGCATCACTATCACCAGGGGTCTTACCTTGAGGCTGAGATTTTGCTCCTTGCCTCTGTCAGCCTCCTAAAAGGTCACTCATGCCGTGAACTATTAGTGTTCCCTCCATTGAAGGGAACAAGGAGGCAGATCATCTTTTTTTTTAAACTCCATGTAACTGTTGGGTCATCTCTTTCATTATCCCTGCTGTAGAGGTCTATAAATACAGACACTTTTTTTTTGGTCTTTTTGAGACAGGGTCTCCCTGTAGCCCTGGCTGTCCTGGAACTCATTATGTAGACCAGGCTGACCTTGAACTCACAGAGATCCGCCTGCTTCTGCCTCCCAAGTGCTGGGATTAAAGGCGTGCGCCACCACACCTGGCTATAAATACAGATACATTTTATTTACAAACACTAGAACCTATCTCTATAATCTCATTTGAGACAGATTCGGAGTTTTCCCATGTTTTAAAAATATTTTATTATTGGGGCTGGAGAGATGGCTCAGCAGTTAAGAACACTGGTTGTTCTTGCAGAAGACCCGGGTTTGAATCCCAGCACCCACATGACAACTGTCCGTAACTCCAGTCCCAGGGGATCCGACAGCCTCTTCTGACCTCTGCAGGCATTGCATGACACGGAATGTATTGCCTGCACGTGTGTAAGTGCACCTGTGTTGTACAGTGCCCACGGAGGTCAGAAGAAGGTGTTGATCCCCTGGAACTGGGGTTATACACAGTTGTTAGCTGCCATGTGGGTGCTGGGATTTGAGCTCGGGTCCTCTGCAAGACAAGTCAGTGTTCTTAACTGCTGAGCCATCTCTCCAACCCCTAGTTTTCCCATGTTTTAAGCAGGTAGGTTCATTTACTACCTAATCTTAGTCCTTTAATTTCTTCTTGTCTACATTCATATCACTGCCAGAACTTGAGAAAGCTGAAAACGAGGCCCTGGCCATGCAGAAGCAGTCTGAGGGCCTTACCAAAGAGTATGATCGCCTGCTGGAGGAGCATGCTAAGCTACAGGTGAGTGTCAGTATTTCCTCCCAACCTGTGCAGGTACAGGTTTGGGTGAATTCCTGTAGCATACTTCTGGGGAGGGCTAGGGACCTGCTAGACTCTGCAGGAGGTCCAGGTAGCTTGCCATTGTTGCTTTCCTGCTCTCCCTTGCTGCCTCCTTTATTGCAAAGTGTGAGCCTAGGGCAGACCTAGCTGACAGAACCATTTGTGCAGGAGGTGGGGTGTAGCCTAGTATTAGATGACTGGGCTGGAACCTGCTGTGGACAGCCCTTGTCAGTGGGTTTGCTTTTTCTTCTCTGGGCCTTTCCTACCTTAAACCCTCCAGCCTCAACAGGGTCTTTACATTCTAGGCCATCCCCAGTTGTGGTATCGGGCTATATCAAGAGCATACAAGATGCTGGGCATGGTGGTACATGCCTTTAATCTCAAAATTCAGAAAGCAGAGGCAGGCCTGGTCTACATAGCACATTCCAGGTCAGCCAGGGATACATAGTGAGGCCCTGTCTTAAAAAACAAACAAGGAAAAAAAAAAGAACATACAAAGAAAGCCAGGTGTGGTGTCACACATAGTTATAATCCCAGTATTTAGGAGGCTGAGGTAGGAGGATTGAGAGTTCCAGGTCAGCCTGGAATAGTGAGACCCTGCCTCAAAAAAAACAAAACCCCTCAAAAACAGAGACCTGCTTTGGTCCACTTTTCCTGTGGGACAGGCAAAGCCTGAGTCAAGTAAGGAGAAAGTGCCTCAAAGGGGCTATCTGTTGCCATTGCCTGCTGCCCCAAGCCTCATTCAAGTCCTTTAGGAAACCTCAAGGGTAGCTGGTAGCCCAGGTGGTCAGGAGGGTGGGTAGGAAGGGCCAAGTAAATACCCCTGAGTTTATCCAGCTTGGATCAAGTAGTGGATGAGAGGAATGGCCTGGGCCCTTAGTGTACACCAGGCTATGGGGGGGCGGGGTGTGCACATGCGTGCGTGCGTGCGTTCGTTCGTTTTGTGTGTGTGTACGTGTACGTGTACACCAGGCTATTGGGGGTGGGAGGGGGTGGTGTGTGCTCATGCTTGCGTTCGTTCGTTCCTGACTGTACATGTGCACATTGTGTGTGAGTGTGTGAAGGCCAGGGGACAACCTTGGGTATTACTCTTCAGGAGCCATCCATGTTGTTTCATGAGATAGGATCTTTCATTGGTCTGGAACTCACTGAGTAGACTATACTGGCTGGCTGTTGATCTGCCTGTCTGCCTCTCTAGCTGTGGGATTATGAACATGCAGCACTGTGCTTGGCTTTTTATGTGTATTCTGAGGATTGAACTTAGGTCCTCAATGCTTGTGTGGCAGACACTATCTCCCCACCTCTAAGGACTTAGGTTTTGAGAGTACTAATAGAAAGTACACAAAGTTGGGAAGGCACTGAATTGGGCATTGAAAGCTGGCCTGCTTTCTGTGTGCCCAAGAGGACATCTTGGTTCTGGTCCCATACAGTAAAAGAGAGCTGCAGTGGAGGCCTCTAGCTGCTACCCCACCCTCTATGGAGTTCATTCTACTGAGGTCCTGGTAGTCCTCCCTTGGCATTAGGTCCAGGGTCTTTCCTAGTGGATGCAATGGGCTGACACACCCACTCTGGTAAGCTTTTGGGTGCTGCTAAGTGTGGGACACCTTACTTGCCATGAACCAAGCTTGGCCTTTGGGGCCTAAGACTAGCGGCAAAAGTGGGCCCTGGCAACTTACTTCTTTGGGATTTCTGTCCCTTTCTAGGCCTCAGTACATGGTTCCTCGGACAAGAAGAAGGAATGAGGGCTTGTCTCTTCCCCTGCCTGCAGCTGGCTTCTACCTGGCCTATACTTACTGCTTCCTGGGAATTCAGCCTTTCCAGTATTTGGGTTCACTTCCTTCTACTTCACCAATTCTCATCCACAGCTTATAGCTCATCATCTTGCCCTTTTTCCACACACTGCCAGCATACCACAAGGGACTTGATTGATACTCATTCAGACTGATTTTGCCATTCACCTGCCTGGCCAGGCCACTTTCCACTCCTAGAAGTGTAGAGGGCACTTGTGACCTGGCCTATGTTTGAGCCCCTTTTGTTTTGACATGCTGATGTATCATGAAGCAGGCTGTGAAGCAGGCCAACTAGTTTTTTTCCCCTGGGGCCAACTAGTTTTTTCCTGGGGGCAATAAAGTTTGTTGTTATCATACAAGGTGTTTGTGTGTAACTGAAGCTGCAGGGATGTTTCTGCTCTTCCCCTCCCAAAGATGTAGAGTGGCCAGGGAGGTTGCAGAGGCTCTCTGTGGGTTTTTTTTTCCTTGAGCTTGTTCCTAGCCCCTGAAGGCCAGGCTCACACTTGCCCTCAAAGCTCCCGCCCTCTCTGCCCGTGCTCCTGCCTTTCCCCCTCCTGTTCCCCCTTAGCTGGGTTAGGCCCCACTTTATGGCTCTTGGGGAGTGTCTGTCCTGTCAGTCTTCCTGGGGGTTGGCAGCTGTCTGGGGAGCTTGGTAAACCAACAGGACTTCCTGGTGGTAGACTTGACTGCCTTCTCTGGGTTCCTGTTCATCACATTCAGGACAGATAGAACATGGCAGAACGCCACCAGTCACTCCCTGCCCTACCCCCTCCTGAAGGTTTACAGCATGACCTCTGACTAATGCTGACTGGGAGAGGAGACTTGTCCTTGGCAGTGACCTAGAGCCGGCCAGGGCAGAGTCAGGCAGTGGAAAGGGGCTGTGTACTGGCTAGGTGCCGTGTACTGGCTGGGTACCTCTGCTGCCCACTAGCTCTGAAGACTTCCTGGATGTGACCTTGCTCTACACTGGCTTGCTGAGTTCATACCCCTACCACTCACTTCCTCGATGTAGGACCAGCCTGAACCTAAGCTGCTTTCCAGCACGGCACAAGAAAGGACCTGTCCCTGATCAGGTGCTTGTCTTCTGCCCCACCCCTCATCCCCCCACCCCCAGGGTGTGTACCATGCCTGCTGTCTGTGAGAACTTGGTGGAAGGATTGAGGGAGCAGGTTAGAATGTCTTGTGGAATTGGGGTGACTCCTGAAGATTCTAATGTTGGCCAGGTGGTTGACAGCCAGCCAACCACTCCTACCTGACTTGTGTGGGACTAGGTCAGCAGCTGCCTTCTTGAGCATCCTGTCCTCCTCCACCTTTAAACCATGGCTGCTTATGGAGTCCACCCCTTCCCTAGCAGTCTAGAGGTGATGCCCATGGGGGCAGAGGCATTCAGGTGACACTCTCTGGTTGCTATGCCAAGGCTTAGGGCTAGTCCAGTTTTCCAGGAAGTGTTCTGGACTATGTTGGACCTCCCTGAGCTCACCTGTCTGTGCTTTGGCAGGCTAAAGTCCAGATCACCTCTCCTGCCTTTCCACCTGATCCTGGCCACTACCTTCTCTGGCCTGGCTTCTGGGACACCCTGTCGGACAGTGCACCACTTCCATTTTTTCAGTGTGCTTGGGCTGTCTTGAGGACGAAGATTATTTCTTGATCTTGGTTTCCTAACCCCTCATGAAGGAGATTTCCTGAGTAAATACAAATAGATCCTACCTACTACTGCAAGACTCAGTTAACTGGCGCACCTCTGTGAAGTTGCTTTTTTGTGATGTCACCCTCTTCTGTCTTTGGCAGTATAACAGGTTGCTGGAAGGCCTTCAGCCTGCAGGGGAGGAGAGAGTAGCAGACCAGCACTCATTCAGAGATAGAGACCTGGTACAGAGAGCCTGAGGCTGTGGGCTCCTTCCTATGGGTGGAGCTCCTTGGGAGCAGGGTGGTGTGGGGGCCTGGAAAGGGTGTTCTAGTGTACCCTTAGGAAGAGCTTTTGCAGCTGAAGATGACAGGCTGGAGATATGCGGGTGGACAGCAGGCAGGAGTTTGAAGGTGGCACTCTTGGCAAGAGCAGGGGTCTGTGGAGGAAGAAAGATGGAGAGAAACCAAAGAACAGTGCCAAGAAGGGGGCAGGAAGGCTGTAGCACACTCCAGGTCTTAACTGCCTTCTGGTCTGCCAGGAAGAGAACTGCTCTGCACAAAACAGAGCCAGGGCTGTCTGGTTACCGTCCCTCCTGTGGTGCCACACACTCATCAGAGGCTGCCTTTCTAAGACCTGTCTAGACTGATTCCTCTCCATTTCTTCTTTTATATTGTGAAGCATACATGCATTTATATACTGATGACACACAAAACATCACCTTCACCATTTTAGTGGCATTAAGCATGTTCACTCGTGCGACTTCTAATACCCCCATCTGTCTCTAGAACTGCTCATCTTCCCACATTGTAGCTGTCTCCATTAAACAGTGCTCCCCTAACTCTAGTCCCTAGTACTCACCATTCTACTGTTCTAGGGGTCTTTTATGAGTGGACTCATACAATGTTCTTTCATAGTTGCCTCATTTCACAGAGCATCATGTCCTTGAGGGCCATCCAAGTAGCATATGTTTCAGTTTTCTCTTTCCAGCTACGTAATACCCCATCCTATGGACATGATGTACTTTGTATATTCGTTCATGTACACCTGGGTCCCTTCCTCCACTAGGGATTGAGCGTAGAGCCGTGCCCATCCTAGGGAAATGCTCTACTACTGAGCTGTATCCCCCAGCTCTGTATGTTTTGAGACATAGTCTTGCTAGATTGTCTAGGATGGCTTTGAACTTGCTCTGTACCCAAGAAGGCTTTGAATTTGTGATTCTCCCTTAGCCTTCCAAGTAGCTCAGCTTATGGGCCTGGGCCACAGGGCACAGCTAACCCTTTTTGGGGCCAATACTGAGGACTGAACCCAGGACCGTGCATGTGGTAGGCAAGTGCTTTTTCATTGTACATATCCTCAGCTTCATTTTGCTTTTTAAATTATATTTAAAAAATTTTTTCAACAGATTGATTTTAACTGTATGTGTGTATCTGTGCACTTGAGTGCAGGGTCCCAACAGAGGCCAGAGTTGGAATTATAGGCGGTTGTGAGCATGGGTGCTAGGAATTAAATTAATGTCCCTTTTAAAGAGCAGCACACACTCAACTGCTAAGCCATATCACCAGCCCAACTTTTTTTTGTGAGTCAATGTTTCCAGGCTGCCCATAAAATCACTATGTAGCCCAGGCAAGAACTTTTGATCTTCCTGCCCCAGCATCCTGACTATAGTTGACTCTCTCCCCACTCGCCTGCCCAAGACCTCTCTTGTCGAGGTCTTCATGATCTTGCCACACAGTGGTCTACAGTACCATCATCCTTGACCCTGCAGGCAGCCAGGGCACTGTATTTGGCTTTGTCTCCTTCTGTACCCACTCATGCCCCACCCCCAGTCCTTCCAGGGTTTGTCATCTGTATGTGTCTAGAACTTCTGAAGTTTTAGCTCCAGACCAGACTTTTCTAGAAGTGCAAACTCCTCTGTCTGTTTGCCAACTAGACATCTCTAGTTGGATGACATGCCCAGAGCCAACTTCCAGTTGTCCCCATTGCAGAACCTGGCAGCACCATTCTTCCCATGGCTCAGGCCAAATCTCTGGTGTTTGCCTTAATTCCTCACTCTTGCATCATGTAGTTATCCACAGTCCCTGCTTGCCTTGCCCCCAAAATAGACCCCAGTCCCCCCTCCACTGCTACCAACTGGGTCTAGATACTGCTGCTTGGCCCCTGAACTATTGCCCCAGTCTTAACACTTACATTCCGTGACCCTAGCATGTCCTTTACCTTCAGATCTTGAAGGACTACCTGCTCAGTAACACTTTTTCTTGTTTTTTTGGAGACTGGGTCTCTAGCACAGGCTGATCCACCTGCCTCAACTTCCTGAGTGTTGGGATTATAGACCTGAGCCACATGTCTGATTCAGTAACATTCTTGGAGGAATTCATGGCTGCAACCTACCCTTGCTGCTGCATTTGTTCCAATTGAGCTTACTGTCACCCTCCTCTCCCCAAGTATGTCAGCTCTAGGGGATTTTATGAGGCTTTATGACTGCTTTCCTTCCTTGCTCTATTTTCAGTTCCTGGAGTGGTGCTAGGTTCCTCAGAGTGGGCCATGCTGAGTGCTGGGGCTGGAGGACAGTTCCCCTATGCCTCTTGGCATCTGCACCTTATCCTTTCAGAGAAGCAGAGGCAGGAGCGAGCTTTGGAAAATGATGTGTTTTTATTGCTATGTTTGCAGTGGCTTTTTAGCACAGTAAGAACATCCCCAAAGACCCATACCCTCACCCAGCCCCACCCCCCTGATCTACGTCTGGCCCAGTGTGAAGGAAGCCTTTCTAAGGGGCTACTTGTCTGTCTCAGGCTTGATGGGACACAGATGTGGGTTTAAGCTGCTACACGGAAGACTTTAGATGTCAAAAGTATATCAGCCTTTAGCTTAGAGGTGGGAGCCATGCCCAGGATCCCTTCCCTGGGCTGTGTCCATGGGTGATCCCTGCAATCATGCCCAGCCCAGGGAGTAGGGTATGGGTAAACCTGAGCATGCCAGGTGAGTAGACCCAGATCTCTGGGATAGAATGCTATACAGCCTTTCATCTTGAAGACTTGGGGGCAAAAGGGCAGTGTGGGGACACCCTTGAGGCCCCCGTCATGCACTTTCCCACTCCAGAGTGGGGCTGGAGACCACACACACATCCATACAACAAACTTGCATACTCAACAGCCTGAAGCTTTTGTTTTGCCTATGAAAATTAAATCTATAAATTCACACTCCTTGGCTAGGGGTAGAAGAGGAAGGTGGGGCTGCGAGGGAAGGGAGTGATAAGGAAGGGATGATTTGGGCTCTTTTTAGAAATATACAAGCAGAAATCTCACACTCTCAAGTTTTTTTTTCTTATAAAATGTGCAAAATACAAGCCTCCTTTGCCTAGAGGCATCATTTACTTCTGGTATTCACCTTCACTAAGAGATAAGAGATCTATACATCCTCTACACACTCAGACACATGTGCACTCAGACCTGCGCTCTTACAATTGATATTGGTGGCGATTGGCGCAGGAACCACAAGGTTCCATTGCTGGCTGGCTCTCTAAGCTTCTAGAATAGGGATGGGAACAGGGGTCTAGTCCAGCTGAAACATTCACCTTGGTTCTGCTTCCCTTCTCTTGCTTCCCCTCCTATCCCACCTTATTCTTTTCTCCTCCCCTTCAGTTTCCCAAGCTGCTGCTGCTGCTGCCTCTAGGATGAAGGTATGTGACAGCACAGCTTGGGAGGCAGGCAGGTAGGCCTGGCAGGGCTAGGAGATGGGTCCTGGGCACTGGGAGGAAGGGTAGGAGGCAGGGCCTGAAAGCAACACAAGGACCAGCTTGACTGGGGGTGGGGAGGAGAGGCATCTATTTTTGGTGGATTGATATTTTTGGCGTTTTATTAAAAATGGAAAAAGTTATTTTTTAGCACTCATGGTGCTTCCTCCCCTCCCCCCAGGCAGACCCCCAAACTGTCAAGGATAGGCAAGCCCCCTGGAGGGGTGGGGTGGGGGCTAAAGCAGGGGCTGCTATGGCTACCAGAGGATGAGCTGGTGATGTGAGCTGAGGGTGCCTGTCACATGACACTCTCCACCACGACGACCTTGCTGCTCTCGGACACCGGGGTCAGGGTGGTCAGGCCCCTGACATCCGCATCCTGAGCTCTGTATTCCAAGTGGTGGAGGCCCCAGATAGGCTGGGTCAGGTGCTGCCAGCGCTGTGAGAGAGGAGGGCATCTTTGAACCTCCCTGTCCGAGGGTCACTTGCTCCACCCCATGACAACTGTCTCTGCCTCTGTAGCTCCTACTGCCAGCCGTGGAGGCAGGGCTGCTCCTCCTAATGCACCCTTACAGGCCCACTCTGTACTGGGAGACAAGATTGAGTGGTCCCTGAGTAGAGCAAGGGAGGAGGGAGGTGGGCCTTGCTTCCCTCCCACCACATGAGGCCATAATGGATCAGCTTTCCTTCCATCCACTCCTAGTCTGAGCTGGACAGGCACCTGCCCCTCCAAGGGAAGGGTTGGTGGGGGGCTTACCTCTGCCATGGTACCCTTTGCCCTGAGGAGACAGCCCAGCAGATGGAGGGGCACACACAGCATGGAAGAGAGTGCGAAGG
Organism: Nannospalax galili; assembly: GCF_000622305.1. NCBI lineage: Eukaryota > Metazoa > Chordata > Mammalia > Rodentia > Spalacidae > Nannospalax > Nannospalax galili. Next base: position 3,075,715 of record NW_008334861.1, on the reverse strand, counting down.
CCCAGCCCATGGCTTCCCCCCACCATGGGTACACATAGGTGTTGTTATAGACCAGCGGCTCATAGTACACGATGTTGAAGATGAAGATGCCCTGTGGACACAGATGCCTGCAGTCATCAGGCCCCTACCACACATCTCACTTTCCCAGCTTTCCCAGCCTTACCATGCAGACCAGCGGGGTGAAGAAGGACCAGCACCATTTCATCCAGGGGCAAGGTCGGTACCCAATCATACAGGCAATGTCATCCATGAAGCGGTCAGCTCCTGGTGTGATGTAAGGGGGACATGAGGGCTGGAGTTGGAGACCACCTACCTCCACTCCACCTCACAATTCCCAGCCCTACCCTTGACCCTGACGTACCATAAACCCAGGCGACCACCACACATTCCCAAAAAGCCTGCCACAGCAGGGTAGTGCCACTGGCTGAGTAGTAGTCAAACAGCTGGAAGACGTACATCCCGCCCTGAGGAACAGAGCCAGGTCAGGGAAGATGGTGGCCTGTGGCTAGAGACTGGCAGTAGCCCACCCTGTCCCCACTCACATCGGTCACCATGGAGAGATCGATGATAAAGCAGAGGACACAGCAGAGGGCCACGGAGATCTCCCTTTGGAAACGGAAGTAGTAGGAGGCCGGGAGGAGATCCAGGAGCCCGGTGATGAAGCCCTCCACACCTACAAACTGTGGCCAGGGCAGCTCAGGTCCGGGTCCCTCTACATCCTCTTGTACCTCTTGCCTAGTGTGCCAAGCCCCCTACTGACCAGCCCCTACCCGACTCCTGCCCTGGAGCTCCTGCAAACCTGGCTGTCCAGACCGAGCAGCAGCAGCATGAAGAAGAACAGGGCAGCCCAGAGTGGGGCCACAGGCATCAGTGTGACAGCCCTGGGGTAGGCGATGAAGGCTAGGCCGGGCCCTGAGTGCAAAGATGCAGGGTGAGATAGGCAGCCTGCACCATCTGGTGCACCCTAATGCTCAAAGTCACCCCCCTCAGGTGCCAGAACAACGGATAAGGCCAGGGCATGTGGAGAGGAATTCTTGTCTCAGCATGGCTAGGCCTGTTGAGATCCTACAGGCATCTCCACACCAGGGACCTGGAGGACTGTTATGTATCATTGCAGCCCTCACCCTGTAGAAGCAGGACTCACACTCCTTTCTCTGGCTCCAGTAGCTATAGCAGATGATCGTCGCCCTGGGGTGACACAGTAGGGGCTGGAGGAGCCTCTCTTTTCATCTGTAGCACTCTTTACTACAAGGACACACCCTGCAAGCCCTAGGAGTGGGTGGAAGGGGCCCCCAGCTAGGGGAGAACAGCCGTGCCTCAGCTGCTTAGCCATCTGAACAGCTAGCTGAACTCATCTGTCACGTTTCAGAATTTGTTTCATGTGTGCCCAACATCAGGGCAGTGCTGCCTCTCTGGAGGTAGGTTGGGCAGCTTACCTGATTCTGCCACCTTGGAGATGTGCACACCCTGCTCTGTGGCCATAAAGCCCAGGATGGAGAAGACGACAAAGCCAGCAAAGAAGCTGGTGCCACTGTTGATGAGTGCCAGGATGATGGCGTCCCTGGGGGTGGAGGGGCAGAAAGTCCCAGTTTAAGTTGGCCACTGCTCTAGGGCAGGGCAGGGCAAGGCAGGCAGAGTAAAGGCAGGTGCCTACTTGTAGCAGTTGTTGTTGAAGCGATTGTAGCTGCCCAGGGCTGTGAGGGCCCCCAGGCCGATGGCGTAAGAGAAGAAAATCTGGGTCCCAGCATCTATCCATACCTAGAGATGAGCCAAGAGTGGGGAACATGAGGGTTCTGATCAACAGGCCACACCTCCAAGCCCTGCTGCTACATAATCTTTCCTCACCTGAGGGGACCCCAGCTTTGACCAGTCAGGCTTGAGATAGTAGACAATACCATCCAAGGCTCCAGGCAGCAACACTCCACGCACCAGCAGCACAACAAGGACCACGTAGGGGAATGTAGCAGTGAAGTACACGATCTGGGGGGCCAGGCTGTTCAGAGAGGCTCTGGACCCCTGCTCCCCCTTAGACCCCTCCTGCCTGAGTCTGGTAGCTGGCTCCCAGTGCTACTGTGAGCTGACCAGTTGTCCCATGCTGCAGGCATGCTCAGAGCTCAGGGGTGAGGGCAGCTAGTAGCACTCATTCTATTCCTGAGTCAGGGACACCACCCAGGAAAGCTAGCCGAAGCCCAGGCAGCCTTATAGCAAGCTCTGGTCACTGTAGAGGCAGGGGGAGATTGCCGTGGCCTTCTAAATTAGTGAGGGTCTCTACACCTGTCAGATATTTTATAAGAAAGGAATCCACAGGAGTGGGTGACTTCTGAGTGACAGCTTCTGGGGCATGCCTGTGTGGGGACAGGAAGGTATGGGGAGTGTATGACAATCTGACATGGAATGACAAGCACATGTCCCTCAGGGGGTTGGGGTTGAGGCTTGGTGATATTGCTGGAGACCAGAGACAGACCCAGCCCAGCATCCAAGCACTGGGGACCCTGCTGTGAATGAATCTTGATGTACTGGAGTCTTGCCCTCCAGGAACCTGACTCACATGGCTCAACATTCTTACATGTCCACCTGTCTCCGTAACCTGAAAGGGAACACCTGAGGAAGGATGTGTGATGTTTTCCTGTGGGGCTTGAGGATCAGAGAGGCAGGGGAAAGCCCCACCATAGACCAGGTCAACTGAGAGTTATGAAATCAACTTGGGCATCGAGGGAGGAGTAGGGAGAGACAGTGGGAGAGGGAGGAGGGGGAAAGGGAAAGGGCCAAGATGAGATGGTGGGCACAGGGAAGGGCAGCTAATGCCTGGGCCTTTCATCCTCAGGACTGAAGGCTGCTGCCCCTAGGTATGAACGTTGAGGACAAATGCACACCAATAGGGTGGGAATAAAAGGGATTTAAGGACCTGCCCCTGCTGCAGGCCAAAGTTTCAGTCCAGTCACTTCCTGTCCCTGTGTCCCTTACAGACATGCAAACCTCCCAGGCAATGCTGCCCCCACCCTGCCCACCTCCAGGTGTACCTTTCCTGTTGACTTGACTCCCTTCCACACACAGAAGTAGACCAGCACCCAGCAGGCCAGCAGGCACAGGGTCACCTCCCAGTTGAGGGCACCTGGCACCTCTAGCCCTGCAGAGAGCCTCAAGACTTTATTCCTAGGGTAAAGAAGAAAGGAGGGCACCTGAGGGTCATGTCAGCAGAGGGCACAGAGGCTGGGATATGCTTCGGAGTTGCTGGATCTTCCCTCACCACAGCCCTAGTCCAGGTCCCACCACCAGATGTCAAGCCCAGAAGGTCCTGATCAGCTGAGGGTGGACAGAGGATTACCTCAGGCCACCATCCTCACCCCCACCCTCTGCACATATGCAATCTCAGCTCCCTTACAGGTTTGCATGACAAAATAATATGTCATGTCGCTGGAGGAGCAAGGCCTATTCCAGACCTGGGACTGGCCTAGGTATTCCTGGAGGATGGGAAGAGGTAAGGCACAGGAGTGGCTGTTCTGTGTCTCTGGTCATGTGTGCCGAGGGCTGGACCACATGTGGGGGGCCCAAGGGATGAGATATGATGGGCTTGGCCTAGAGGCGCCTGACTCACTCCCAGAACTCGATGACAGGGGACCGGCGGTCAGCAAGCTGGTCACATGTGAGGTTGGCCAGGCTGGCATTGGCACAGTCTTCGTGGCGAAAGATCTCTACGCAGTCAGGAGTGTTCCAGGTGTGGCCACACGTGGCCCAGGGCAGAGTGGTGGTGAAGGACTTGACCAGGTAATAGAAACCCCAGGCCAGCACCATGATGTAGTAGGTGTTGCAGTAGAAGACGATCACCATGGAGGCATAGCCCAGGCCTGAGGATGAGCCAGAAGCTTCCTTTCCTTCTGGGCTTCTTTGTGGACACTTTTCTACCACTTCCATTATCTCCCTTCTAAGAGATGGTGCTGAGTTCCTGCTGAGCCCCTAGTAACTTGTTCCCTGTACCAGTTATCCTCTCCCTTCCATCCTACCAGACTCCCCAAGCTTTTCAAGCCCCCTTGTCTGTGTTCCAACAATAGGCCACCTCCCCCTGTCTGTCTCCTACTAACACTTGCCCTGTTCCTTACCACCCTCTGTGCTTCAGCTTTCCACCCAGCCCAGAGCTAAGGCAGCCCTCTCGTACTCTGTGTGCTTAATACATCTCTGTTGATTGTCTAGCCCCAAATGCCTGACCCTCTCCCAGGTCCCACTGCCATCCCACAATCCCAGAAGGCAAGACTCCACTTCTGTCCCCCCCCCCCCCCCCAAACCCCAAAAGGAAAAGCCCCCCCTTTTGCCCCCCCCCCCCCGCCCCAAGTAGCTTCTAGTACACATCAGCTGGGAGAGCTTTCCAGTAACCCGAGGAAGTATGGGAGATGGTCACCTCTTCAGTGGGCAACCTTTATAAATCGCCTCAGCCCTCTATACTCAGCTTCCTCATGGAAAGTAGTAGGACCTCCCTAATGAGTCAAGTGTGTCCAACAGGTCCTGTCCCCAGCCTGGCTATTTCTGCTCCATCCTTTCCCTTGTAAGGAGCCCTGCTCCCACCCCCACCGCTACTTCCTGACTCTCCAAGTTAACGGTGTGGTCTACAGGTCCTGTAGCTTCTCCCCTAAGCCTAGGAGGGTATCACCTGACCCCCAATCTGGTGCTCAGGGTAAGACAAGATTTCTTCAAGTGGGTCACAGCCATGCTCTGTTCCCCAGTCCTCACCCTAGCAGTGGGACAGGGGAGAGTTGAGAACTGAACCAGGGCAGCTCACCTTTGAATAGGGGACAGATGTTCCAGACATTGATGCTGCCGGCTTTCATGAACTGGCCCAGTGAAATTTCCAGGAAGAAAATGGGGATTCCTCCAACCAGGGCGATCAGGACATAGGGAATAAGGAACACACCTGGGGGAGGAAGGAATAGTATGGGCTCAGGATGCCTCCTGATGACCCCATGAAGTCCAGGCACTTGCACATGTTGGTCCCCTACAGCAGCAAGGAACTTGACCCAAACACCTCAGCCAGACTATCCAGGACTTACAGACCAAAGGTCCAGGCAAAGCCTCAGCTGTAGCCTGCACCCTAGCCCCATGACTTCTCACTGGGTGAATCAGTGCGGGGTGGTCACTGACTCAGAGGCCTAAGGTGAACGATTCAGGGAGATGAGCTCCGGCTGTGTTGCGAGGAGGTGCAACAGCAGCACCTAACCACTGGACCCTGTTCCCTGGGCCACCGTGGCAGGGGGCAGGGGGGGAATGGGACAGGGACCTTGGTTTGCAGATGTCTAAGCCCCATGGACACCTAGGGTGACCTAACAGGGGGCATGCATGGGCTTATGCATGCAGGCCATTCCTTGTACCGCAGTTGTTTGCCAGGCAGCAGCACAGGAAGGAATGGCAAGGATGTGTGTGTGTGTGTGTGTGTGTGTGTGTGTGTGTGTGTGTGTGTGTGTGGGGGCCAGGGTGGGTGTTCCAGTGGGGGTGCTTCTTAAAAGTAAGTGCACCACTCTCCCCTGTTGCACACGCACTTGGAGTCT